>NW_020647637.1:0-600000 GCF_003573695.1 Papaver somniferum | reverse complement strand
TCAACTTTACAGTGTGCGATTTCGTTCGCTTGGGTTGTATTCTTTACTTCGCTTGATTACTAACGTGTGCGATATTTAACTCCTTCGACAGCGCCGGACAAAGATAATGGTCCCCTGCAACTCGAAACGGAAAAAGATCTAATTTCTAATGTCGCAATTAATCGAAAAGAAAAGAATGTGAAAGTTCTTGTATTGATTGTTGTCGTGTTCATTGCGTGTTTTCACAACAATGTGGTTTTTTCATCCATTCATCAAGTTTTTTTATCTAGACAAACCAGTCTTTTTCTCAATCTTCAGTTGTTTTTCACTAGATTTCCTTAAGCAGATGGTTTTTTCCTTCTTTCAGTTAAGTTAGGTTTTCTACTTGATGCATAAGGACGTTGTCCTAACTGCAGCCATTACTTTGGCATCATGTACAAAAACATGTTTCCCACGTTTTAAATGACATAGACTAGATGAACTGTGTACTGCTGAGCTTTTTTCCTGACATTGCCATAAAACATAACCGTATGTTTTGTAACGCATGTTGGCCACAACTTTTGGGGGACCATTTGATGGATCTACCTATCAACTATACTGCAAAATGCAACCAAAGTACATCATGCTGAACCATTTGTGTCACATTCCTCGCATCCCCACTCGCACAATATCAATGATGTCCATAGACACAAAAGACAAGTTTACAGACTTGGACGAGAACTCTGCCTAGGCCAAGAGCCATTACACCATTCGGGAAGTCCCACATCCCCTAGCTTTAATTTCAATCTAATCTTTGTGGCGACCCCAATGGACCTAATTTTTTTTTTTTTACTTTAAAATATGAATTTTATTGATGATTAAATCGAGATACTTAGTTCTTCTCTTATGAGAGTTTTAAACCAAACAGGAAAATGAAAAGACCAACTTCGGGTTGCTCTAGTTGATCTGGCTTTTTTGGCCAAACAAGTAGCAACCTCATTTGACTCCCTACGCATAAAAGTGCACTTCCGACTCTGGAATGATCCTAATAAAGTTCTACAATTATTATTTGTCCATCCCACATTACCCTCAGCTCCATTAATCGCTTTCACAATGTTTAAATAATCTCCCTCCAAGTGCAGACATTGAATATTAGCTCTTTGCCAGGGGACCTAACTTATTGTCCCCTGCTCTAACCTTATTTGGCAAAACATAAATCTACCAATCCTTTTGTAGACGAGATTATCATTTCTGATCACAAAATGCCTGACGTGTTTCAACCATAACATCTTAAGAAATCAAACAAAACAGACATACGTACAGATAAATGAACTTTTCTTTTCTGCGGCAGATCAAGATGAAGAATAATATTCAATGACAGCGAATTCATCAACTAAAAATTTAAAACATAAATAAAGAACCCGGATGATATGCTATTACCAAAACAAGAGGGTAAATTATTCCCTGAAGTCAGTATTGCAATCAAACTAGAATCACAGTAACTTATTTTAATGCAAAAGAGATCCATAAAATCTTTGATTTGATCTTTTAACGCAAAATACAATAATAAACTGACTAAACCAAAAATTCATAAACGTCCTACAGTAACTAACAGTATCTCTTCCAATAATAAAAAAAAAAACGAACAGTATCTCTGTGGTCCAGTGAAGGAAATAAAATCAGCTCAGTTATTATGATTTTAGTTGGCTATATTTCATAAAGCCAAAGGTGTCACATGGTATATATGGTTATCCCCATGGTACTCAAGGGCCATGTCGTCGTGTAGCACATCCGACATGGCTCGACAAAGATAATGGTCCCCTGTGGAAATTTTGATTCGGCAATCAATCGTATAAAAAAGAAAGCGAGGAAGTCATTTTCTGATCAATATGGTTGTTCATCCATTCATCAAGTTTCCTTATCTAGACAAACCACTAGTTTTATTCTCAATTTTAGTTGTTTTGCTTACTAGATTTTCTTCAAATGTACTAAACAGCACAAGATTTTTCCCTCCTTCAGTTAAGTTGGGTTTTCCACTTGACGATTAATATGACAATGTCCGATTACTGCTATTTCTTTGGCATCATGTACAAAAGTATCCCCACGTTTAAAATACGTTAACTAGATTAGTTGCACACTGCTGAGTTCTTACTTTCTGGCCAGAATACACAACCTTAAGTGCATGTCGGGCAAAAATACTTGGTGCTCCTTTTGATTGACAACCTATCTGTTGTACTGCATAATGCAACCAAAATACATACATCTGCATTCGCAAAGTATCAATATTGCCCACACTTTTAGACATACAAGCCAAGCTTACAGCTAGGACAAGACCTTTGCCAAGGCCAAGAGCACTTGCACCATTCGGCAAGTCCCACATCCCTTAACCTTTTTACCTGGTTCTAAAAGGTTCAGGGATGACATAGACTAATATAAAGTATGCAAATATTCCAATACAAACTTCACATGTGCTGCTTAACAACAACCACTAATATACATGCATGGATGGAATGGAACTATTAAAAAAGTGCAGCCCTAAAGTTTTATCAAGATGTGTCTCCTTCTAAACATGTCGGCCAATCTTATGTTCTATCTAGCAGATAAAGTGGTTGAAGAGATCAACAAGCAAGATCAAATCTAAATAATTGAACTCGACGAAGATTCCCACGGATTTTCCAAGTGAGGAACAGCTGAAGATGATTAGATTTACTTTCACTTAATCTAGACGAATATGTCTGCCTTGACAAGCACCCAGATTTTTTTTCTTTCAAATTCATGTATGGAAGAGCGAACTAACGCGTATTAAACAGAACAGACAGACAATGTATCTGCGTATCGTGCTCAAGGATCCTAACTGATTGTCTGCAATCCTAACCTAATTTGTCCAAACATAAATCTTCCATTCACTTGAAGAAGAACGTATCATTTTCAATCACAAAGTTTATAACAGGTTTTGGCACATTTTCTAACATAACATCTTTAGAAATCAAACAGACATTACAGAAACTGAATTATAATTGAAGTTTGGTAATATCACTTATCAAGATCAAAGAAGACAGTGAAAATGACACCCCACATAAGTATATGCTTAAGCAAGTACAATAATCAGGTCCCTAATCATTTCAAATCTTGATAACTTTATATTTACACAATTTAGTGGGTCATTGCAAATCAAGATGAAGAATAATATCTAATCACGAAATCATCAACTGAGGAAAAAACACTTAAATAAAGATGAGCACGCAGAACACAGAAGATACCCTATTGGCCTATTCACATAGCACTTTAAAATTATACAGTGAAGTCAGTGTTGCAATCAAACTAGAATCACATTAACTTTGGTTTAATCTAAATAAGTTCCATATAATCTTTTCTGATTTGGTCCTTTAATGAAATACAATAATCAACTGATCAAACAAGAAATCCCGAAACTTTCTATAATAATTAGCAATATCTGTGTGGTCCAGTGACGAAAAGATTGCGCTTGGTTATTAAAATTACTAGGGTTTACTGCTAAAGATATGCAAGACCACCAGCTGCTAATGACTGATCCATTTGTATGAATGCATAACATACATACATGCTAGCTGTAGGGGTAAAATATCACACAGATGGTTATCACGCGAAGTGGTAGCATTATAAGGGGGCGAACTCGCTCGCACATAGCATATTCCAGATGACGAAATTGATGATGTCACAAAGTCACGAGTAAAGTATGGAAGTTGTGCGAAGGGAAAGGGCACGTGCGAGAAGACCCAACATAAGCGTGCGAGAACATCGCACGTCATATCCGAAAATAGGGGCCTTATTAGCTGTCCTCCACTATGTAAACTCCTATATATAGGACCAACTACCATTGTATTCAGGGAGAGATCTTTTTGGAGAGTTGAGATAGAACTTTAGGAGAGAGAAAGTTATTTGCTCCCCAAGTTAGGGTTTTATCTTCTTTCTTTGTATTAATTTCTAAACTTAATAAAATTCTTATAAGTGTTCTTCATCATGATTTCACAGTTTTGTTTATAGATTATTCAAGGGGTGTAGTTGTGGGATTTCCTGCAACTACATTTTGGCGCTAGAATACAGCTCGGGGAAGAGATTACACCTGCTTGTGAAAGTCTTAAACGGATTCTTCAAAAATATCTTATATTCTTGTTTTTGTGAAAGATTTTTGATTGTCCTCGCTGAGTTTGGATCTTTAGATTCACTCACTGAAATCACAATTTTCATTTAGAAAGGAAATTTTGAATTTCATAAGTTTGTGAGGAAAATATTTTTCCAGGAAAAAAGATTGCAAGGGAAACATCAGCAGGAGAAAATACGACACCAGTCAGGAGGAGCAGAAGAATTGCAGGTAGAAGAAGAGGTGAAATCGCAGAGACATCAAGGATGGGAGAGAGGAACAACAGATCTCGTCCGGTCAGATCTCAGATCCATCAGGAACCAAGGGAGAACGATCAAAGGAACTATCACACTACGGATACAGATACTGCAGAAGAAAATGAAGGGAGAACACAGGAGGAAGGAATGGTAGGAGAAAACCAAGAGAATATGACCATTGCAGAGCTCAGGCAAAGGCTAATGGATGAAAGAAGGAGATAAGAGGAAATGGGTGCGAACTTGATACGCCAAAATGATTAACTAGGAGATGAGAACCACAGATTACAGGAACAAAGGTCAGAAACTAGATCCAGATGAACAACACGTGCGAGCTCAAGATCAAGAACAAGTAGAAGTACCTCCAGGCGAAGCAGATCTGATCAAAGAGGGGATAAAAAAAAACAATTTTTAGATAATAATTTTTAGTTCTGATCTGATCGCACCATTAGCAATCACTTGATATTTCTCAGTAATAAGAGTATTCTTTTTCGCTTCTAAAACTCTAATTCTCTCTTTATCCTCACGAGCACGAGTTGAAAGGTTCTGTTAGAAATTAGCATTGGTCTATGATCACAAATGAGGGCTTCATATTTCAGCCTCAGCTCCTCCCGACTAAGATTCTCTAAACCACGAATGGGAAAATTATCCAAGGAGGTGTTAAGGAGCTCTAAAAGGGCATCATTATCATCAGGAAGACTATCTGCTTCTTCGGTCAAATTATAAAGTTATGCAGGTATAAGTAGTTGAAAAAACATGAAGATATAGCAAAAGTCATAAGATACGAAGGAACGAAAAGAAATGCACCTATTAACTGGTTATTCCTTTGGCGAAGTTCATCTGCCTCTCGCGTCTTACACGAAAGTTCCTCCTTTGCCTTCTGACACTCAGCCTCGAAGGAGCGAACTTTTCTATGCAAATCAGTGGCAACGTCACGAGAAGCTCGCGCATTCTGTAATAATAAAAGGACAAGAGAATTTAAAACCATTAAAGAGTGAAGAAGAAATACCAGTTTAAACTCATCCAAATTTAGAGAAAACACACCAGAGAGCCCAGGGCGAAGAGAAAATCTGGGGATATAGCTGAGGCAGATCCTCGCAGAGATTCATGATTCAAGGTGGGAGCATCGCATATGGTAGAAATCATTTCACACGTACGAGTTAAATCATCATCACCAGCTGCAAAGAGGGAGTCTTTGAAAATAAGAGATAGTTGAGCCATGGGAGAAGCTGAGGCAGAATCATCAGAGAATGAAGGTTCGTCTCCCTGAGAGCAAGAAATTAAAGGATAAGGAGAAGATGAAGTAGAAGCAATTTTTATTTTCTTCTTGGGGTTCGCTCCCTTATTCTTTTTCTTCACATATGACTTAGAAGCGACAGTTTTTCCCTTAGCCTTTGCACGGGAGGAAACCCTCTCCTCACCCTCAAAAGAACTTTCATCATCAACGCCACCAATATCTAACTCGTCCACCTTCGCACACAGGTAAAGATAAGAAATAGAGGCAACAATATTGTTAAAATTTGAGTAAAGGTATTTCTTACTTTATCAGTGATCGAACGTAGCGCTTCCAGTGCGCCTTGCCTTCCGTGAGCCTTAAAATCTTTCTTCAACTTGGCAATCTGAAGATAAGAAAACTAGTGAGACAAAGAGAAAGGATATAAATAAAAGAAAATTGGAAAACAAGCAAAACTTAGATTAGTATACCACAACCTCTCTCTCAGTCCAATTGAACTCCCAAGGGGAGCAGGCAGAAAATCCCTCAGGAAGAGGATTTACCGACTTGTCAGCACCAAAGCCAATAATGTAAGGACCCTCGAGGAGGACAAGGTAAACGTCCCAGCGATTTTCGTTAGATTTTCGTGTGTTGCGGTTGGTCTTGTCGTGAAAATCAACATCTCGCAGGATCCTTACATTCTCCGCGATGCCATCTTTCCTCGCCAGACGAACATCCCAGCGGGACGACTCATTCTTCACGATCACAACTTCATAGTTAGCGAAGAATCTCTCAACAGTATAGTCATAAGGGACAATTTCCAAATCAGCATACGCTTCATTCTTGTATTCTCTAGGGTAAAGAGACCCCAATCCAGCTGCAGGGCGAGCGAACTCCACCATGATCCTGATAGCATTCCCACTCAACTGAAAAATCGCGCGCTTAAAATTCTCATGAGACAAAATTTTATAAAACAGAGGAATTTGCAGGTCTAAGAGAGGAATAGGGAGACCAGCGAGAAGCTTCCCTAAGGAGATGATGATTTTTTGATCATTCCATTGATCAATCTCAAACCATCTATGGTTAAGCGTCAAAGTAGGATCTGATAAAGAATGAACGGATAATTTAAAACCTTTATCTCTGAGTTCAACTTCAAGTCTCTCAAAGTCTTGAACCATTTTCCACCCAACCTTGTGCCCCATTGTTGTTCTTATATGATAGAACTTGCTCCATAGTAGTGAAATAATTAAAGATTTGATCCACATTCATGCCATCTTGATAGATTGGAAGATTACCCACTATTTCACTTTCCCCATTACTCAAATAACTATCAAATTTTGGTGGAGACATTTCATCAAACATCTTGTGGGCAATTTGTTCATCCTCATATCCACCAACCAAAATTGATACATCTAGTTCACTTGCATAATCACAATCATTAGGTAGAATCCTTTCTTGGTTATGGAGACTTACAAGTTTCCAATAATATTCTTCACAAATTTCTCCCATTCTTAGATACATATCATCAAACACTTCATGTACAATATTCATTAACACATCCTTTGAATGAATCCTACCCAAATTAACTTCTCTTTTGTAAACCATATTGCAATCAATATAAGATTGAAAAAACCCAATTTGAAAATACTATCAAAGAACATAAAAATCAACCCATAATACTTGATAAAGAGATTAGCAGTGTTCACCTCAAGAACACGTATCTTCACCAATCACCACCTTTTTCCCTTGAGAATCAAACCAAAGCTCTTGATACCAAATGATGAGAAGCGGAAGTTTACAATGAAAACAAATTGAAATTGATAACCTGAAAAAGGATAAATAATCAACCAATTTAGTTTCTTCTACCCTTTGAATAAAGGAAGAACCTAAAAATGGAGATTCTTCTCAAATAACTTACAATTTCTACCCAATTAAATTGGAAACTATAAGATTATGAGAGACATCTAGTTGATACTCTAGAATTAGATGATCTAATTCCCCCTAGAGATAACAAATAGGGTCTAAAGAAGAGAAACCTCTCATCCTCACACAATATTCTAAAACTCCCAAACTTCCTCCTTTAGTCTTACGTCTTCTAATTTATACTAGCACCAAGGGCATACTTGACATATTCAAAGTAATTTTAGAATGGACTATAAATTGTGCTTCAATATCGATATGGGATATCCACAATACATCATTAACCAATCGCCGAATAAATACAAACACTACAGAAATTTATGGATACAGTTTGTAAATTATGTCTTCAAAGTTCTCTTCCGACTACAAAAGTTTATTTGATCATTATCTCCAACTATAGTCATGAGAATTAGACTCGCGTTGTTGTCTTTTTTTATACAGTTGAATGGAGTACCGTAATTTATATTATCAGGTCCAAACAATGATTGTTTTAAGTCAGTAACTCAAGTTGCACCATGCTTCAAAAACAAAAAGAAAAGAAGAAGTTGCGTAGCAAGTTGCTGAATCTCTATTCCATAAGGTTTGGATCGTCTTTAAGCTTGTGTTCCAAATTATTCTCACAACTTTGTGTCATGTAGGCTCTGTGTATGATAGTTGATAGTTAAAAGCCAACTTTCAACCTGCATCTTTGAATGCATCTTTAAACGTGATCATAGTGGAACCAGAATGCCATAAGAGCATCGTCGTCCAAAATAGCTTTTCGGCAACTCTCTATAGCATAATTGTTGTGTAAGATTTCCGGGATTTCAACTCAAAAACAATTGGCTATGAGTGGAGTGGCCCATAGAGGTATGCAACTCTCTATAGCATAATTATTGTGTAAGATTTCTGGGCTTTCAACTCAAAGCCAATTGACTATAAGTGGAGTGACCCATAGAGGTATATGTTTATAGAGGCTAGGCAATGTGAGTCAATTAGCTTAGTTATAAGAAGTGGCTAATAGTTCCAACACTCTCCTTCACGGGTAAGGGCGATTTAAGCCTCCTAACAAGTGGATCGCATACGGGTGGGCATTTAACCACTCACACAAGGGCCTCGCTCTGATGCCATGTAAGATTTTTGGGCTTCAAACTCAAAACCAATTGACTATGAGTGGAGTGGTCCATAGAGTTATATCTAAAGACTTAAAGGCTTAGACAAATAAAGCTCCCACGTTGAACGATTAGGAAACCCTCGCTTCCTATTGGTCGAAATAGGTCTTTTTTGAGTTTTGTGAAACGAGCGTTTTAGTGAGGACACTTGGCAACATATGGTTGGTTTTAAAAGAATATGAAAAAGATTAAAAAAAAGGAAAGCAAATTCAATTTGGAATTTATAAAGTGACAATATTTGGGTGAGGACACTTGACAACTTATCATTGGTTTAAAAATTACTAACTTAAAAGGGAAAATCTAACTTACCATGTGTGGAATTTTCTGATAGTCCAAATGGGTGTAGATCCTTTGTGCCTAAAGTTACTTGTTCCTCTGTCCCTACCTATTACAGAACGCCATGTGTCCTTTACTTACTTAACCCGGTTAACAAAAGAAAAATAAAACCAAAACTTCTTATCTCCTCAAATCAATTATCAAAGTATAGTTGTTCTTCTTCTGCAAATCATAGGAGTATAGGACAAAATTTCATGCCTCTGCAATTCATAGGGAAAAATCCCATGCCAATTAGTTAGTCACAAAATTGGTTAATTAACCCAATAATGACAATTCCTGGATAAAAAAACATGTAAAATTTGATATTGTTTAAATGGACGAAAATGTAAAAATAGCCAAGATGTAAACAGTTTCATCCTATCCATTTTCAAATATTTTTTCTTATTTTTAATTTACATCAGGATGCATCCAGTTTCATCCTCGCTCTTTTTTAAGTTTAAGACATGATGAATTCAGTTTCATTCTTGCTATTTTATTGGTGTCCATTTCACCCATTCTAATTTTTACTCGTCTATTAGAACCATATTTTAAAGAATTTTGGACAAATGACCCATTTTCCGTTAGTTAATTCTCCGGATCTCTATCTCAAATGTCAAACCTAATTTAACTACTAATCCAATACGATACGGAACTTAGGGAGATGACGAGAATCAGATGGTTATTATTGAAGGGGGCTACGTTTTGCTAACTCTATCTCGATCAAAATATGATTTACTGACCCTAAACTAGATTTGGAAAACTCAATTTAAACTTCAGAAGACGTAACACAAAAAAGAAATTCCCCTCAAAAAAAATCATAAGTTCAAGATATCAAGAAGCTGTTTGAAAAAAGAAATAACAGGAGAAGTAATCGACTCTTTCCATATTTCTAATAGCCCGTTCGGTTGGGAAAATTGGAAACCTAAGAATTCAATTATGGGGTAATCCAATTCTTGGGGAGAAGACCCGCACACCATGTGAAAAGGAAAAAATAAATCTGCACATATTTTCAACCTATTTAATGTATTTTTCCCGCCACACCAAATCAAAAATACATCTCTACGGAGCGGGGGAAGACCCGCGCACACCAAATCATGCATCGCGAAGCCCCGCACACACTAAAACAAAAATACATCGCCACGAGGCGGGGTGAGGTCCTGCGCACACCAAATTAAAAATACATCATCACGGGATGAGGCGAAACCCTACACACACCAAATCAAAAATACATCGTCACGGGGCAGGACAAAACCCCACGCACGCCGAGTTAAAAGAAAAAATATGCCCGGCACGTGGCATGGACACCAATCTAGTGTGTACAGAAGCTGGAGGGTTTAGGCAATGTGGGACTATTAACTTAGTGGTTATAAGAAGTGGCTAATAGTTCCAACATGTTGTATGATATTGGGGTGCGTATAAGCAGTCACCACCGAAAATTAAATGAAAGATGTTCCCGCAAGGTCCACAACCTTACCTCGTAGTAGTGATCAATCCACGATTCATCAACTTTATTCGCGACCTAACGCGGCATTCACTATGGATGTATCCAGGATTTCTACTTCAGTCGGGATGGATTGTAATTAATTTAGTAGGCGATCGAAGGCCGTGAAAATTTTTTGGCAACGAATCGCGTAATTATTGGCTAATTTTGATTCACAAATAGAATACAAGATATGTAGACAATTAAAATTAAAACAAAAAATCGTAACAAAAACTAATTACGGAAATGTTGTAGGGCCTACGGTTGGTTCATAGACGTGCGTCCCAATTAGGATTTGTTTTTCCATGTGTATATATATTATTGGAGTTCATGGAATAAGACTAATGCTAATCAATAGAAACTCTTTGCCTCTTTGGCTTCCCTATATTTCCACTGCAAAACCTCACGATCTCTAACCGTGCGAAAAAGAGAATAATTTTTTTTTTTAGTTATCATTAATTTCTTCTTCATCTGTTCAAGGCATTGAAATTTGAAAGGGGATATTTTAATTCGTATTTCATTTTTTTTTCTACGCGTTGATTGATGATCTCTGTCTCTGTACGAGGAGGAGAAGAAGAAGGATTTTGTTTATTATCAATTGAATGGATGTGTGCATCTGTTTGTGTTGTACATGAATCAAATAGGATAATCATTAAAAAAAAAAGATATGTTTGTGCTGTACTTGGATTAGCAAAATCAAAAGGGAGGCAACTTTGGATCTACATCAAGGCGTCAAGCTAAGTTTTCTTCCGTTTTTTTTTTTCTTTTTTGATTTCTGCGTATCCATGACTCTGCTATACATTAGAATTAGATCGGTGGTCTGATTTGATCTCTACTGTCTATGTACTAATATCCCATAATTGATCCGTATGCAAATCTCATACTCAATAGCTCTGATTTGATCCCGTACTGTGTATGTACCCAAATCCCATACTTGATCCGTACCCAAATCCCATACTTAATAGCAATTGATTATTTTGGTTTATTATTTATCATTTTTGGTACTGTTTAGGATTTTGATTATTTTGGTACTAATCATATTACTAATAAGGAATTACTTTGATTAATTTGTCTAACCTAATCATTTTGTAATTTGGATTACTTTTATTAATCCTAATCCCTAATCATTAATCCTAATGATCGTTTTTTCTTTCTTTTTCTTTTGTTATTTGGGATCCTGGTCTGTTCGCGTTTCTCGCAAGAGATGAAAAGTTGTGGACCCGTCCTGTCCCGTCCCATCCCAGTTCATTTCTGGCTTCCTGTTCCAGTCTAAGACGTTTCGGTTCTGGTCCCGTTCACCGGTCCCAGTTCCTGTTGTTCCGGTTCTGGCGTTCCTGTTCCAGTCCAAGACTGTTCCGATTTCGGGTCCGGTCTCAGTTCCTGCTGTTCTGGTTCTGGCAAGGCTGTTCCGGTTCTGGCAAGGCTGTTCCAGTCATGTCCCGGTCCCAGTCCCGGTCCCAGTCCCTGTCTTGGTTTTAGGCCGTGCACAACCAAGGTTGTTCCGGTTCGGGCTATAACGTGGATTTTTACGTTGAGTATTTACTAGGCCTATTTATTTGGTTATTAGAAAATGTCTAGTTTTGTTTGTTTGTTTTTTATTTTGAAGCATGTAAATAAAATGAAACGGTTAAACTGTTATTACACGAGGGAATTTGATTCCCATGTAGTCACTTAAAATGATTTGATTGATGCATTGTGGGATAGCCTGGTCCCGTATTCTGGTAGAATAATTTGTTGCTTTGCTTCCATCCGCTGCTTCGTTCGCTAGCCCGTCGCTTATTTAGTTTTGTTTATTCTGTCTTAAGATAAGTCCACATTATATAAATGGTCTATTTAAATTATGATTGTTGATCTCAATCATTAAAAATTTTGGTCTTAATATTATTCTATTTTCTTGAATATGATAGTTGGATATAGTTGAATGGTGTCTTTTGTTCAATTGGTTGTACCAACTCCAATGTATTTATTTGGGGTTTAGAAGTACTCGAATCATTACTGCGTACGATATTGTCTCCCAAAATTTGAATGTTTCGTGGAATGTAATCCACGCGCTAGACTAACTCCACGTGGATTACATTCCTAAAAAAAAAAAACATTTCCGTTACTTCATCCATGATACTAATTAAGCAGTATATGTTGAAGTATGACGACAAGAGACTTATCTTTAGTGATATATTCAACCTAAAGTAAGTGGTTGGCATGTGTAGTAAGATTCTCTTGGCCTGTTGAGATAAAGAAATTTCTCAAATTAAGCTAAATATAGCAAAATTGAAAATGCAAAGAACCCCGAAGTAATGAGGGTTAAACGTACCGAATCATATAAAACATGTGAAAAGGGACATATATATCATGAAACAAAAAATGTATTTTTTCCGCCAACAGTAATGACACCAAAGTACAGGTATCAATTGAATATGGGATGAAGCTAAGATGTAATTATAGCTCACATCTAAGAGTTAGGAATGAATATGTTAGGACACCTATCCTACGACTCACTTTGTTTCTCTTTTAATGACTTACCTTATTTAGTATTCATCTTCCTTAGTTAATTAGCTGTAGAAGTTCTATTATTGGCAATCATTAGTTGCCTTAATTATTGGTAGTTTTTTTAAGAAGTCACTTGAGCTATAAATACTCGAGCCTTGTATTATATCAATCATCGAACTAAAACCTAAAAGTTTATTAATTTTCTTGTTATTTTCCTATTTATACTTCGTGTGCATATCATCTTCACAACACTTTCATTCTGTGTATATAATCTTCACGTTACTTTGACATTGAACCCTAATATCTGTCATCAGAGCAGGTTAGATTTTCACTCAAATTCAAGCAATTTTTTTTTACTTACGATGACAATCACTCAAGAAGTTAATGGTCTTTCTGAGAATATTGAGAAGTTAACAACCAAAGTTAATGATTTTATGGAAGCATTGGCTGAAGAATATGAAGCTCAAGAGAAGAATTTTGATGCTACAATGGAAACTATGCTTACGAAATTAAAAAACACCAACAATACCAATATGGCAGTTTTATTAGAAACTAATAAGAAGCATATGGCTATGTTAATGCAAGCTAATAAGCAAGACATGGCTGTGCTTGCTGAAACCATGAATAGAAACATGCATCTCTTCTTCTGACACGTTTTCCTCTTAACTCTCACCTTCTTGGATTCGATGGAATTACTAGTACTGGCCAACATGGTAGTATTGTTGGTAATAGTAACAATGGTATTGCAGACATACACGCACCCTCCTTGAATATGAAATTTCCTTTGTTTGAAGGAAGGGATCCTGCTGGTTGGATCTTTCAAGCTGACCAATACTTTAGCTTGTACCATACAACTGAATCGCTTAAAATTCCTGTTGCTACTGCAAATTTTAAGGGGAAGCCAATGCATGGTATCGATGGGTTAAGGATACAATTGGCAATCCTTCATGGCCAGAATTTTGTACTGTTGTTCGTGCAAGATTTGCTGATGACAAGTTTGTTAATCCTCGGATGGCTTTAACTAAATTAACTCAGAGAGGTACGGTTCGAGAATTGATTACTGAGTTTGAAAGCATCTTAAATTTTGTTACTGATTTACCAGAACCATATCTCATTGATCTTTTCATTAATGCTTTGAAACCTGATATTGGTGTTGTTGTGTATACTTTTGTGACAACTACCTTGTATGAAACTTTTCGGAAAGCTATCAAACAAGAAGAAATAATGCTTGCAGCTTCTTCTTCTAAATCAATTAGATTTGCACAATTTATAAAACCTACAAACTCTTCTACAACTCCAGTAGACAACTACTATTCCTCCTGGTGCTACTAAACTAAGTTTGGAAGAGATTAAAGACAAAAAAATCCAAAGGACTCTGTTTTAATTGTGATAAGATGTTTTCACCAGGCCATTTGTGTAAAAAGTCTCGATTATTCTGTCTTGAGATTGATTCTTGTGGTACAATTGTGGAGATTACCAATTCTGAGATCAGTGCAACAAATCTTGAAGACAATGAACTTATCTCAGATGATATTCCACAAGAAACTACACCATCTATTTCTTATCATGCGCTTGTTGGTTCTCATATTCCTAAAACAATGAGAATTAATGGACATGTTAAGGGTCAACCCATCACTTTTCTTATAGATTCTGGTTCAACTCATAATTTTATTCATCCAACAATAGCTAGAAGATGTGGTTATTCTTCTCAAATTCAATCTATTTCTATGAAGGTTATGGGTAATGGTGGTTTTCTTACAACACAAGGATCTTGCACTGCTGTTCCAATTAAACTACAAGATTATCAGGGTACTAATGATTTCTTTCTTTTAAATGTGAGTGGATGTGATGTTGTCCTTGGAGTTCAATGGTTACAATCTTTGGGCGATATTCTTTGGGATTTCAAGAAACTGCATATGAAATTTCATACTTCTGACAAAGATTGTTTATTAGTTGGTGATAATTCTGCTTCAGTAATGCTTTTGGATAGTTATTCTATGGAGAAGTTGCTTCTTAAAGAACAATATGGAGTTATGCTACAACTATCTCAAGTATCTACTTCGACAACTTTAACTACTCATGAGGTACCATCTGCAATTAAAACTTTATTATTACAATTTGCTGATGTATTTGGTACTCCTTCATCTCTACCACCAACACGTTCTTATGATCATCGTATTACCCTACTGCCTAATACTCCTCCAGTCAATGCGAGACCTTATAAATATCCACACTTTTAAAAAGAAAATATTGAGAAGATTGTTTCGGAGCTTAAAGATGCAGGTTTTATACGACCTAGCAATAGTTCTTTTTCATCTCCAGTTTTGTTAGTGCGTAAAAAAGATGGCAGTTGGCGTATGTGTGTTGACTACAGAGCACTAAACAAGGTTGCTATAAAGGATATATTTCCTATTCCAGTAGTGTATGAATTAATTTATGAGTTATGTGGTGCAACTGTATTCTCGAAAGGTGACATGCGTTCTGCTTATAATCAACTTAGATTATATGGTCCCGATGTACATAAATCAGCTTTTAGAACATATGACGGCCATTACGAATTTTTGGTCATGCCATTTGGTTTGTCAAATGCTCCTGCAACATTTAAGATCTTGATGAATTATATATTCCGTCCTTATCTTTGCAAGTTTGTTTTGGTGTTTTTCGATGACATATTAATCTATAGCAAATCCTTATCTGAACGTGTTGAGCAATTGAAGATAGTATTTGAGGTATTGAGATCGCATCAGTTGTTTCTTAAGGATTCAAAATGTGAGTTTGCTAAGTCATCCATTGGGTATTTTGGACATGTGGTTTCAGCTAAAGGAGTTGCAGTTGACAATGATAAAATTCCTATATTCAACATTGGCCAATTCCAACTACTATTAAATATCTGCGTGGATTTTTGGGTTTAGCTGGATACTATCGTAAGTTTGTCAAATACTATGGCAAGATAAGTCGCCCTTTAACTCAGTTGTGGAAACATAATGCCTTTCTATGGAATGATACTGCTGCAAAGGCATTTGAGACATTAAAATTGGCTCTAACAACTACTCTTGTGTTAGCTTTGCCAGATTTTACCAAACCATTTTATTTAGAGTGTGATGCTTCTGGTAATGGTTTAGGAGCTGTCTTAACGCAAGAACAAAGGCCCATTAATTGCTTTTTTCAGTAAACCACTATCTGGTAAAAACCATAACTTGTCCATTTATGATAAAGAAATGCTTGCTATAGTCTCTGCAATTCAGAAGTGGCGTCCTTATCAACTTGGTCGACATTTCAAAGTCTACACAGACCATAAAAGTCTTAAGTATTTTCTTGAATAGATAATATCTTCAATAGAACAACAAAAGTGGTTGTCAAATTTACTTGGTTATGATTATGAGATACTTTACAGAAGTGGTACAACAAATCAAGCTGCAGATGCTTTATCTCGTATAGATGATTCTCAACTATTGGCTATTTCTACTCCTGTATTCTTTGGAATTGATGAAATTGTCAAAGAGTGTCATGATGATCCTGACTTAAGCACTCTTATTGACAATTTAAAGACTAATGCAGCTTATAAAGCTCATTATTCTTACAATGCTGGAATTCTCCGTTACAAAAGTCGCATTGTGGTGGTACCTACTTCAAATTGGTGTTCTAAATTACTCAAGGAGTTTCATTCTTCTCCATTGGGTGGTCATTCAGGATTTCTACGTGCATACAAACGCCTTCAGCTCAATTTTTATTGGAAAGGTATGAAATCTTCAATCAAAGAATATATTCAACATTGTGAAACTTGTCAGCGCAACAAGTCTGAAGCAATTTTACTTCCAGGGCTTTTACAGCCATTATCAATTCCTACTGATGTTTGGATGGATATTTCTATGGATTTTGTGGATGGATTCCCTGTTTCGAATCGAAAAAGTTCTATTTTAGTGGTGGTTGATCGACTGACTAAATATGCACAATTTATAACTTTGTCTCATCCATACACTGCTGCTAAGATTGCTGACATTTTTGTACGTGAGATTGTCATATTACATGGTATGCCAAAATCCATAGTCAGTGATAGAGATCCTATTTTCTTAAGCAACTTTTGGGAAGCTTTTTTCACCTTACAAGATACTCAGCTTTGCCGAAGTTCAGCATGTCACCCTGAATCAGATGGACAGACTGAAGTCACAAACAAAACTTTGGAATGTTACTTACGCTGTTTTGCTGGAGTTAATCCCAAAGAGTGGACAACTTGGTTACCATGGGCTGAATGGTGGTATAATACTACCTACTATTCCTCAATTAAGATGACTCCTTACCAAGCATTGTACGGTCTAATTCCACCAACAATCTCCACTTATATTCCTGGTTCTACAACAGTTCATATTGTGGATGAAACATTACAAGCTCGTGATCACATCTTACACATTCTCAAAGCCAATTTAATTGTTTCTCAGACTAGAATGAAGACATATGCTGATGCTCATAGAACCGGACGTACATTTACAATGGGTGATTTTGTTTTTCTGAGATTTCAGCCATATCGTCAAACCACAATACTTAATCAATCTTATTCAAAACTTTCTCCAAGATTTTATGGACCATTTCGAGTTCTTGAGAAGATTGGGTCAGTTGCTTATCGATTGGAGTTACCAGCTACTAGCAAGATTCATCCAGTTTTTCATGTCTCACAACTGAAACTGAAATTCGGATCCTCAATTGAAGTGAATGCTCCTCTACCAACGACTCTAGATTATGCAGAATGGGAACATGGGGAATTTCTAAAACGAAAGATGTATAAGAAGAATAATGATGCTTGCACTAAATGGCTTGTTAAATTGAAAGATCATTCCAATGACGAAGCAACTTGGGAAGATGCTGATGATCTTCTTCTTCGATTTCCAGACTTTCTGGCTTGAGGACAAGCCATTTTTCAGGTGTGGTGGGATGTTAGGACACCTATCCTACGACTCACTTTGTTTCTCTTTTAATGACTTACCTTATTAAGTATTCATCTTCCTTAGTTAATTAGTTCTAGAAGTTCTATTATTGGCAATCATTAGTTGCCTTATCATTGGTAGTTTTTTTAAGAAGTCACTTGAGCTATAAATACTCAAGCCCTGTATTATTTCAATTATTGAACTAAAACCTAAGAGTTTATTAATTTTCTTGTTATTTTCCTGTTTATACTTCGTGTGCATATCATCTTCACAAGACTTTCATTATGTGCATACAATCTTCACGTTACTTTGGTATTGAACCCTAATATATCTTCTTACCGGTATTGGTACGAGCAACGTAATGCGGGTACCATAATATCAACCAATTTCCATAGGAAGGTCATAATTAGACATCAACTTTAATGACAAGAAGAACTGTGCCTGGCCAACTGACTATTTAATTGAACTAGATCCAATATATGCGCTTATGGAATGAAAAGTACACCATTCCCAAGAAACACAAATTCTCTAAAGAATTAATTTGAGATATATCTGGATGAAAAGTAACATATATTCACTCTAAAGTAATTGAGTTGAATCTCACTTTTGTTACTAATAAGGCCACACCAGTTATTTAATATCTCAAGATTAAATGTCCAACATATATTGGTTTCCCTCCCACCAACTTAAGGAATTTAAACTAGTTGTTGAACTATTTCCTTATAATGTGACTACGCGGATTGGATCATTAAGAGCAGCACTGTTCAAAAATTTGTTTTCGAGATAGAACAACGACGTCACAAAATCTCTACATGTACCGAGAGATAATCACACCTTGTTAAATTCCAAAGAAACCCATGCAAATGGATATCACGTGGAACCTCACAGTGATGAGAATGTAATTGATTGCATCTTTTATAGTCTCTAATATATTTGGAAGGAAATATATTTTAGAGAAACTAATGAGTCAATCTAGTGAAGTGTAAGTCACTATAGTATTTGGATTATTGAATCCATATTGACTCCGACGATGAAATGTTGGGAATTGACTCATACAGGCTTTGAGCATAACCATAACGACACTTTGGTTGTGACATGATGTTTTGTTTTGAAAGGACTCTCACAAACATCACTTTATTTGATTAAACGATACCATGGGAAAAATATTGACATAACGACACTTTGGTTGTGCAGTAAATTATATTGAAACAAGTAAGAACTTGGCAGACCCATTTACAAAAAGTCTACCAAAGGCAGTGGTTTCAATAAAGTGTAATGAAATGGGACTAAGGTCTGTGAATGAAGTTTGATCGCCCATAGCAGAAACCCAACCTATGTTTTGGAAAGGATAAACAAGGTTCAATGTGATACCAACAAGTTATGGAGGTGATTATGGAGCACTAATACAAAACTTCCCATTTCTAATTAGTGCTGGTTTTCTGCAAGAAAACAGGATGGATGAAAATCCTTAATAATTCTAACTTTTATCACAAGGTGTCTCGCAGAAATACCTTCGAGACTTACCTATATAAGTATGGAAGTCAGGCCCTTTCCTAAGAGAAGAAGACCGTTCTCTAAATAAGACTCATGAATCCAGGATTTAAGCACATGGCCATTAATGTGCGAGCTACAGAACACACTATTCTCAGAAATCAATATGTGTTGAAATTCCGGTTTTATCATTAGGGGTACTTGGTTCAATACTAGTTTCACCACTGAACCTCGATAAGGCTTTGAATTTCTTACACTAAGTGAAGGTTCAAATCCAAAAGATACCCTATCATTTATGTATTGGTTTCAACGATGATGCTTATTTCCCAAACTAAGTGTGAACTATGTTGGCTTGATCCCACTCGGGTACGTAGGAAGTCACTTTAGTGATGCAGCCACTCTGATTTAATTTTTTTTTTTTTTTTTACTTTGTGTTTTTGTGTTTTTCTCATTTTTTGAAAATAGGGGGAGAATGTTGGATATTTTCAAGGTTTGCCGCTACGCAGAGTTATACTTTGTAAAACCTAGAAGTTTCCATTCAAAATTGAACAGACGCGTCTCTTCCCATAAGCCACCATTAATGGCTTTTGGAAGCGTCTGTTGGTGATGAAACGACACTACCAACAGGCATGAATATCACTATAAGTAGCGAAGATGTTCTCCCATTCCAACACATCAAAAACAATATGTTTTCTTCTTCTCTAAAAAGCATCATCAGAACCTTATACAGTGTGTTTCTTGGTCGGGTCAATGAAGTACAATCCTTGAATTCGATTACGGTGTTAGGGCTTCATTGAATCCTGAAGGCATAATTCGAGAGACCGTTTGTACTCGCCAAATTTATTGGGAAAGGTCGAATTATTGTCTAAAAGAATCGAAAGAGCCTTGAAATCAGGGGTACACCATTTTCTGTTTTTGTTTTCATCCTCTTGTTTAACCCAAAATTTCCAACAAGAAGAAGAAGTTTTCTAGAGAGAGAGAGTGAAGGGAAGAAGAGTGAGATGGGAGGAAAGTGGAGGGTTTTTAGTCTTTAATTTATAGAGGAGAAGTACCAAGAATATAACGTATATGATGTATCAAAATGATGCGCTTAGGAAAGATAAGTTGTTTTGTGAAAAAAATACAAGGACTAAATAGTAAATTCATTACGACTATCATTAATGTTTTCGAAATTGGGATAACAAAACATTTTGTGATTAATTTTAGAAAAAAAGCTCAAAAATATAAAAAAACAAACAAAAATCTTAAGTAATCATATCAATTTGATCGGTGAAAATAAATCTTTTTACTCTGACAAAAACTTTAATTATCAATTTTTGTCAGTAAAATGGACTCATAAATTTATAAGATCTATTTCCATCCATATTTCTATTTCTCATCTATTCTATTCTTTTCCATAGACTTTTTATTTTTTCGCTCTTAATTTTCACACTAGATATAATTTTTTTATCTTTTCCAGAAAACCAATAATTCTATATAACCCGTACAAAATGCATCAAAAACAATCATATCTCATATTTAACAGGTAGGCCTGAGACCTCTCCCTACCTTCAAAGACTAGCAAGGGATCCATATGTTATGTCAGTCGGTTTGGTTTATTGTTTTCACGCTTACTTTCCACACTAAACAAAAAAGTCTTATCTTTTCCAGAAAACCAATAATTCTGTTTGTACCGTGTATAAAAACATGGGAGGACCGCAAATCAATACAAGGAGCCATGTAAGGAAGGTTAATGCCAAGAGTTATGCATGGCAGGTTAATGCCAGGATCCATGCATGGAAAGTTAATGCCAGGAGTTATGCACGACAAATTAATTCCAGAAGATTTCATGCAAAATTAATTCCAGGAGGTTTCATGCAAGGGAAATAAATGCAATTTATGTTTACCTCATAATGAGGGTAAGAGCCTAGTTCAAAATTGTATAAATAGAGGGAATGTAATCCTGATAGAGGGGTAGCTGGTAGAGAAAAATATCCCATGTAACTATATTATCAATAAAAAATCACTCCCCAAGGGGATTCGTCCGTGGATGTAGGCAAACCATGCCGAACCACGTAAAATTTGTGTCTCTTTTCTTTATGCTTGTTTCATGTTTTAAACCATTTTGTTTCCTCAACAACACCAAATTCATCGTGTTTAGTGCCCGGAAATATTTCTGGGTGCAAACATTGGCGCCGACTAAGGGGATTCGTGAAAAACATCGTGTTTTTCCATTGAGAGAAGTTGCGGAAGAAATCATGCACGGATTCCAGCAAAAATCAGCAAAAAAAAAAAGTTAGGGTTGTAGAAACCGTTAAAAGCTTAAAGAAACCGTTGCGACGTTGAAGAAACCGTTACGAAGGTTGAAGAAACTGTTGCGAAACAATTGAACAAACCGTTACGAAGATGAAGAAACAATTGAAGAAAGCGTGGCGATAAAGATTGCAGCAACAGTTGAAGAAACTGTTGTTTCATCCTGCCTCACCTACACTTTCAGATCTATCCAATCTCGTCTGTCAGATTGAAGATCTGGTTCAACCAAGAATAGCTTATCAGCAAGCGACACGTGTTCCATAGAACCAATCGAAGACTGACATGTCAGCTGACCAGAGGACACATCAGCAGCACCGCGTCATCAAGCTTACTGCCACGTGCCACCGCCACGTCAGCGTGATCCGTAGCCACGTCAGCGGAATGTACAGTCAGTGTTCGCCAACTCAGCACCTAGTCCACTCAGCAATCTTCCACATCATCACCTTAGCTTATATGTCATCATCCAACGCATATGGCACGTCAGCAAATTTGGTCACGGGTGATGGCATGTCAGCACTGTTCGGGTGCCACGTCAGCACCGTTCTGATGCCACGTCAGCAAGATAGTCCCTATCATCTGTGCCGCGTCATCTACGCGTCCAGTCATCTGCGACATACACAACCGCACGCGCGCTTCGTTCGAACCTTGTTTCGTCAATAACTTCTTCGTTTTAAGTCCGAATTGAGTGAATTTTGGCTTGTTAAAATCGTCTTTCAATTCCCTACAACATGGAAGCAAAAATTCCAATGTTCGAGAAACTTTGATGTGCGCTTGGAGCAGTAACATGATCGAGTTTGAGGTTCGTGGATGGCGACATGATCGAGTTCGAGGTTCGTGGATGGCGATATGATCGAGTTCGAGACGAGGATTTCTTAGACCCTTCAATGTTTAGCCTTGCATCACTTCGCAAGCATCTAAAGCCTCACCTTGCACGTGAGCACATAAGTATTGCTTTTATCGCAAGCATGAAATCTCGTCTTGCACGCGAGTATGGAAGACTTGCATCTTGGCAAGAATAAAGTCTCGTCTGAACCACGAGCCCAATGCCCTATATTGGTCCAAAGACTCGTACTCAACACAAGCAATAGCCAGCCTTCCCGAGCAGCAAGCGCTAGCCTTGTTACGTTGCGAGCAAAAAGCCTTGCCCCAGCCGCAAGCACACACTACATTCTACTCAAGACTCCACTAGCTATCGAGCATCACAAGTCCACCACGTGGCAAAAAGTCTCGCCTAGAACGTGAGCAAATTTTATTACAGGTTATCACAGTTGGGGGCGTCTTTGTAATCTCTCTACTCATGCTAAGGGGCGACTGGCGAGTTACGTCATCGATGATCAACGCGATGGAAAAACAAAATTCTTAACCTCCAACTTGTGGGGGCGATGTTTGTACCGTGTATAAAAAACACAGGAGGCCCACAAATCAATACAAGGAGCCATGCAAGGAAGGTTAATGCCAGGAGTTATGCATGGCAGATTAATGCCAGGAGCCATGCATGGAAGGTTAATGCCAGGAGTTATGCATGGAAAATTCATTCCAGAAGGTTTCATACAAGGGAAATAAATACAATTTATGTTTAACTCATAATGAGGGTAAGAGCCTAGTTCAGAATTGCATAAATAGAGGGAATGTAATCCTGATAGAGGGGTAGATGGTAGAGAAAAAATCTCATGTAATTATATTATCAATAAAAAATCACTCCCCAAGGGGATTCGTCCGTGGATGTAGGCAAACCATGCCGAACCACGTAAAATCTGTGTCTCTTTTCTTTATGCTTGTTTCATGTTTTAAACCCTTTTTTTTCCTCAACAACACCAAAATTATCGTGTTTAGTGCCCGAAAATATTTTTGGGTGTAAACAAATTCTATACAACCCGAACAAAACGCACCCTAAAAAAATCCGTGTCTCATATTTAACAGGCAGGCCTGAGACCTCACCTGCCTTCCAAGGCTAGCAAGGAGTCCAATTATTATGTCCGTCGACTTGGTTTATTTATTTTTATTTTTTCTTATTTGAAAAATATATATTTTTTAAATTCATGTTAAGACATCCTACAAAATATAGGTGTTTTATTTTTCCAATTTTGTCTAGAAAGTGAAATACAACTTTTTATATGGCGGTATAAGTATCAAACATAATTTTAATCTCGAAAATTAGAAGTATAAGTTATAATTTTTGTATAAAAGAAAGTGCATATTCTTAGTACAATAGTGACTAGGCCTGTCAATGGAAGAATATCCGTCGAATATTTAGAAATCCGATATCCGACAGGTTAAGAACTACCGGATATTCGATATCCGATAATATCCTATAGGATATCAAAATCATATATCGATTCCAATATGTTAATCTATCGGATATCGGATATTTATCCGATAATATCCGGTTCTGACAAAAAAAAAAACTATAATCTGTAAAACATATGTTGAGGTGAAATTTAAGTTCTATTTCTCATACATACCAATATACCATCCAAATTGTCTTCAAAAAAAGTCTTAAAACATACATGAAAAGAAAGTCTCTTACTCACACACATACATGAAAAGAAACACAAGCAAATGTTATAAAAAGTAAGAAACTTCGAAACAAGAAGTATGATAAGTATCTGTCACTCTCCTCTCCAGCCTATGATTCTCTTGTCTTCACTCGTCTCCGATTTCCAAATTTTCCATATCTGCATTATAACAAGTCAACATTCAGATAAGATACACAGATAAGATACACAACTACATAAGTAGTTATAATAGGAACTAAGAAGGATAATAGATGAAACTATGCACTGAGTTTAAGCAAAAAAAAAAAAAACACAAGCAAAGAAACTATGTCTCTAAGTAAGTCTCTTACTCACACACATACATGGAAAGAAACACAAGCAAATGTTATAAAAAGTAAGAAACTTCGAAACACGAAGTATGATAAGTATCTGTCACTCTCCTCTCCAGCCTCTGATTCTCTTGTCTTCGCTCGTCTTCGATTTCCAAATTTTCCATATCTGCATTATAACAAGTCAACATTCAGATAAGATACACAGATAAGATACACAACTACATAAGTAGTTATAATAGGAACTAAGAAGGATAATAGATGAAACTATGCACTGAGTTTAAGCAAAAAAAAAAAAAAAAAAAATGTTACCTTCACAAATGAAATATGGCACCTCTTCTTTACTGCTTAAGCACAACAATGCTTCAACAACCTCTGGATCTAATGACACCTCTTCTTTACTGCTCCAGCAGCAATGTCCTGCAAACAATCACAAATAACAATCAAATGGAGTTGCAATTGTATAAATAAATATCATTATGAAGTGAAAGTCATGTTGAAACCAATCAGCTTATAAGTTCAATAAAGCTGGAGAAAATAAATATCCTGTAGTGTTCTGTTACACCAAGCATGACTAGAAATTGAAGTCTTGTGTTTGGTTCCTTAACTGTAATCAATGGAAGATATAAAGTAAGGACTCCCATTGTGATTTCAGTCTAATAAGTGGTCAGAGTTATTACAGATACAATTTTGACCAAAAAACACCAGACGCTATATACGCAGGACATAAAACAGGGTAGGTCTATTATTGCACATCTCCCCCGAGAGCTTCAAAAGATTTTTCACCTGGAAGTTGACCATCGATAAATACAAGAAAATCATTACAGAGCTAAACAACTGATTTAGTGTTCGCTACTTGATAAATCTTAGATATATATGGATGCCATTGTTATCGAATGATGCAACTTTAGATCTAACTAAATCAGAGTTAAGAAAATGGAAAAATGATACAGTTGTGGAAGTAGGCATAAAGTGTGTGAATAACCACAATTTAAGTGCAAACTCAAGATGTCATAATTCTCATTGCCAACAAAAATCATTATTCTGAATCCTGCTTCTATCCTGAAAGGAAATTTTCTCATTTATCCTTCACATGGAGATGTAAAAATACCTTGTCAACCATAAACAATTAGGCTGGTTGTAGTTAATGACACGCAATTATCACAGAGAACTGTACCTATTCACAAAGAAGTAATAGCATTCAAAAATTTAACCTATGGTTTTCATTAAAATTTAACCAATAAAAATAAAACCCAACTTCAATCATCATCTAAATGATTCAATTCAATCAATAATAACCAGTAAACTCAACAAGTTTATCCTATGATTGAGAAGAAAACCCAAATTTTAACAGCAACAGAAACC
Organism: Papaver somniferum; assembly: GCF_003573695.1. Taxonomy (NCBI): domain Eukaryota; kingdom Viridiplantae; phylum Streptophyta; class Magnoliopsida; order Ranunculales; family Papaveraceae; genus Papaver; species Papaver somniferum. Next base: position 574,211 of record NW_020647637.1, on the reverse strand, counting down.
CTAATTTGCAATTTCTGATTTCAAAACCCTAATAAATTCTAATTTCATAGAAACTCATACAAATTCATCACTCTATATCATCAAATTCTATCAACAAACAAACAAGACCGCAATACTAGATCTTTCTACACAGAGAGAAGAGAAAGATTGGTACCATCGTAATTTAGGGTATAGCTTAATCCATTACACCCTCAATCTTTCACGCCAAGTTCAATAAATTTACGTAGTAGAAGATGACTAAATCCTGCTGCTAAAACGAAAAAAGAGAAGAGAAAGATTGTTGCAAAGATTCAGTGGAGAGATGGTGACGCCGGTGAGAACTGAGAAGAGAAGAAAAAAAGAAGAGAGAAGAAAAACCGAAATGAGTTCTCGAGTCCTCAATTAGTGCCTAGTGGAGTCAAATAAGGGTATAGGAAAATTACAAGTACGTCTTTATTATATCGGATATCTAAACAAACGGATATAGTCTAATCCGATTCCGATATGTTAAGGAAGAAATATCCGATAACATATTATATCTGATATCCGATAAAACAGATAAAATCCTATAGGATCTCGAATAATCGGAAACGGATACCGGATATCGGACAAATATTGACAGGCCTGATAGTGACACTCCAAATTAGGACATAGATAACGCGTGTGTTAAAAGAGAGTACAAAGTTTAGTTTTATTGACGTAAACGTCCCTAACTTTTTGTACTTTTTACAACGTATGCCTTATCTCTATCTTTATCGTTACGACTTGTGTCTCAAAGTGTGTATATTCCACGTGCTTTAATCTTTCTGTTACAGTGGGACACTTGGACTTAACAGTGGATTAAATAATTGCTTCCTCCGTTTCAAAATCTCAATGCTATTTGGCTCCCTAATCTCCACCTTCATATTCTCCTTCCTACAATCTTAACCCCACATTAGGGAAATGGTGAACCCCACCTTAACCTGAATGCGGATCTCGTTATGGATGTGAGGCTTAGATTATAGGAAGGTGAATAGGGAGGTGGAGAATAGAGAGCCAACTAGCATTTCTGCTTCAAAATAATAGGTGGGATTATTTTGAAACAGAGGTAATATTTTATTAACTGGGTAATTGATTATAAAAAAAATGAAATTATAAATACGTGGATAAGGGATATATCTTTCAAAGTTAGTTAATTAAAAGAAAATCTTAATTACAAGTGCAATAATGAAAATTCCAACGATCACCTTCCTGGATAAAAAGATAATGGATGCATACGTGTTGAAAATAATATGCGATTTCGGTTTCTCGGAAATCCTGTTCATGCGACAAATAAAATATTAACAAGAAAGAGTTAGAAAGACTTATCGAATTGGTTGATCGAGGCGAGGTAATCCTCTTTCCTTAAAGACTATTCATCCCCGCATACGGTGCTCACGGTTTCACGGATGTCACCTTCCAAGATACAACGATCACGCCTTATAGTAAGCAGCACTACAATACTTTTAGGCCAGCGAATGTTGACAATTACTGTGGTCTTAAATGACTCTGACTCATGATTTGGAAACTTGTTTTTCTTCTTCTCAAAAACTTGTAAAAACCCATACAAAACAAAACTAAGAGATGGGTTTATATAGAGTCAATGGTGACTCTACAAGGTGTCTTTTCACCAATAGGTGACTCTCTATGGCCAATGGTGAATCTCCATAACACCTATTCATGACTAGGTGTCTTATGGGGAAAAGGGTTAACCCAAACACATCTCTTGGAGTTTAAATCTTGAAAACTAATTTTCACTCAAATAATAATTTTAACTTAAAATGCCAACACTCCCCTACATGAGTGAAAATACGGACTCAACAACACTTAAAACTTATAAGAGCACAAGCAGAAAATATAATGCATCGGTAAATGGTAGATTTTGGCTTTGAACCAAACCTAGTGAAGATCTACCGGATTTACTGGCCAATCAGTGGACGCGATGTCGTTGAACAGTCATCCGTTGGTGTAAATCGATACAATAAATCTCACACATTATATCTCCTTATAATCATCAAATTCTCGATTGTGTTCATTTCGGCCCTGAACGTTCTTGGAATTCTATGAGTGCTCTAGATTAACCTAGTCTTTAAAGTTATCATAGAAGCGGCCCCACTTCTCACTCATATAGGTGATCTCCTATTTGAAAGTATCCTGCCATACTTTTCTTAGTTAGACTAAGCTATATAAATCATTAAGAGAAAATCTCAACCTCTTACGTGACATGCAACACTGACTCTTATCATAGGAATGGGAAAGAGGAAATCTCTCTCAGTGTTATGTGGCGAGTTCGTCACAACTTAATTTGCCCTTTTGAACCTAAACCATGGGATCTCCAATCGCTTAGGTTGGGTTGCCGCTGCAACTTACTCTTTAGTGAGGCTATAAGCCCATTCCCCTCAATGATGCAATCATAAGCTCTCTCTAGAATTTGTATCCTTTGTCGCGACTTGATACAATTCTCAAACACTATTTCTTTTAGATGCGCGCATTTGAAAGCAATTGCTTTATGGTATTACGTTGACTTTTTATTTGAAAGAACGTAGGCACCCCAGATTTCGACGAATTTATCATTATAACACTCTTGTTATATGGCGGCCTCCCCCACAATTCAATTGTGGGCTGGTTTTAGAATTCATCAGCAATACTAAATTGCTTTCCCCACACAGGTGCCAGAATAAAGACCATTTATTCCTCAAGTTCCGTTTGCAACTTTCAAAACAGAACACATTCAAATTGATTTGGATAGTACTAACAAATGTGCGTTCCTAATCGTGCACCGACCCTGATTCGTACTATTATCCTTGGCCAAATCAAACGATTCTTATTATAGGATCGTATGTCATTCCAGTATTACCCCCACATTTCCTGATCATTATATGTCATGAAATAACAGTAGTTCCACAAGAGGACCATCTCCAATTGACAATTAGAACCATCTCCACAACCTTGCCATAGTTGTGCAAATCCTACTTCCACAGTTCACTAAACTGCGTGAACCGTGTGCTCCAATTGTATACAGACTACTGTACAAAATAACAATGGTGGACGTTTTCGTAATCGGGCATGACTTAGTTAAGATCAGATTATCTTGACTAATCAATTCCTTACCGAGGCCTTTCAAATTTCGGGAATATGATAACATGCCACCGATCAGCACTTACGAATCCATGTCAACGTTTGACGGGAAACATTCCAAGTCGGCGCCACCAGAATTTGAATACAACCCCAACCCCAAGCCAATTGTATACTATTGTGTATTCAAAAGTGGCTTTTCAACTGCCTCATCCTGACAACGAAGATGATCTTATTATCACCAGAAACGGCAGTTCATTTTTACTTTTTTTAGTACGGGGTCAAAACCCAATGTAAACCCCAAATCCTTAACAAACCTTAAAATCCTTCTTTAAAGTTAGTCGCATCCTTTTGGGGATTTCAATTGCGAACTCCGAAATTTTGATGTGATCATCATTTTGTAGATACATCTCGTATCTCCTCTTTGACTCAAACAATCATGATACGAAACATCTCGTCCATATGGAAAAGGCGAAGGACTTGGCTCTTATGGCGCTCTTCAGATTCTGCAAAAACCAAACAAAACTTCATCAGAAACTAGAAGTTTGACATAATCAATAGTATTTCACACCGCACCTAAAGCTATCTTCCATTTGCAAGATAGTGGTATTCAAGGTTTCTTGGATGTCGGTATGCAAATGATCCAGCCGGGAGATCGCTAGATCCGACTCTTGAAGTTGGACACATAACTTGTGGTATGCATTGTCCCAACCTTTACCATGACCGAACTTCGAGGTATCTTTGTCAGATTGAATGACAAGAGCACCCTTGTTTTTGCGAGGATCTGCGGACTTGGCTTGAGAGGAAGATTTGATAGACTTCGGGCGAGATGAGTTATCTAGCTGAACTTGAAGAAGTTCAACTTTCTTCTTCAGACAGTCAATCTCTTCGTTTAAACCAACTACTTTATTACGAGATTTGCGAAGATCAACCACAACTTTAGCTTTATTATTGATCACGCGCTCGTTATCTTCTTCCAGTCTCCTATAAGCAGCTAATGACGAGGAATGAAGGTTCCTCGAAGTAGTGAGGGAATTGCTGACCCGTTGAAGTTCAAGCTTAAGGCGCCCATTCTCGTCGTGAAGATGATAATTCAGTTCCTCGTTACGAGAACAATCGATAGACAGACGGTCCACTTGCGAAAAAAGAGTCTCGACCTTCTCATTCAAAATATGGTTCTCAAACACAATAACAATCATTCTGGATCACGAGGTTCAGATTCTCAGCACGAATATCTTCTAGCGAGGCGGATGGTTCAGAGGCATTTGCTTGGCGTTACATGCATCGAGCTTGACGAGATACGAAATAAGAAAATAACAGAAATAGAAGTATAGGCAAAGAACGAATCTGCGAGGGGAGGAACTTACTCAGAAGTTTCTCTATCTTCTTACTCTTCTTACTGGAATGCTCCTTTTCTTCTTGAAGCTCCTTCGTCAAGACTTTGATTTGAGCCTCGTCCCTCTTTGCTTTCTCACGAACAAGCCTAATCTCCACGAGGATGGCCATGTGACGGTTTACCTCCTGCGAATTGAAGAATTGAAACTCAGGAAATAAACTTCGGGACAGCGAGAAGGCACAATCGAAAGAGCATAAAAGGCTCACCTGGTTCATCAAAGTTGAATGTTGTTGGAGAGACAAGTTCATGGAAGCATTTAGCAGTACGGATGATTCCTGAGAGAGGAAGTCATCGGCACTAAAAGTCACACTAGTACAAATATGGGTTTTGGTGACAGGTAAAAACTGTCACCAACATACTTATGTGACAGTTTTGAAAAAAATTTGCACTGTCACCAAAGCCCCTATTAAGAAAGGTCATTAAGAAACTGTTACGGAAACATGATTATAAGGTGACAGTTTCTTCATAAACCTGTCATTGCTGACAAGTTATAGTGACATTTTCTAAATAGAACTGCCATTAAAAACTCAGTTTCTTGTACTAAGGTAACAATTCCTTCATGAACCTGTCAAAATTCACAACCTACCGCAACACTTTCTAATTAAAACTGTCATTGTAGACCCGAGCTTTTCATAGTAGACATCTTACAGTGACATTTTATTTGAAAAAACTGTCATGAAACACTGTATACTGTCACATAAGTGGGTACTAAGGTATCTGTTTCTTCATAAAACTTCAATAACACATAGTAATTACCAAGTATACATGCCAAAAATAGAGAATATATTGATGTAAATAAAAATGTTTCTACAGAAGCGTTTGTACAAAAAGCTAATGATAATACAAGTGATTAGCACATAGTGGTTCTGAGTGAGAACTCAACACTCTTACTCAACACTCTTTCCTGTCACCTTCTGATGAAAGAGAGATGTTTCTTTCGACATTCTTCGGGTCTAATCACTTGTGGACAGGAAGGAGTGAGCCTGGTCAGCACACAAGAATAAGAGTAGAGAGCCACACAACAAAAGTAAGGCAAAGGGTTGATAATTATTAGAACATTTCAATATATAACTTCTAACTACTCATATTGGCCGTAATTTAGTCAAAATATCGCTGCTCAATCATTCTACAAAGAACCCAGTTAACAATCCAAACATATATAGGGATCATACTGGGGAGAAATAATACATTTTCAATTATAACATGATGAAAGCAGCATCAATTACCACTTCAAAAAAATAAATAAGAATCGATGGACATCAATCTAAATATGCAGATAACTAGACACGCGTACCTGAGCATAATAAGCTATTTGTTCACATGCCAACCTTCTAGCTTTGATGCTTTCAATAACCAATCCACGATGAAATTTTGTACCTTCAATTGTAGGATAATCAGTCGGTAGCCATGAAATAGCACACTGACAAAAAGTCAAAATCTATGTGGAATGTTTTCACAAATAACTAAATACTGAAGTTTATGCCGTAGAAAAATCCCATGAAAGATAACTTCAAAGATAATGGGGGAAGTACCAATGCATGAATGGGAAGTGGCTCAGAAATAACCTCTTGCATATCTTTCGACAATCTCGATCTAAAAATGTACTTGTCATTTATTCGAAACAGACAATCTATTTAGATAGGGAGAGCAAAAAAATAAGAAATTAAAAAATTTCTTCTGGGAGTGGCTAGTACACACCAAACATAAATTGCTTAGTATTTTCATGCTTGAAGTATCTGTACTGTACTAGTACAAGGATGAATGAAGTACTTGGTAGCAAGTTACCTTTTCTCTGAAACCAGAGCCTAATTTATCTTCCAAAGGAAAATAGGATTTCATTCATTGCTTCAATCTTACACAATTATTGGTTATTAAACTTCCCACTCCTGGTTGATGAAAACAACAGCCAGAATTACATCAGCCTCACACAAAACTCTAGGAAATAATCTATCCTAATCTGATTCAAATACACAAGCCCAACAGAAAAAGCTTAAGAACTAACAACAGTCACTACATCCCATTACATAAGCCCGATACTCTGATTAAGTAAATGACATTGCCTCCCCCATTTAATCATCCTTGAGGAGTAAATTGAGCTTGCATATGTGCTGAATCCTCCCATGTTGCATCTTCAGGAGGGGAGTTAGACCACTGAATAAAGACTTGAGGTATAGACAAACCACCACGGAGTGTAAGCCTGCGCTGTAAGAGAGCTACTGATTCAATAACATAATGGACATTGTGATCAACAAGTGGTAGCTGAGGCAAGGTTGTTGCAGTAAGACCAATCTTCTTTTTGAGCTGTGAAACATGAAATATTGGGTGAATGCGAGAACCTACTGGCAGCTTTAACCTGTAAGCAACAACACCAATGCACTGAAGAATCTCAAATGGTCCAAAATATTTAGAAGAAAGCTTGAAGTTCTTCCGAATAGCAACTGAAGTCTGCCGATAAGGTTGAAGCTTCAGAAACACCATGTCACCTACTGCAAACTCCCTGTCGGATCGTTTCTGGTCTGCGAATAACTTCATCCTGCTCTGTGCTTTAGAAAGATCAGTTCTGAGTAGTTGTAACATAAGATCCCGTTCCTGCAAATAATCTTCAACAGTTTCCACAGAAGTAGGAGTTGGAATAGGAAAGACCAATTGAGGAGGTTGGTAACCATAAAGTGCCTGAAATGGAGACATTTTGAGGCTTGTATGATAATTGGTTTTAAACCAATATTCTGCTAAAGTCATCCATTGAACCCACTGCTTAGGTTGGGAACCTGTCATACATCGTAAATACTGTTCGACACAGGCATTTGTCTTTTCAGTTTGACCATCTATTTGAGGATGGTAAGCTGAACTCAGTTTTAAGGTAGTACCCAATGATTTAAACAGAGCTTGCCAAAACTGACTGATGAAAATTTTATCTCTATCACTGATGATAGTGTTGGGTAAACCATGAAGTTTAAAAATATTTGATAGAAATTCTTTGGCAACTGTTATGGCAGTGAAAGGGTGTCTGAGGGGAATAAAATGGCTATATTTAGTTAGGAGATCTACGGTTACAAGAATGATATTTTTTCGATAGGACATGGGCAAACCTTCAATGAAGTCTATTGATATGTCCTTCCAAGCAGTGTCAGGGATTGGAAGTGGTTGCAGAAGTCCACCAGGAAATGAGTGGTCACCCTTATTGCATTGGCAGATGTCGCAAGTCGAGACAAATTGGATGATGTCAGTCTTCATCTTTGGCCAATAAAAATGTGTTTTAGCCCTGTTATAGGTACCAACAATGCCAGAATGGCCTCCCACAGCAGATGAGTGGACTGAATGCAATATAGAAGTTCTAATGACATTACCTGAACCAATGTACAACCTCCCTTTGAACTTCAAGATACCTTGTTGGTAAGTATAGTGCTGCAAGGTTAGAGAAATAAGAAGCTGGGTAATTAGGTTTTGGGCCACCACATCTGAATCATAGCTTAAGATAATATCATTAGTCCACTGCGGTTGGGATAATGACATTGTATAACAAGACGCATGTGGTAACCTGGAGAGTGCATCAACAACCAGATTGTCCTTGCCTTTCTTATAGTGGATGACATAATCAAAACCCATGAGCTTGACTAGCCATTTTTGTTGCAAGATGAAGAAAGTTTCTGCTCCAGTAAGTGCTTCAAGCTTTGGTGGTCTGTGTTGATCACAAATTTAGCATGGCCCAAATAATACTTCCACTTATAAACTGCCATTACAATGGCCAAGAACTCCTTTTAATATGTTGACAATGCCAAGGCTTTTGGGCCTAAGGGCTTACTGAAAAATTCTATGGGTCTGTTGTCTTGTAGAAGCACTGCACCAACACCCTTTGAGCATGCATATGTTTCCAATGTGAAGAGCTTGTTTAAATCAGGCAAAGATAAAACTGGGGCTTGAGTCATTGTTGTTTTGATAAAGGAGAATGTTGTGGTGGCTTCCTTAGTCCAGCAAAATGAGTCTTTCCTTAACAGATCTGTCAGAGGTTTGCAAATATTGCCATACCCCTTAATGAACTTGCGATAATAACCAGTCAGGCCTAAAAAACCTAGTAACTGCTTTAAGGTTTGTGGTTGAGGCCAATTAACCATAGAAGCAACCTTGTCAGAATCTGCAGCTACACCATTGCCTGTGATCAAGTGTCCCAAGTATTCAAGTTGAGGCTGAGAAAAAGTGCACTTGGAGAGTTTAGCATAAGGGAATGTTGGCGTAGCAAAGAAAAAACCACGTGAAGGTGTTTCAGATGATATGCCAGAGATGAACTATTTACAAGAATATCGTCGAAAAATACAAGTACAAACTTGCGAAGAAATGGTTGAAAAACCTCATTCATCAATGCATGAAATGTTGCAGGTGCATTTGTAAGGCCGAAAGGCATTGCACGAAACTCATAATGGCCTTGATGAGTGCGGAAAGCCGTCTTATGAATGTCCGGTGGATAAATCAAAATCTGGTGATAGCGTGACAGCAAATCGATCTTTGTAGATATAATTGCACCATTCAACTCATCTAACAGTTCTTCGATTAAAGAAATAGGAAACTTGTCCTTCACAGTCATGTCATTGAGTTTGCGATAATCCACACAGAATCGCCACGTTCCATCCTTCTTTTTAATCAAAATAATTGAGGCAGAAAAAGGGCTATGACTCTTTTGAATCAACCCCGCAGATAACATTTCTTGGACAAGTTGTTCCACTACAACTTTATGAATAAAGGGACATTTATATGGTCTTTGTGAAGTAGGTGTTGAATTAGGTTTAAGTGGAATCTTATTATCTAATGGACGAGAAGGTGGCAGTTGGGTGGGTTTTGAAAAGACATCAACAAATGAATCTAGTAAGGTTGAAACTTCACTAGGAAGTTGTTGCACAGGAGTAGCATGAACATGAAAAAATTGGCCAAATAGGGCAGGGGCTTTACTCTTGAAGAACTTCTTAAGAGTAGTAGCACTGATAAGACTAACAGAGGTCTTAGAAGAGCTCCCAGTTAATGTAATTGGATACCCTTGATGTATAAAAGAAATATTTAGTTGAGCAAAGTTGAAAGTTACATCACATAGCTGTCGTAACCAATCTGCGCCAAGCACCATGTCACAACCACCGAGAGGGAGAGCTCGTAAGTCAGCAGAGAATTTGTAACCCTGCATTTCCCATTGAAGGCCTCGACATATACCTTTGATGATGGTGCTATATCCATTGGCAACAGTAATGAGCATATGACCTGTAGGGGATACGTGGAGACCAAGCTTATCTGTGATTTTAGAATCGATCAAACTATATGTACTTCATGTGTCAATCAGTACCATAATATGCTGATTAGTGAGAAGTCCTGCAATGCGAATAGTGTCATGAACAGTAGTGCCTGTCAGGGCATGTAAAGAAATTTCCATGGTTGTATCTGAACTAGAAGGGGAATCCGTCATATGCTCATCAGGTGATGATAAGTCACTCTGATCACTGAGTTCCTCTTCATTAGCAACAAGCATAAATAACTGTTGAGTTTTGCAAATATGGCCAGTCCTGTAGAACTCATCACAGTTATAGCAGAGACCCTTATCTCTGCGAATTTTCATTTGCTGAGAGGTAAGCTTTTTAATAGGTGGAAGTGGGGGGTCAGTGTTTGTAGGTGTAGGTGGGTGAGTAATGAAAGGGGTTGAAGAAGAAGTAGAAGGTTTATTCATATTATGAGGGAGAAAAGAATGGTTTGGCTGTGGATGAATTCTGAGGAATAGAGATAGGTGAAGGAATGAATGGCCTAAAAGGGTACTTGATTTGTTTCGGAGAGTAAACAAGAGAAGCCTGTTGCATTCTAGCTAAGTAAAAAGCACGAGAAGTATCTTTTGTCTTAAACATTTGAACTGTATTGCGGATTTCATCCTTGAAACCACTAATAAAACTCAGTGTATAGAAAGATTCAGGCAATGTTGGATTATTAGCTACCATAAAAGATTTAAAGTGCTCAAATCTATCATAATAATCCTCAACTGCAGTAGTATGAGATAACTCGTTAAAACTACCAACATAATTGTCATGTGCAACGTCCTTAAATCTAACACACAGATCATGAACAAAGGTATCCCAAGACATTTTATGCTTACCCTGTTGATAATTTAAGAACCATGGATCTACTTTAGAATCAAAATGGATTGCAACCATATCAACTCGGTCGGACTCGGCAAAATTATGAAAGGCAAAATAATGTTCACATTTTTGAGCCCAACCCCTTGGATTAGTTCCATCAATTTGGGGGAAATCAACCTTGGGGGTTCGAGAAAACTTACTAGTATGCGAAGTGTGGATCAACTCACGATTTCCATTAGATCCTTTTGATGATTCGTGAAGAGAACCATGATCTATTGTTTCATCAGATTGTACCTCAGGAGGTAGCAAAAGCTGTAAGGCTTTGAAGATGCGGTCAAAATTGGCGTTCGTTCTAGCCTCAGTAGCAGTACAAGAAGCTGATTCTGCAGAAAGAACCTTCAATTGATCACGAATTTCTTGGATTGCAGTTGAGTTTTCCTGAGTAAGTGTATGAACACTGTTAATAGTATGTTTCTTACCGATTGTCATGATGGAGGTCCCAGAATTGAAGTCTGATACCAATTGTACTGTACTAGTACAAGGATGAATGAATTACTTGGTAGCAAGCTACCTTCTCTCTGAAAACAGAGCCTAATTTATCTTCCAAAGGAAAATAGGGTTTCATTCATTGCTTCAATCTTACACAATCATTGGTTATTTAACTGCCCACTCCTGGTTGACGAAAACAACAACCAGGATTACATCAGCCTCACACAAAACTCTAGGAAATAATCTATCCTAATCTTATTCAAATACACAAGCCCAACAGAAAAAGCTTTAGAATTAACAACAGTCACTGCAGCCCAATACTCTGATTAAGTACATGACAGTATCCTCGATAGCGCCCTTTTACTCTCTGACGTGGTATTCCACAGACAATCATTCATCAATAAGTTGACCAAGGCATACCTTCACATCTTTCAGAACAGGAAGGTTAAATACAATTACCTTAGGAGCAAAAAAATAACTACAAGGCCCATTACTAAGCCCTAACTAACTAGTAACTACCACAGAAGAAATTGCAAACTTAACACTGGGTCTACTAAGTCCATCAAAAAAAGATAATAAGCTTCTGGTACCAATTCCGCAATTCCTGAACCGATAACTTTTAATAACACATCACAACTATCCTACAAAACAAATAAAATGACAACTTCTTTCGATAGGTTTAACTCAAAACCAATATTTCTTTAAGAAAATTAGAAATAAAAATTATAGCTTAACATTGAGAATTGGACTAAAAAAAATGGGCAATAAGTCAAAAGAAAGAACAGTAAGAGCAAATGACTGCCATGTGCCTTATTCACTACTGAATTCTTCATCAGCAAAATTTTATATGTACAGATAGTTAGTATAAAATAGCCACTACATACCCAAATAGGTACAATACTAGCTAGAACGATGTCCATTTGGTCAAGCCGTCAAGGTAATCTAATCTCAATTGTTTGGTTATCTGTTAAGTTGTGATAAAAGAAGACCAGCATTGTAGTAGAACGCAACACAAATTTCATTTTTATATGAAATTATTTGAGAAGAACTATACCTAGCAGATGAATCTTCAGACACCTGGTCAGTGGAATTATTTACAAACTCGCATAACATTATCCCGAAGTCCAAGATTTCGGAACTCTATGGATTCTTCATGCCGCAACATGAATCTGATCACAAATATTTAAGTCAGCAAAAGTTAACATCAGTGAAATTTCATACATTACTAGGATTCTCCAATAAGCTCTATAATACCACTATATAATCCAACAACAGACTAATTTTTCATAGAACTTCAATCATGTGAAATCCAAGATGAACTCAACAATATTAGAAAGGAAAGAGTACCTAGAGGTACACAAAAACGTATTGCACATCCATCAATTGCTTGTCCTGTAGGCATCTGCAAATGCACAAAGAGGTTCTGTTTCAATACACATGCAAGAAGAGCACATGTTGGTCATGTATTACCACAAAATACAACAAAATCAATCTGAGCAAACCAAACCCTTGATATGCAAACACACTGAGATATTATGCAACGAACTATGGACTTTTGACATAACAAATGGTCTGTTATATTTGTTTGTGAGAATTGTAATTCTAATTTTGATAAAACAAACCTTCCAGATTCCATCATATCCGTGGGCCTTTAGCTAGTTCCCTAAGTCCTGGAACTTACCAGTCCATCATATCCATAAACCTTTAGCTCGTTCTCCAAGTCCTGGAACCTAGCTATCAACCTCCTGCAATTTGAAATAATGATACAAACAAAAAATCAAGGCATAAACCCAAATTTTAAAGATTAAATATTCAAGAAACATTCCATTATGGGAAATTTATAACTAGGGAAGTGCCATAAATTCAGACTTTAAAATTATTAAAATTAGTTAATATTGACAGAACTTGCAAGAAGCATAAGGTTAGAATCAAGCACTCCAGAACTAATTTCAAGCATAAGGTTAAACATTGAACACGGACAACATGAAAACCAGTTAATTTTTTTTTACCTTCGCACACTCCAGTACCAATTTCACACCAACACTCTAAAAATTTGAACCAACAAAGAAGAACTTACGAAACTACCTTGAGGCGTCAAATACAAAGCTACCCGGTGGATGACAAGCTTTAAATTCTACAACATTAAAAAAAGACTCAACAATGATATTGCTATTCAAATCTAGGGCTTCATAAGAAAGAGAAACAGATGTGGATAAGAAACCTAAATAGAAAAATTAAAGATAAACCCAAATCGTAAGCTAGGGATTTCAATTAAAAAAGTCGAAAATTTTTACCTTATGAGAAATCACAATTTTTGAATCTTTGGGGCCACCATCAAAAACCCAATTAGCTAAATCACTATAGTCCTGACTCCTGAGAGAGAAATTCAAGAGATTCACGGAGTTCTAATCGAGATAAAACAAATTAAAGAGAGCTTTAAAGCTCCATTTTAGAACAAAATGGAAAAAGTCAGACCAAGCGGGATAAGCAGTGACTGATTGAGAGATAAGAACTGAAGGAATAGATTAGTTGAAAGGGATTAGATTTTTCACCTCAAATAGGAAAGGGATGGTATTGAATGAAATTGTGCGGTTTTCAGAAAAGAATAAAGCGAAGGGGCTGGTGCCGCTGGTCAAGAGAGGCCCACTAAAAAAACAGATCACGACCAGCAGTTATGACTCGACCACTAACTTCGTGGTTTAGAAAAGATCTCTGTGGTAGATTATATGAAAACAAATGGGAGTGGCGGTAATATAAAGAACTGTTACCTATAAGGTTACACTTTGATAACAGTTTTTATACAAAACACTTATAATAACTTGAGAACAGTAACAGTTTTATAACTGTTATTATATATCGATGAATAGTATCATTTTGCTACAACATCTTATATAGTAATAGTTTAAAAACTGTCACCATTGTTCCCCACTATTGGCGAGAGCTTTAACAAAAAACTGTTAAATATATCTCATAGTCTATTTTTTGTGACAGTTCAATCGTCAACTGTCACGGTTTCTTCTTGTGAACTGTCACCAAAGCCCATATTTGTACTAGTGTCACCAGAGATTCTAAGGCACGGGACCTCGTGTCTGGGTCTTCGCGAGCTTTGTCGTAGACATCTTGGAGAAACTTCATGTCAGGATCAATGATAGGGTTAGACAGCACCGACGGAGCCGCCTGCTTCTTCTTCTCACCAGTAGGGGGATCCTCTGTGAGTCTCTTGGGCCGCTCAACCTTGGGTTGAACAGGAGGATCAACAACTTTGGGAGAGGTAGTTGTGCGAGACTGAGAAGATTGAAGCTTGGGAGGAGTAGAGAGACTTGTAAGTATGACAGAACTCGGAACTGCGGTCAAAGAAGCTAGATCCAAGACCTTTCGTTGTCTTTTGGGCCCACCAGGAGGGAAAAAACCAGTCTGTGAAATAAGAAGTTCATCATGAAAGGTGTCTAAAAGGTAAGAATAAGCGAGGTGATATTAATGACGAAGTAAAGATACCTGAGAAGAGGGAGGAGGCGGAGCAGGATGATCACGCCTTTTTCGACCCTTAGTTGACTCAAGAACAGTCTGCTTAACGAGGAGAGCGTCATCCTGCAAAGAATAGAAGGTTAGTATTTAAGGATATCACGAGAGGAAAATAATAGGCGAGGTGGATACCTGTTTGGGAATTAAAGACTCGGTAGTAGTAACCCTTTCCTTGCATGTCTTGAGAAAACCAGCGGCAGGCATCACAAACTGAAAGAAAAGGGGAACATGAGAACAAATCGGGCCTCGAAACGAGGTGAATCATAAGGAAGGAAGTCATACCTAGGATGGCACACACCATAGAAATATCCAGGGATCACGACCAGCGAGATAACATGTTTAGGAAGAGGACCTTGGCGAGGAACCCCCTTTTCGTCAAATCCCCAAATGAAAGGGCCGCCAACCACCAGGGGAAACATCGCCCAATCATCATCACAAGAGTGGCGAAATTGGGAATCCACATCCAACAGAAGAGCTTTGGTTGGAGCTACAATAGAATTACGAACAAGATCAATGCCCCACTTCTGGTACTCTGTCATGCTGGTGAATTTAGACGAATAGTTGGCCACGAAAGAGTCCACATTGAAGTCGCGAGAATCGAATTATTCAGCTGCTGATGGGAATTGCGAAGTACCATTATCTCAACAAATCCTAAACTCGTTGGAAATGGGGATTGCGTTACCAGAAAGTTGAAAAACCCCACAGTGCAGCTTACCCAGAATCTCGAGAAAGATGGGGTTAGAAGGGTCATAAAGCGGGAAAGATAGTCAAGCCCTCAATTGGCCCACAGTGATGATTATCTTTTCGTCGTCTAAGTATCCGATTGAATCCACCTATAGTTCAGTTCCATGTCCTGAGTAGCAATAACAAGTGGACTCGCAGAAAAATCAACCGCAGGAGTTAGGGTTAAGCCCATTTTTTGAAAATCTGCTTGGAATTCCTCAAGGGATTTGAGTGAGATAGTTGTGGAAACCTTCTTGGGATCCATGGTAACGAAAGAGGAATAGAGGGTTGATAAGGGTAACAACAATGGCAAAAGAAGGAAAAGCGCAGAAACCAGATAAACACAGAGCAAAGAGAGGAAGAAGAGGAAAAGAAACTCAGACCTAAGTTAAATTGGATATAAATAGCGCGGAGAAGATGACTGGCTAAGTGGGTTGACGCCAAGATCGAGGTATATTAACCGGCAACAAAAGGTTACCCAGAGAACGTGGTCACGTGGAGGAAGGAAAGTGGAAAACGTGGCGGCCAGGGAATCTGAAGCGGTTCTTATTCCACTCTCGTATGGCTCGAATAGAATAAGAAAAGGCAAAATGTGGGTACACAAAATAGACTCGCCACGTGTCGGACATGAAAAGAAGAAGTATGGGTAGAAAATCTCACTTAAAGATCCCAGTCAGGGACTTGTCAATTCGAATGTCAGAAATTACCTAGTCACCGATCAATTCCGCGAAGTACAAAGGGGATGCATACAGAAGCGAGTACACTTGCGCGAAGGATCTAAGTTACGAAAGACCAAACTAAGAGTGCCCAACAAGATATCAATAGCGAAAACCGAAAGGACGAAGTACGGTAACTTGGTTGAAAAGATAAATCGCGAAGTAAATATATTGGGGAGCAAGAAAAGAGACAGGCGTCCCGAAAAACCCATGTGAAGATAGAGAAATAAGGGGAAAAAGTTTATGGAAAATGGCCTGGGCGAAGTATAAAGCGCTCCCGAGAGAACTTGGCGAAGTAAAATGAGCTGTACACCATTAGGGTTGATTGGCCTATAAATAGAGGTCCTTGGGCAATGAATAGAGGATCGAATTTTGGAGAGAGGAGAGAGCTAGCTTAGAGAGTGAGATTAGGGTTTCCTTGTATTCAAGAACTTGTATTTGTTTCTTTGATTAATCCACCAATAAAAATTTCCTAGTTTATACTACTTAATATATCCTAGATCTTGGTTACTTTCTTTTTGGGTGTACTACTGGATTTCCAGTAGTTACAAACATAACAATTTAAGTATGTTCTTTTATCACAAAATTGGTTAAAAAGACCAAAATCAACAATTTCTGAGTGTAAAGGACATTTAGATTTTGATACTGTTTAAATGGACAAAAATGTAAAAATAGCCGCGATGTAAACAATTTCATCCTACCCATTTTCAAATATTTTTTCTTATTTTTAATTTACATCAGGATGCATCCAGCTTCATCATTACTATTTTTTAAGTTTAAGTCAGGATGAATCCATTTTCATCCTTACTATTTTTTTAGTGTCCATTTCACCCATACTAATTTTTGCTCGTCCATTTGAACCATGTTTTAAAAATATTTGGACAAATAACCCATTTTCAGTTCTGTTATTAATTATTTGCCTACCTAGTGAAGGTTTTTCTTGCCCCTTTCCACTTTCAATCTTAACCCATCTCAGAACAAATACAAATACTGCTCAGAAATTTGTGGATACGGTTTGCAGAGTATGTCTTCAGACTTCTCTGCCGACTACAAAAGTTTTTATTTGATCATTATCTCCGGTTATAGTCATGAGATCTATATAATTTGACTCGTGCTGTTGTCTTTTTATAGACCAAAGTACTGCAGATTTATTTATTCATCAGGTCCAATTCCAAACAGTGATAGTGTTGAGTCAGTAACTCAAGTTGCATATAACAAGTTGCTGAGTCTCTACTCGATATGGTTTAAGATTTGAAGGGTGCATAGTTGCTTTCCACAACTTGTCAAGTTGGTCCTGTGTACATGATATATTTGATTGTTAAAAGCCAACTTTCAACCTGCATCTTTGAATGCATCTTTTAACGTGGTCCAAATGCTTAAAGAGCATCATCTAATTTCTTTCGGCAAGCTCTCTATAACGTTATTGTTGTCCAATATTGGTAAAGAAATTAGCCACCGCAGAAAAGTAAATGTGCCCAAAAGGACCACATCGACAACCTTACCTCGTAGTAGGTAGTGGTCAGTCCACGATGGGAGAGCTTTATCCACGACCTAAAATGGCATCACTGTAGATACCCAATATTGGGAGAACGGTACAATGGTAAATCACATCGACAGGAGAAGAGAAATATCAGAATTTTGTCTGTATGACTGCTCTAGCCCGGATGTCTAACCAGTCAATCAGGGGACTTAATGTAGAAACCCCAAAGGAAATTCTAAATTTACCTCCAGGCTGTAGTAATATTATTATTTTTCATGTTCTATCTTTACTCCTGGTTTATTGGAGTCTATTATTTCCCCAAAAGCCATTGAATTAATGCATTAAGGGAAGCTACTTTTCTAAGAATGTCCAAGAAATTACGTTTTCAAGATACTGTATAATGCATATTAAACTGTGTGACATCGGCATTATTATAAGACTAGATAGATGGTGTGTGTGTCAATCTCACAGTGTCGTTAGTGGTCCAAAATGAATACTTATTACTTCTGAACGATAATTAAACCAAGATATTTTAACTTAATGGAGGATTAAATAATAACTACTGACTAATAATGCTGATTTAGTTTAAGGTGACAGGCTAATAGTGGAGGACATGATGTAATCACAAACCTAAGTAAAACCGTGGGCAATGCAAAACCATAAACCGGTTGCTAAATGAGATCCACGGCTAAACGGGGACCATTCTCGCATATTGTCCGGGTTCTCTTTTGCTGGAAACTCCATTTCTCGAAGGAACTGTTGGACTATAGTAAATTGAGGCAGTTGCAGATGCTATCTATAGCTATTTACTTGTCGCAGTAGAAATTCCCATAAAAGATTACATGCAGTGATTTTGAATTGGGTGAGGTGAGGTTTCAACATGTATATTGTCAGTCAATTCCCAAAATTTCAAGAAATGTGACGAATCAATACGACCATAATGATATATATTTATGATTTCTTTCTATTTGCAAAGAGCATTGAATTGGATGAGTTAAATTTCTTTGGGTTATTAGAGGTATGCTATCCATGTGGCACAAAGACATTTCACCATTCTTTTCTAGTTGGAGCTTTTGTCTTCAATCTATAATACTATTCAGCTTCCACAATTCATCATTTACTCCCAAATAAACAAAGATTCCTGCAATGAAACAGATGTTAGGTTTTTTTATCATTCAATACCTTTTGGATTTTTTCTAATTTTGGAGTTTCTAATAATGAACCTGTTGTACTGCTACACATGGATCTTAAAGCCATGTTTCTTGTTTTTGGAACTTCAATTATATGCAGTCCAAGATTGAAGTCTCGCGTGTTAATTCGCATGTTTTATTTTTCCATCAGCAAATGTAAAATAGATTAAAACTGCTTATCATAAATAAGCAAACAAGCTTACAAAAAAAATCAAGTCGTTGTAGGTGAGAAACTGTTGGAAAATTTGGGTATAAACGGAGGATGAAATAAGTACAAATAAATTGTTATACTCGTGACTTTCAAGGCTCGAATAGATTTCTTTTAGATGATTATTTCTACCCTCCCAATATCAATTGACGATTGCAACAGGTATGCGAAATAATGCTTTCAGGATACAACGAAAGCCCTACAACAGAGAAATTGGATTCAAGGTTTGCACCCCTTGACCCAATCAAGAAGACACGAGAGAGATTTCTGATGATGCTTTAGATGGAGAGAAAACAGGTTGAATTGATTCTTTAGAACGGGAGAATACCTTCACTAATTATAGGGATATTCATGCCTATTGCAGATGCATCTTCACTTCCAAAAGATACATAAGGTGTCTATTGGGAATGATTGTGTCCTTTATGAACCATCACACCTGTGAGAGGTGTCTATTCATCTCCAACTAACATCCATTGTGTTTATTCAACAGAACACTTCCCCGTCATAGCGGCAAACCAAAACAAAAAACCATTTTATTTTCTAAGATATTGAAAATATCTAACAATCTCCCCCTATTTTCAATAACCTTAAAACATTAAAATAAAAATAAAACAAAACTTTTAAATCAGAGTGGCTGCATTACACAAGTGACTGCCTACGTACCCGAGTGGGATCAAGCCAACGTAGTTCAATCTATATTGAGACTAAGCATCATCGTTGAAATCAACACATAAATGATAGGTATCTTTTGGATTTGAACCTTCACTTAGTGTAAGAAATTCAAAGCCTTATAGAGGTTCTATGGTGAAACTAGTCTTGAACCAAGTACCCCTTATGATAAAACCAGAATCTCCACACATATTGATTTCATAAAAATCATGTGTTCCGTGCTTAGCACGTTAATGGTCATGTGCTTATATCCTGGATTCATGAGTATTCTTCTCTTAGGAAACGACCTGATTTCCATACTCATATAGGTAAGTCTCGAAGGTATTTCTGCGAGACACCTATAAATAATTATAGACTCATTAAGGATTTATATCAATCCTGTTTTCTTGCAGAAACCAACACTAATTAGAAATGGGAAGTTTTATATTAGTGCTCCATAATCTCTATCCATAACTTGTTGGTACCACATTGAACCTTGTTTATCTTTTTCAAAACATAGGTCGGGTTTCTGCTATGGGAGATCAACCTTCCTTCAACGACCTTAGTCCCATTTCTTTATACTTCATTGAAAACATTTCCTTTGGGAGACTTTCCATAAATATGTCTGCCAAGTTTTTCTCCGTTTCAATGGCTAACTGCAATTACTCATTCCTTGTGTAATTGACTTACCGTTCAATATACAAGACTTGTATGTCTTGACTTTTCATTACAAGTCTTTCTTAGAGACGTTATAGATCATATCCTGATTCACAATTAATTAAGACCGCTTGAGATGTCTTCTTCCAAAAATGGGATCTCTACAAGTTATGTACCAAGCCATTCTTCCTCGTTAATTGCATCCATTTATGCAATCAAGTTTGACAACATTATTAAAAATGTTCTTATTTAATTTTACAAAATAACTGTAACTTCTCTAGGAATCATAATTAAAAATCACAGTTAATTCATAAGATGTCCTTGTAGACTTCCATTCGCTAGAGGCATAGAAAACTTGTAAGCAACTTAATTGCTATTTCAGCAAGAGCATTATCACGATGAGTAACTCATCTACTCATGCCCAATCTTCTACAAATTTATACCCAAATACATAGACAATGTCTATTTAACATTTTACATTGTGTGATGAAAAATGTTCATAATTTATGCATCGGCAATGTCGTAACACCTCATCATTGGAATTTGGTCGGCCGCCCAGTTTTCCAATACGTTACATATTATCCGGTATTCCACTCCTTTTCTATGTCATTTAAGACATGCCAATTTCCATATTTTGAAACCATATAATTCTTATCGCAAGAATTATGTTCATGTCATGTAAATGTTATCCCAACATTTATTTGCGACTTCAGATTTTAAAATTCAAGAATTATACCCATACCATAAAATTGTTGTCTTAACAATTAATGGTGATCTCTATTGGTTCTCTAATCTTAGAGCATTCATGACAGTACTCTTTTAATGTCATCCGACCAATCATATGTCATTTAACGACACTTCTTTTCCAAGTACAGTGTGTGTCAATTTCTGCCGAAACACGGCGCACAACATTTCTGAATAGAAATAAAACTTCAAATCCAATGCACTGGTACGGGTACATCCTTTTGGATTTGGGTCTATTTGAGCACTATAATGATGGCTACAAAAGTTGGCCTTCCACTGTACTCAACATTCATCAACGAATTCCCACACTAGGAAAATTTGTATGACATTGTCATATCAATTCTCCCACATTTCGTGACATAGCTCTATTTAACGAAGTACTGCTGAATTCCGAGAATTGAATACACATCATTTGATTTGACACAAATGGATCATATTGCAACTCCTCAAAGCGTGTGGTTCTGTATATGAAGTAGTTCCTTAATAGATACAAAATAATCATTTCGATCAGTGAGTGTGGGCTCCCATAAAAATGCCCCCAAATCTGGATATAATTTCAGAATGCACCATACAGCACAAGAAAAGAAAAAACCCAATGTTCCGATACTGGACCAGCATGTGTGACTACGTCCCAAAGTTCGACACAAGTAAATAACCATGCCATTAGGCAATAGATTAATTTACATGTTTCCACTCATTCACTGATCCTCAAGCCAAAGACTTGGATCTCGATGACAGACTTGTCAGTTGTCAACTAATCAAGTCATTGTTAGTCATTGGTTAAGTTCCCATTGTATACTTTCACAAAAACTTCCTAAGTAAAGGAAATCATCAAATCCACCACACACCAACACAGGTAGGAGCTCAAGCAACATATCAGAACGTGTGGGTAGAACAAATACTAATTAATAGTGATCATGTTGTTCTGAGAACTAAAAACCATTCATATTGACTAGTCCGGAACGAAGAAACATGTAGGCAATCTTTATTTTATTTCAGTCATAGGTCTAAAGGCCTAACCAAATCACCGAATAGACACCATCACATAAATTCCAATATCCATCTTCATACACAGTTCCTGGAATAAGGAAATCTTCAAATCCAATATAGTAATACAGTTACTTCTCTTTGGATTTGGCTCTCTAATGGACATTGATGCTCTGATAACGATGATTCGATCATCTCCACTTAAATTAGTCAGCCTTTTTATGTGGACATACATCTCTCCAGACTTGGTCAGTCCCATTAAGAAGATATCCATTCACAAGAGATGCTTTTTCATACTTATGCCTTTTCAAGGATACT
Source organism: Papaver somniferum (assembly GCF_003573695.1). NCBI lineage: Eukaryota > Viridiplantae > Streptophyta > Magnoliopsida > Ranunculales > Papaveraceae > Papaver > Papaver somniferum. Next base: position 551,960 of record NW_020647637.1, on the reverse strand, counting down.
AGTCTATTCATACTAATTTATATGTATCCGCATACTAGAATCCTAATTTAGCATACAATCTTAAAATTCTTTATAAAAAAAAACAAGATTAGGTCACTTATCTGATGGGTAGTTCCACAAATATAGCGAGAGAAAGCAGTGATATGAAATCTTTCAATTGTTGTTGTTGGAATTTATTCCCCAATGGATTTTCCTTCTGGGTTCTCCAATCCCCATTTGATATCTTCACCAGCAGAAACAAAAGTCAATGCCGTTGTATTCCCATCTTAATTGAAGAATTAAAACAAAAAAATGTTTCCCGGGTTCATGCCCAAAAAATACGACTGCAGTTCTTCTATTCTTCTAACTGTTTGCGTCCGGGATGAGTCAGAACGAAACTCCATAATCCTTGTCTTTTTAACTGATGTAACGGTACATCAATCCTTTCCAGTTTCTCCTTCACACAGAAGAGAACTTCCAATCCTACGTATCTCGTGTATGGAAAAAACCTAACTTCTGGAAATAGGATGGAGACATTTTGAAGTATAATAAAGCCCAAATTGTAGCCCGTTAACGTACAACGGAATACTTCTCTCGGAAGATGAGTTTCGGAAACCTCATGTTTCAAAAATCATCCAGAAAACATACATAAAACTCAGCAGAGTTTCACCCTCGGTTGTCAGAGAAATTAATCGTCTAAAACTGGAGAGACGATGAAAGCCCTTTCTTTGCTAATGCCTTCAGGATACAATGAAAGCCCTATAACAGAGAAATTGGATTCAAGGCTTGCACCCCTTGACCCAATCAAGAACACACGAGAGAAATATCAGCCACTTGCTCTTCACTCTCAACAAATTCCACAGCTATCTCCTTATTGCTTACAAGTTCTCTGATGTAATGAAACTTAATATCAATGTGCTTACTCCTTCCATGAAGCACAGATTCTTAGTTAATGAAACGGTGGACTTGTTATCACAGACTATTGTTGTTGGTGTCTTCTGTTCTTGAAATAATGACTTCAGCATCATTCTCAACCACACATCTTGTGTAGCACAATTGCTAGCAGCTATATACTCAGCTTCTGTTGTAGATAATGCAATAACTTGTTGCTTCTTAGATGACCAAGAGAAGAATCCTGTTCCATCAGTATCTCCAGCCCAATCACTATCAGTGAAACCAACTAATTTTGGATCATCTGAAACAGTATAAAAGATTCCCATGCTTGTTGTTCCTTTTACATATTTCAGAATACGTTTTGCAGCTTGTAAATGTGATTGTCTAGGAGCTTACATAAACATACTAACCAACCCAACTGCATACATGATATCAGGTCTTGTAGCAGTCAAATATCTTAAACATCCAACAAGACCTTTAAAATTTGTTGAAGTCACAAGCTCTCCTGATCCATCTTTTGTCAACTTCAGTCTTTTCTTCTATTGGTGTTAGAATTGGATTACAATTATCCATCTTGAAACGCTTCAAAATTCCTTCAGCATACCTTTGTTGATTGATAAAAATTCCTATTTCAGTTTGTTGTACTTCAATACCAAGAAAATATGACATCAAACCAAGATATGTCATCTCAAACTCCTTCACCATATCCTCCCCGAATTCTTTGATCATCTCAGAACTATTTCTAATAAATATGAGATCATCCACATATAAATACACTATAATATGATTGGCATGACCATCATCTTTCAAATGCAAAGTATGCTCATGTGGACATCTTGTAAAACCTTTCTTGAGAAAATAAGAATCTATTCTTGTATACCAAGCTCTTGGTGCTTGTTTCAAACCATACAAAGATTTTTTTAGTTTGTATACTTCATTCTCCTTTCCCTCCACAATGTAGCCAGCTGGTTGTTCTACATAAACTTATTTTTCTAATACTCCATTTAGAAATGCTGACTTCACATCCATTTGAAATATCTTCCAATGCTTTTGTGCAGCTAAAGCAATGATCATCCTTACTGTATCAAGTCTTGCAACTGCAACAAATACTTTTGAATAATCAACTCCTTGTCTCTGTCTATATCCTTTAGCAACTAACCTTACTTTCAATCTATCTATTTCACCATTTGACTTGTATTTTGTTTTATAAACCCACTTAACACCTATTGGTTTCTTCCCTGGTGGAAGTTTTGTTAATTTCCATGTATCATTCTTCTCAATTGACATCAGTTCTTCATTCATGGCTTGAATCCAACCTTGTTCTTTTGATGCTTCTTCATAAGCTACAGGATCACAATCTCCAAACAATGCAAAGTTCACTACATCATCATCATCTTCATCATCTCTTGTTAAAACATAATCATTCAACCTAGCAGGTATGATATATTTTATTCTTGGTCTTGTATTTTCTTGTTGTGTTATTGCTTCAGTTCTTGCTTCTTCATGTTGTTCTTCAACATTGTCTTGAGCTTGTACTTCTTGTTTGACTACAACTGGAACTGTTCTGACAGCAGTAGGTGGATCAACATTCCTTGTTAATCCATTATTATTTGAATCAACATTCGTTGTTGATCCATTATTCTAGTTCCATTTTGAATCTTCATCAAATATCACATCTCTACTTGTAAATACTTTTTATGCTTCTGGGTTGTATAATTTATATCCTTTGGTTACGGAACTATAACCAACAAGGATACACTTCTCACTCTTGTCATCCAATTTCTTTCTTAGTTTTTTGGATACATGTGCATATGCAATACACCCAAAAATTCTCAGATGTCTTACACTTGGTCTTACACCTCTCCAAGGTTCTTCTGGTGTTATGTTGTTCAAACTACTTGTAGGACATCTGTTGAGTAAGTAAATTGTTGTGTCAACTGCATATCCCCAGAAATTCTTTGGTAAATCTTTTGTTCTTCTTATAGTTCTTGACATCTCCATTATAGTTCTATTCTTTCTTTATGCAACTGCATTTTGTTGTGGTGTATATCTTGCAGTTAATTGATGTTGAATGCCATGCTCTTCCATAAACTTGTCAACAACAGTATACTCTTTTCCTCTATCAGTTCTTAAGATCTTGATACTCTTACCAATTTGTTTCTCAGAATAAGCTTTGAAACTTCTAAAAGCTTGAAATGCATCACTCTTTTGTCTAAGCAAATAAACCCATGTCTTTCTACTAAAATCATCAATGAAAGTTATAAAATAATTATTACGTCCATGTGAAGTTACTTCAATGGGACCACACATATCACTATGAACAATCTCCAATTGTTGATCAGCTCTTCTAGCTTTGTTGACTGGGAATGGATCTCTGTGCTTCTTGCCAAAGATGCAATTTTCACATCTTGATTCTGGTACCCCAATAAAAGGTAAGCCCGACACCATCTCCTTCTTTGATAAAGTTTGTAAACTATTAAAGTTCACATGTCCCATCCTCTTATGCCATAACCAAGAATCATCATGAACACTGCTACTGTAACAGCTTTCCTTTTGATGTTGAATATTCAAAGGAAATAACCTGTTCTTGGTCATCTGAACTTTAGCTATCAACTTTCTTCTTCTATCTCTGATGAAGCATAAACCATTATAAATGTTCATAGAATATCCTTTTTCAGACAACTGACCCATACTCAACAAATTTTGATGTAAACCTGGAACATAAAATAAATCCATGATGTATGCTTTTGAACCATTCTTAAGAACAATTCCAATTCTTCCTTTTCCCATAACTGGAATTGTAGAGCTATTACCAAACTTTGCTGTTGATCTAGACTCATCAAGATTATCAAATAAATCTTTTCTTCCACACATATGATTGCTACAACCAGTATCTAAATATAACTTAAGTTGTGGTTGTTCTTCTGCTGTGTGACATGCAAGTAGCATGTTTTCATCCTTTTTTTCTTCTTTTTCTTCTTGACTTTATACAATATTAGCTTTGAAATTTGCTTTGTAAGTATTGACAACTGTCTTTCTTGGTTTTGGACACTCAGTAGCAATATGTCCAAAATCTCCACAGTTATAACACTGTATTTTTGATCTATCAAATGGCTTCCTATAACTCCCATTATTTGATCTTCCTCCATTATTGTATCCTCCTTGAAAACCTCCAGTATTAGGTTTTCCTTGATTGTTTCTCCAGTTAACTTTACTCTAAAGTGCCTCTTCAACTTGTTTTGCAGCAACTTTTTTCTCTTGTAATCTTTGTTCATAAGCTTATAGTGAACCCAACAACTCATTAAGAGTCATAGTTGCAACTGTCTTGCATTCTTCTATGGCAGTAGCCTTTGATTCAAACTTCTCAGGCAAGCTTCTTAAAATATTCTCTACAATGGTTGAATCTTCTATAGTATCACCATCTCATTGACAAGATTCAATGTCTTTGATAAAAAATATGAAATTGTTTCAGTTGTGTCCATCTGCAACAATTCATATTTTCTTTTCAAAATTTGTAACCTAACCTTCTTGACCTTGTCAGATCCTGTATAGTAACTTATCAATCCATCGCATGCTCTTTTAACATCTTTGATATAGATAACTCTATCTATGAGTGATTCATGAATACCCTGATGAAGAATATATGTAGCCTTAGAATTCTTCTTTCTGTTTTTAGTTAACAGAGTTAGCGCAGCTCCTTCAACTACTGCTCCTTCTGCTGGTTCTGCATAACCATCTTTCACGATATCCCATACCCCTTGGTATATAAAAATATTATTCATCTGCAATCTCCAGTGTTCAAAGTTTTTTCCTTCAAAAACAGGGACCTTAAATGAACTTAAACTCGTCATCTTCTTCAACTCAAAAACTCATACCCACAGCCCTAAAATCTGATACCAGTGCTCGGATACCAGATGTAGAAAATCTGATATCAAAGACTTAATGAAAACTTAACACAAGAATAATTCAAATAAACTCTCTTCAATTGATATATTTCGACTCATGGCTCAACATCCTATTTATATGATTAACAAACTTGACTCTCAAGTAAAAACACTTTCCTAAATTAATCAAACTCTAACAAAAACTCTTCTAGAAAATTCTCACGTAAACAAACTCTAAAACAAGAAATACTTTCAACCCAAGTAAACTTCTAAATACCGTACCACGCATCAACAACTCTTGTTGATCCATTCACTTCATATCAATTGTATCAGTTGATCCAAACATACCCTGTCAACTCTCATAGTTGATCCACACTATTGTATCAACAACTCTTGTTGATCCCTTACGTCTTCTTCATAGTATCTTGGTTTATTCTTCAACAATAATGGTTTCCTAATTGGCTGTTTTTGTTTTTTGCTTTTGGTCCCTGCATGGTTTGGGGCTGTCCTCTTTTGTATTCTTTGGAATGGAAGTTTTCATCATGAAAAACAAAAAGAACTCCAAGAAACGTCCTAACACAAAAATAATAGATTAAACAGGAGACAAGATGTCAAATGATATATAAGAAATAGAGTAAATAACCATACATTTCTTTTCAAGAAATATAGTTATGCATCCACGACAGATGATTGCAAATCTAACAACAGTTGAAAAACCCCAATAATGCAATTATAGATTCAAAATAACATGGTTAGGTATTTTTGATAACCCCAAGATTGTATATGGATAACCTTCATTACATTTCATGATGATACAAATTTTTTTAGTGGATTATTTAAACCCGCAAACTATTGAAAAAATTTATATACTCATTGGATATCCGTTACAAAGTCTAAACCTTAGCTTGCTAGATTCATAAGTAATAAGATCTAAGCCATATGGACCACTTAGGTAGGTGTATTACCGTGTATATAAGGACCACTTAGGTCTCGGTATTCTGATACTATCTTCTCGTTACTTGGTGGATGGCTCATGGAAGGATATATTTGTTTTTGAGAAACGGATTCATGTTGCACTTTTTTTTTTTCTGAAGATGCAAGGTTGATCTACATCACTGGTGCAGACACAAATTCAAGTTGAGATATATCATGGATTCATGTAAAACAAAATAACCCTTACCACTTGATCCATTGGATCGACAACCTTCTGTAGCAGCTTTGCTCTCACAATTTTAAACCGAGAGTTTAAATCTCCTACAGAATTTTCTTGGTCCGTGAAAGAAAAAATTAGGTGATCGAGTGGATGGTGAAATGCGTGGAAGCTTCTATTATTAAGTTAAGTTAGCCATGCAACTAAGAACACCTTTTAAACTCGGCAATTAATTGGGGAAGTATCAATGAGTCAAAGACCATTCAATTGGATGAAGCTAGCTAACTCCCAAGAAATCAAAGATAGTTTCATGACTACTAGATTACCACTGGGTTTATCAAACTCCAGAGAAGATACCTGCAATTCGTAAAAATGACTCTTCAATCACATGGATCCGGTAATTCCCTTGAAATTTGGTAACGCCATAACAGCCTTGAATAGTTGGATTCTTTGAGATATTTTGAGAGACAAGGACACGGAGTTTTAGTAGGCAAACTCTAGCTGACCATCTCTGCAGACTTTTTACCTATATTTAGCATGCATGCACGCATAATCCAGTGGGTGACCAATGGCTATCACATGGGTGTTCAGGACCCATGTTGACCAACGGCAATCAGATGGCTTATTTCTTGTAGGCGGTAGCTAGAATGATATTAAAGGGCAAGTAACTGTTTGGAACTGACACCTCAACGGTTTTGAGGCAACTACTGTTTGGACCCTGAGCTAAACTTTGCCCGCTCCCCTTGGATTATAGCGTAAAGTTAAGCAGCAACCCCTACAGAGTCGATGAACGCAGCTGTTTAATTTGCTTGCAGAACAGCAGCAGAAGTGAAAGGGACGGAAAACTAACTTTCAATTTGAAATGGTATCTCTTGGTTGGCAGTTGGGACTGTTCCGCCCTCTCTTCCAAATTAAGATCCCGAGGCCTGAACGAGGAGGATTTGGGATACGTGGGAGGCTGGGAGCAGTTGTCCATACTTACCAACTAATGCCTAAACTTGATTATAGGTCTCCTAAAGTTGTAATTGCTACAAACTGTGGATCTTTTATTCTTTATCTGTCATGTAATAATACCATGCTATTCAATTAATTAACTAGCTCAGTTTGAAGTACTGTATATACGTGGTAGTATATGGATGAACCACTAACTTCCAGAAGAAGAAAGAAATGAAAATGGAGGAGTTTATTACTTCTCAGTTTCTGTTACATCCACAAACGAATACATGAAGGGCTATTTATAGCCAAACATCCTTGAGTCGGTAAGATACATAGTGTTTACACTTTGCTTAGCTACTAAGTTTGTTAAGACTTATCCTAATACAGGCGGTTTAACCATGAAGTTTATCCAGCTCTCATTGGATTGTACTAGATAGGTCAAAGGTGGTGAGAAGTTACTCGAATATACGAGTAGTTTGGGGATTGAGATATTGGTGGGCCATCCTGTGACGGGCACATAACATTATCTCTTTTGTACCTTCAATTTTTATAGTTTTAACCCTACCTTCAATCTCGGCTGCACCGATGAATATTTTAGTGAGGTCTTGCTTACCATTACGTGCCTGTCCTAATAACAAGCACAACCTGTGAAGTGAAAAGTGAGCAACATCGATGTTTTAGTTGTGGGGGTGGGGTACCATCGAAGTTCATTGATCTGTTACATGCCTGTTTAAGATCTCATTCGAAGAATCAGCTATTCAATTGAATTACCAACAGACTCTTTAGGCCAGTGGGTAAAGTAGTTCTTCATGTTTCGTATAAACGGATGTAAAATTGTAAATTAAGTAATCTCTGTCATGTTGGGTAACAATTAACACACCACCTTTGGCATATAACATGACCTAGTTTACCATCAAAAAGATAATGGTTATCCCATACGGGCCATACTACCTAACTAAGGGTCTTTCTCCTGCCCCTTGTTGCAGCTGGCTTATTGGAATCTCATAAATCCAAAAAGTAACCAAGACAGGGAAGGTATGGTTATCCACTTATCCTCATGGTATCCTAAGGACCATGTCGATTGTGTACCTCCGACAAGGCCCGACAAAGATTATGGTCCCCCGCCGAAACGTGAAAGATTTGGTTTCGTGGCGTCGGCATGTGCTCGATCGACAAGTCGTTTTCTTATTATTGCCTTCATTCATGTCAAGTTCGCCTTTATACAATGTGGTTGTTCATTCATTCATTTCATCGAGTTCCCTTATCTAGACAGACTAGTCGTTTCCTTAATATCAAATATTTTACTAGAAAGCACATGATTTTTCCTTGGTTTATGAAGTTAAAAGTTAGCTTCTGAGGCCTGAGAAAAAAGAGTTAGGCCAGAAAAAAAATTAATGTCTGCGGGCGTAAGAGATTTCGGGCTATTGCTATTGCTTTTATCATCTCTAAAAACACGTTTTAAACGTGTGAAAATTGGCATCAACAAGATCAGAGTTGTACACTGCTGAGCTATCTTGTTTACACTTTACAGGCTTTGCAGAGAATCGTAAGTTCATAACTGTATGTGTTACTGCATGTCGGCAATTTATATTGGGGTCCATTTGATCCGCTCACTGTGCTGAAAAATGCAATTAGTAACTACTTCTAAAGGCGAATAAATCGGCGACAAACTCGGAATAGGAATCGGCCTCCGATTCATCAAATTTCTTCAAAATCAATCTCCAAATCTTTGTAGTTTCTTCTGTAATTTAATTTCAGTCTTCTAATTTACTTTTATCATGTTCTGATTCTCTATTCAAGGCTATCAGTTTCATAGGATAGTTGTCGTTGCCCTAATTACTGTTCGATGTTTACAATTTCATATTAATCTTTCAATGTTTGGTGTCATGTCTAGCAGGTATTGCTAGGTGGATGTTGATCCTTCGGTCTGTTAAAGGTTCCTGCTTAAAGGTTGTTTTCTTAAAGGTTGTGTCTTCTTCCCAAAGGTTGTTTTCAAGATAAGGATAAGCTCTCATGGATATTGATGAAAGTTTCTGTCTGAACTGTATTCAAAGGAGTTTTGGTACTATAAATTTTGAGAAGTGTATCATAATTTGTTTGCATATAGATCAAACAATAAAATTTCTCAATTACTATGTGAAAGGTGGCTTCTTTTTACTGAGTAGAGATCCACGTTGCGAGCTAAACTCATGCATCCCCTCTTTAAATATTTTGTTCTCAAGGTTTGATCAATCTCATCCTTTACAATTCATCTTTTTTGTTGTTATCAATTTCTTAGTTATGTCAACTAGGAAATCTGTTGGTGAGGTTTCTGATTTAATTGAGAGAATTAAAAAAACCAATCTAGATGGGGATGATCATTCTCAGAGAGTAATTATCTATCCTCACATTAAACTTAGTCTTACAATCAAAAAATGGGCTATGAGTTTAATGACAAAAAAATTTAGTGAGCTTCCTATGGGTACTGAAAAAGTGGAACAAGAAGCAGCAATGGCTTGGGGACATAGTCACTTCCAAATTAGAAGACATGCTAGGAATATGTTTATATTCAGATTTTATGAATGGGATAATTACAATTATGTGCTAGAAGAAGGTCCATGGTGCTTTGATGGTTATCTAGCTGTTTTTAGGGAATGGAATACCTCTGTTTTACCTGAAAATTTGGATTTCCATATCAAACAATTCTGGTTGGATATTAAGAAGCTACCACCAGAGTTTCTAAATGTGGAAGTGGAAAATCAGATAGCAAGTATTATTGGCAATCCGCTCAAGTTAATTCCGGAAGATGGTAATCCAACTGATAAAAATGTTGTGAGTGTTTTGGTTGAATTTAATGTTTCTAATCCTATGCTCAGAGGATTGTTAACAGAGAATGCTGCTAAAATCACTCAATAGGTTACGATTTATTTTCAGAGACAACCAAGAAAACTTTGCCCAGCCTGTCTCATTATAAATCATAATGAGTTGGAGTGTGCTGACAAGGCTGCGAATGTTCAGCTAATATGCAACTTCATCTTCAGATTTGGGGATGATTTTGGAGAAGTGATTGATCCAAGGGAGTATAATCCTAAATACAGACAAGGAGAAAAAATTCTTATATCTCCTAAAAAGTCAAGAGAAAAGAAGAGAGATGATAAGAAGCCTTTCCAAATTCCGGAGGATGGTTATCATGTTTCAACTATCTATAGTCATTCAGAAAGGGGTGCTGAATCTTCGACTGCTAGAAGACCAAAGAGGCCAAGAGACAGTCCTGGTTCTAGCAGTCAAGCTAGTATTCAAGTGGAACAAATGGAGGAGCAACCATAGCAAGTTGATCAAGAAACTCAGGAGTTCCCATATGGGAATGCACAATTCCACTACTCTGGAGATCAACATTTTATGCATCCAAGTTAATGCATTTCACGGAGAATATGGTTAATTTTATAGTTCATTGTGTTCCGCAAAATAAGCATTGGGTTTTGACATGCTTATATAGTTCTTGCTACTCCGAAGAAACAAAGCAACAATGAAGTCTGATTGGTGAAATGAGATTAAATATGAATCTGCTTTGGGTTATTATTGGAGATATGAATGCTACGCTCTCAAGTTATGATAGGAAATCCTTTTCTACATCTAAACCAATTACTCCTCTTATTATTCATAAAACCATTTCAACTTTTGGCCTCCAAGAAATACCTTTCACTGGAAATCCTTTTACATGGTCTAATCATCACAAACAAATCCAATACGTAACCACCAGACTAGATAGAACCTTATCTACAACAGAATGGTTATCCATTTTTCCAGATGCAATTCTTTATAACCTTATCCCAATTGGTTCGGATCATTCTCCCATATTATTAAACACCAATCCAAAAACATCCAATCTTTATAAACCTTTCAGGCTATATGAAACTTGGACAAAACATCCTACTTTCAAGGCTATGATTCAAGATTCTTGGGAGATAACGCACTCTGGTTCTCCGACAGCCCAATTCACCAAGAAACAGAATTTCGCCAGAAATGCGTGTAGAATCTGGAAAAAGAAGTATTTTGTTAATATAGATGATCATATTCAAGAGGTTCAACATCAACTCAGGAAGTCACAAAATCAGCGTCAAGGGAATGAGAAACTTATAGAACAAATTCAGCAACAATTGCAACATTGGTACCAGGTCAAAGCAGATATAAGGTTTCAACAGGCTCGTGAAAAGGTCTTACAGTATCATGATATAAATTCAAAGGTTTTTCATGCTAGAGCTAATTATAGAAGACGTCGTAATCAGATTGACTCTATTAAAGATGAGGCAGGCAAATGGTATAGCTCTAGACAAGAAATTGAAGGGCTATTACTGGCTCATTTTGGTTCTATAACAACTACTTCTAATCTAGTCCAACAGTCTTCGGTTTTTGATCTGATTACTCCTTGCATCTCTTCGTTGGATAATGAGGCGCTTACTTCTATTCCAAGTCAAGAAGAAATAAAGAATGTAGTTTTCCAGATGAATTCTTGGGCATCTCTAGGCCCCGATGGCTTTCAAGCGGGCTTTTATCAATCTTGTTGGGAGGAAGTTTCACATGATCTGGCGGCTATGGTTCAACATTTTTTCAGAACAGGTTATCTTCTTAAACAATTAAATTACACTTATCAAGTTCTAATTCCAAGAAAACTATGTGTTGAAACTCCTTCAGATTTTCGCCCTATTAGTTTATGCAATATAACATACAAAGTGATATCTAAGACATTAGATAATAGATTAAAAAGGCATCTTAATGATATCATATCGCCTTGGCAAGCTGCTTTTGTGCCGAGTAGAAATATTCTCGACAACACTATTATTGCTCATGAACTCATTGATTATATGAAAAAAAAACAAAAATGTCTTTTGGTGCAGTGGCTATGAAATTGGACATGGAGAAAGCGTTTGATCGAATGGAATGGACTTTTGTTCTTACTATCATGCAGAAAATGGGGTTTAGCGAAAAATGGTGCCAACTTATTAATCAGTGTATAAGTACTTCTTCCATCTCTATTATTTTAAATGGGTCTCCCACTGCTTCTTTCGTTCCATCTAGGGATTTACGTCAGGGTGATGCTTTGTCGCCTTATATCTTTATTTTATGTATGGAGGCATTCAATAGAATGTTACAAAAAGCGGAAGATACTGGTTTGATCAAACCTTTGCATCCTGCAGATAGAGGCCCAAAAGTATCTCATCTTTTTTTGCTGATGACTACCTATTATTCTCAAATGCTTCTCCAATATATGTTAGTAATTTGATGAGGATAGTTAATGATTTTTGTGCAGTCTCTGGACAGATGGTTAATCTCCAAAAATCCAGTATTCATTTCAGCAAAAATTTAGATGTAACAGCTAAACAATTTATTATGCATCTGGTTCGTATGAAGTTTATGCCTTTGAATGAGAAATACTTAGGTATCAATTTGTTTATTGGCAGAACTAAGAATGATTGTTTTGATGAAACAACGAATAAAATGGATTTCAGACTACAATCTTGGCAAGGGAAATTAATCAATCAAGCAGGCAGGAGTACTCAAATCCAAGCTGTGGTGGGAACAATGGCAAATTTTCAGCTGGGATGTTTGAAGATTCCAGATAAGTCAATCAAGAAACTCGAATCTTTACAAAAAAATTATTGGTGGAATAAACCATCTTCGAAAGGTTATAAGATCATTGGCTGGTCAGAAGTAAGTAAACCAAAGAGGATGAGAGGTTTAGGCTTCAAAAATATCAAGTTGTTTAATGAGGCTTTACTAACTAAATTGGCGTGGATAATGCTTCATTAGAAGGATGCAAAATGGGTTCAAATGTTGCAAGCTAGATATTTTCAAGACTCGGATCCATTATATGGGAGAATTCAGAAGAAAGAAACATGGATTTGGCAGAGTATACAACAAGGTTTATCTTGGATCAGAAAGTTTCATGTTTGGGAAGTAGTGGATGGATCTACAATTGATGTTGGTAAGGGTCAATGGTTTGGGGATTACTCTCAAGATGTTAATTTACAAAATCTCTCTATGCAGGCTACTAATTTCAAAGTTTCGGATTTTATAGACCATCCAAATAGGTCGTGGAGGCAGGATACTCTAAGTCAGCTCTTTACAAGCACTCAAATCTCACAAATTATGGATATTCGTATTCCTCCCCAACCAGCTGTTGATAAGTTAAGATGGTATCTTACTACTTCAGGAAATTTTTCAGTTAGTTCGACTTACAATGCCATTATCAAACTCCATTCTTCCCAGGTGGTTACAAGACAGCAAGAACAAATGTGGTTGTTAATTTGGCATCTAGCTATTCCTTTTAAATGTCATATGTTCATCTGGAAAATCACAAGGAACATATTACCAGTTGCAGCTAGATTTCAGAGAATTGCTTGGGTATCTAATCCTAACTGTGTGATGCGTGATAATGCAACTGAAACTGTAGAACATTTGCTTCTTCATTGTCCATTTTCTCGTGAAGTCTGGTTTGGAGTAGCCTTATCGATATTCCAAGATGCTAATGCGTATCGGAGTATAAGTGAATGGATACTATCCTGGGTAGAAAAGGATAATTTGGTATGTAGTAAGAAAAAAGAGTTGATAAATCTAGTTGTTATTACCATGTGGCATATCTGGAAGACTAGATGCGTGAAAGTTTTTGATGGAAAGCATTTGCATCCTAGAAGTGTTGTAAAACAGATTTTTACATTTTCCCATCAAAATAACATATGCATAAACACTGGTTATAACAGGGATAGACAAGAATCTAGAGATCTAACTCCTCAGCATTGGAGTTCTCCCCCTTTAAATTGGATTAAGATGGACATTGATGTTTCCATGTTGCCTAATACCAATTTTGCTGGTTTGTCTTTTGTTTTTCGTAATCACACATGATCTTTCTTGGAAGCCGTGGTCATCACATTAAGAGCTAGAGATATTTTCCAAGCTGAAGATATTGTTGTGTTACAAGCCACCAGATGGATTGCAGAAAGGAACTTCAGCAAAATTATTCTAGAAGGGGATAAAAAAATCATTATCGAAGCTTTAAACTCAGGAAAGTTAGAAGGTGTGAAATGGGAGGATCATTCAATGTTGTTGGAATGTCTAAGTCTGATCAATAAGTTGCATGACTTTCAAGTCCAGTTTCATCCTAGAAGATGGAATAGGGTAGCTGATGCCTTGGCCAAATACGCAAGGAACAATCAGGTTAATGGTTACTGGGTGACTGAACCACCTAAGGTTATAAATCATCTTATTCTGAAGGATAAGGCTGATTGCATTATGTAATATCATGTTGGAGTATTTAGCTTTAGTAGTTCTTTGAAAGTCTGTGGGAGGATAGTTTGTCTTTCCGAATGTTGTTCTGTTAATTAAGTTTCTTGTCTTAGTTAGTTGTTGTACTTACTTGGGTGTCTCTGAAGTTGCACAAGGCTTGTATCTTTGTAAATTTGAAAGGCTATGAAATAAAATTTATATTTCTTCGAAAAAAAACCAAAAAAAAAAACTACTTCTAACCAGACCATGTGAACATCCCCATGTGTCGCTTGTACATAAACCTTTTGACCAATCAAGGCTCAAATGTTGTTTTCTTGTTGGATGTTACTGGCATCCCGTGTACTAAATTATGCATTAGACATTCTCATCCCGTTATTCGTGGCTGCCCATGGTATGGTTTAATACAGTTTAAACTACAGATTGAAACCACTAAAACCGATTATTAATATTCTAAAATGGTTAGAACTGAATTTGGAGATCAAGTCAGTAGTATTCGTTATCCCTAGCCAGTTACCCGTGTATCTAAAGCAGTTCAAAGGATGACATAAACTTTTGAAAAATATGCAGAATTCCCAATCAAGATATCAATTCCCATCTTTTGTTTTTTGATCGGTTCACACGTGGCTTAACAACAACAACTAGGACATGAGCTAACTATTAAAAAACTGCAACCCTAAAGCTGTGTTAAGATTGGTCTTTTCCGGCCAATCCATGTTTTGTCTAGCGGATAAGGTAGTTAAAGTGATCAACAAGAAAAAAGAAACCAAAATAATTGAGTTCAGTTCCAATTAGTATAAGATTCCCATGCCTATTTGATTTTTCCATGTGAAGAAGATCCAACAAGATTAGATTTCGTTCGTATCTATAATACAAAACAGAATGGGTTTTTAAGTTTGGACAGTCGAATAACATTTTGAAAGACAAACGTTGCATCGGACCATTCCAGTATCATCCCATCGAAAGACATCTGACGATCGTCGTTTCTGTAGCCCCTCTCATTATGAGTCAAAATTTATTAATCTTTAACCATTGCATAAACTCTTAACTCAAGATATTCAAAGAAACATTAAATGAAATCATAATATATCATACATGCATTAACTGGATTTAGTGGTGGCATGAATCTAATGAGCAATGAAATTTATTTGTTTATCTCTATTCATAACTCATAAGTGAGATATGCATACACACTATTACTTAAACGATTTTGTGTTCATTTTTGGATAATGTATATGAATAATTTTACAATGTATTTATAGACATTATTTTTTCTTAAAACAAAATAGAATACTATCTTGCAAAGGAACACGATTTAAAGTCCGGAAAAAAAATAATAGTACACCAGTCAGATATCATATTAAAGCAGTACTGTTACGGCACGAGTTATCTCTAGATATTTATTAGAACTCTATGTTAACCTCATGTCGTGCCGTTACGACACGGATTATTTCTAGTTTTTGTACAAGAATTGTCAGCTTACAATTTTAATCTGTGAGGGACGGGACAAAGCACAGATTAAACCCGTGATCAGTCCTGAACCGCTGGTTCCTCATACAAAATAGGCCCCTCTTGATTGGGCTCCCAGGATTTTTGTAGTTAGTGAGACAACATATAACATTGTTGGCACATTTTGAGCCACATAACATCTAAACAAAGGTTGAAAAATAGACACCAAAGAAACACAATTAATATACCCCCAATTCTCTATATAAAAATAGAGTTTTTTTCGAGCGCTCTCATTAAGGAGCTTCTGATCGATTCTGCCCCACCTTATCATTTATATTTGGAAGTTTTTAATATTTTGGGTAACACAATTTAAAGAAAATAATTTTTGTTCCACAATATACATTCGTCCAATCACATGCAAAAAAAATTTACCTAAAACAATTAAATCTTATAAATATTATACCATTACCAAAAATATATCAAAAAACTCAAATATAATATATAAATTATAATCAAATTCATGACTAATTTAAACTAAAATCACATATTTCATCACGATTTCATCTTAAAATCGAATCGATCATAAAATAAAAAATAAAAATAAATGTCCAATATCTAATCAAATCGATCATAAAATAATTAAAAATTAAAAATAAATGTTCAATGTCCAATTACATGTTTTGTAATTAAATTAATCCTAATTACAATTCTATACTATTAATTAACATTCCAATGAAATTAAAAAAGCCATTTATCAACTATAAAAATTTGAAATTGATATGCATAAAGTTGCAGAAACTTACCTGGAAATCGAAACGTGCTTCTTTTTCAGCAGGAAAAACAATTTTAACCCTATCAAAACAGTCGAAAAATCACTAATACAAAATCATAGAATGCTACAACTTGACACTAAGCAAAAAATTTGATATTGAACATAACTTTGAGAACGGAAAAACAAAAACGTTAAAGAAAAACAATAGACAATAATGAAAGATTTTCAGTACTATTATTTTACTTAATATTATTAATTCCATAATAAAAAATTATTCATAAAATAAATTATAAGAAATCCTACTCATAAGTTATTTTATTCCTTCCATAAAAAAACAATAAGAGATTTTTTATATTCTTAGTAGTGTAAGATATGCTAAATGTCTTTTTCGAAATAAGTAAAAAAGATCAATATATTTTAGACGAAAAATAAAAAGAATTTGAATAGGGAAATGTCACTATCCAAATATATACAGATTACCAAATTTAGAAAAAAGATCATTGATATTTTTGGATATGTAAAAAAAATATAACATAAAAATATACTTATTACCAAATTAGAAAATAAATTATTGATATCTTTGGATCCTCAAAAACATATAAGGTAAACTTGTGCCAAAAATATGGATATTTTAGATGTTTGTTAATATCATTTCCAAAAGAAAATTGTGTTTATTTATGGGTTTGGTAGCTCTATTTAAGTCATCCGAGCAACAACCGAACCCTATTGTTCTCCATTGATTTCTATGTTATAGGATTTTGCTGGTTTTTATTTTTTCTTACCATGTCTGATCCAGTCTATTGTTTATTTTGCAGGTACCAAAATTGTAATCGATTGACACCGCGTCTGATATTGGTGTTGCTTTCTTTGATCTAGCTGCTACATATAATAACAAAAAGAAATTGGGATTCTGCTCTTTTCTGTTTGATTTTTGGGTTTCTTCTATTTTCTCCTCTATGTTCTTATGTATATTGATTCCGATTTTATGGGATTTTATAGGTGAGGGTTTTTCAACATAGGTATAATTAGGGATTTCAAAATTCGTTGCTTCCACGCTTCTCAACCACAGGGAAAAATATATATCCATGAAATATTTTTAATTTTGTTGCGAAATTGTGTTTAACGGCAGAGAACGGATTTTTGCATTGTTTATATTACTACAAAAGTTTTCTGATAGAAGTGGTTCTTAGATTCTAGAGGGATAACCACCACCTCATCCTACATACCAGGAACGTAGTTCCACTCATTCGGGGGACTTATTTTTTCAGTTTATTATACTTTAATTGTTGGTAATGCAGTAAAAACAACACCATCATAAGATCAGAAGAGAGAAACTTTACAAGAACGGTGAGATATAACTGATTTTAACACCAGATGATGTTAAAATGTGAGTTGCTTCCACCAGATGAAATTTCGATATTCCAGTTTGATAAAGAGCATAGCTCAAGTGACTGGTTGATGGAACAAATGTGTATTGCTTCATTAAGGAAATTATGTGAATGTTTATAAAATTGAATTGTTCTATATGGCTTACAAAATCTTGTGAATGTTTATATTGAATTTCTTCTATATGGCGTACTATGTATTGGATGTTCTGTATTTGCATACAAAATTTAATATTTTTGGTTACCTGCACGAAAGGGATAGATATTACATTTATGTGTGCATATCACGGGAAAGTAAGGGTAATAAAAAAAACCTGGGATGATATTACATATGTCAGAATCTTTGTCGTACGATACTTATTTTCCTGGCCATCCACTAATACTTTCCATCTGAGGTACTTTCCCATCGAATCTGAAAGACAAATAATAAGCAGAGACGAAATGAGCTGCTAGGGAACTGTATGGAGCGTACATTTACTAGGTTTGTTAACATACTTTGTAAATGTATTGATATTTAAACTCAATTACATTCAATGGTATTTTTATTCCTTTTTTTTTGGATGGATGATCTTCTTAATCCTGATAAGAATTTATGTTTTCTTAGATTCTCAAGAAATCTTAATGAAGTGCATGTTTGTTACTGTGTCTTAAAAAATTATGTCCACTGTGTTCCTAATTTATTATGTGGGACAGATTGTAATATAAATTTGTAACTTCTTTTTTGAACGTAGATGCACCATGCACGACTAGAGTAGTAGGAAATAAACGAAGAATAAATACTAAAGTATCAGTTAGGTTTCACTTGCCTCACCGTTAATGCCAAGTAATCCTGTAGTTACCTTTTTAGAAGCCTTAGTTCGTAGCTAGGAACGTGAAAAGTGAGTGTGGTTCTTAACACGAGAGAAACAGTCTCACATAGAGTGAGAAACGTCTCGCTCTGTTCAGTATATCCATATACATTTTATCGTATCGACAGAACTTCCACCCTTGCTTTCAGTTATTACAAGAGAAAAAATCAACATGTTCAAGTTGATTGAGTTGACAGCTCCCGAATATAAATTAATCTTAACCAATTATAAATTATTAATACCCATATGTGTTGTCTCCATGAGCAACCGTAAAAAATACCTACAATTGGAGAGGTCGTTATTAAACGAATTAACACTTCAGAATTCTTCATAATTTCATCCTTGACTTTATATATCGAACAACGGATATTTAAGGCTGAGATTGAAATTTTAACTTTATTTTCATTCTTTGTTTCAAGTAAGTGTAAGATTTAGTATTTTTTATTTTGGCCCAATTCCCCCAACCAAATTAACATATAGTGGGGCGTAGGTATTAAGAGCATGTGAGGATAGGCGCTAGTATAGTGAACGTTTCAGTCCAGGCGTGAGTATAATTTAACGTATGAGAGCGGAGCGGAGGTGAAAATGAACGTTTCAATGGGTCGCACTTATAAAGTACGCCAGAAAAAACGCATGCAATAGCCACGTCCCATACATATGTTCATAATATCCTCGCCTCACTGTCTTACGCTCATTATACTTACATTCAATTTGATGCGTTAATATATCGTTCGCCCGACAAAAGTTTAGTCTTTCACCGTTGTAGTTCACCTCCACTATACCCAAATTTTTTTAGCTGTTGGTATGGCTTTTAGTATTTAGTGCCCTTCATGACTGTGGTTGCTCTAAGAAGACTATTATATTTATTGATTTGTTACCCAATTTTATAATTTATAATATTTTTTTATAATGGACGTTTAATATTCCGTGAACAAGAAACATACCCATGCATCGCACGGGTGAGAACCTGGTAGTACATAATTCAAGTGTTTTCATGTCAATCAATTTTATCAAATTCTATCCTTCGATTCCTTCCAGACGACAGTGAAATGATAACCAACAAAAATGTGCTTCCCCGAGTACAATTCAAAGCCCTAATCATTTTTCATTTTTTAAATGACTGTATTAGTTTATATTCCAAATTTTTGTGGCTCATTAAATTAAACAGATATGCGAACTCTCTTTTCTTTATCTTTACAACGCATCAAGATGAATGAAGATTGGATATACAATGACGAATTCATCAACACATAAACAAATATAAGCATAAAAGATGTATGCTTTTTTGCAATAACTCTGTTTTAATCTAAAAAGATTCATATTATCTTGACTGAGGTCTTTAACTGAAATACAATAAGAATTTTCATAACTCACCCTGAAATATTATTGTATATTTCGGATCAGAACAGTATGTAGACGTAACTAGCGGTATTTGTGTGGACCATGTGGTCCAGTAGATCCCCTACCTCCTGAGTCCTGCCCACACTATAGATTGAAGTGAATGGATATTACCGATGTACTAGCCAAACAGTGGAACCATATAGATTTCAGCTTGGTTCTTGTGATTTCTTGGGTATACAACTGAGGATAAGAAAGACCTCCACCTGCTATAGATTGATCATTTTGTACGTACTTGTTTTAGATTGATCACTTAGTACGGATGCCATTATATTCAGTATTATTTGGATAAGAAGAAATATGCGAGTCTCGTCTGACAACCTCGAAGAAGATGGAGAAAATCGCACACGTTGGAACATTTTAGCCCACCCAAATCAACCTTTAGTTAATGCTAATGGAGGGATTAGGACATAAAAGGGCCACTTGGTCGTGGGCGAAGCCATGAGATATATTTTTCTTTATCCATCAGGAAAAAAAAGGTGACTTCGTCGAACAACTACCAAAAGTTTCTACATTATTATTTATGACCTTGTACGACCTGAATGAAAACATGGATTCATGACTAACTTAATTGTAAAGGTATTGTTGTGGGTGGAGATCGAGTCATCGAGGGTACGCATTGAGAACAGTATCAAAATCCCGTTGTTAAAAAGAATTCTTAATTGCAATCCCTCTTGTTCTGCCTCAGCTGTAATGGTTTTTCTTAGGGTCAAATAATGATCTAGGCAGCTAAAAAAACGGCTGGAAACTATCACCTAAAAAACGGGTGGTTTTTCACCCAGTTTGATGATGTCACGTAGAGCCGAATGATTGGCCACAGGCCCGGCTTTGAAGCCTATCAAGTTGTGCTCTTGCACAAGGTGGATAATTTTTCAAGTTACCATTGGCTTGTATCTTTTAACTTCCCGTATTCTCCTAAAAAAAATCTATTAGATTGTCAGTTAACCCTAGGAGGACGTCAAACTCCAGTTGAAACAAACGAGAGTGAGAGAGAAAAGAATCGATCCAAGTGTAACAATGTCAGTGCATCCATACGGTAATAACTAATGAGATTAGTTTAGTTTTATTTTCTAGAATTATCAGTACTTGACTTGCCACCTTGCTAGTTTCAGTTATTTAATTTCCTCAATATTTTGATCTAAGATCTAACTGTCTAGGTTTTTGTTTTTCATGGTTTAAGTTTAAAGACGCAATGATTTGAATTGCAAGTTCTTGTTTGTATCTGGATGATTCATAATTGATAACATAGAGTGGGTCAGCTTTGATATCTATAGAGAATAGGTTTTTAGATACAATTGATTTTCAAAAAACTCATTGATGATGAATTTGCTTATATAAATGCAAGGAGGACGAAGTCTAAATAACGGTGGACACGAATTATTTGTAGAAGCTTACTATCCCATGCCTAAGTTCTTTGATTATGTATTGGTAGCTTCAGGCACGGAGCTGCACCAGGTCCAGTGGGGACAGCAGTTCCCCCCCCCCCCCCCTACCTAGAATTTCTTAATTACATACTTAGGTTTTACGTAATAATCATTTTAGGCTTGAAAATTTTAAGTATTTATAAATTTGTCCTCCTTATATTTATATATTACTTAGAGAGCCTTGAATCTTTTGCTATACCCTTTAAAGACTACTGGTATTATGTATTTATCGTATAAAGCTCGGCTTAAATATCAAAATTATGTAGGAAAGAGGTGAAAAATATCAAAATATTAAATCTAACTATCAATCTAAACATCTTACAACTTATCAAAACTACTATGCCTATATATATTTGTCCCCCAAATATTAAATCCTAGCTCCGTCTCTGGGTAGCTTGACATATGCAGAACTTCCTAAAAGAGTTTTCTGGTAGTGTTACTTCTTGGACCATATGTATAATATGAGCACATGGCGTTTTAAGCAATCATATTTTTGTTGTCTTGTCCTGGCTTTTTTCTTGCTTAAACGTAGATTGTAAAATGAAGAGTAATGTTGCCTATCAGCTTCAGCTTGTTTCTGTTTGTTTTCGTTTCTAACAGCAAAGTTCTTAATTTTTCAATTCCTGTATTATGTGTCTAAGAGACATTTCTTTTCAGATGTTTCAGCTACAGTTTGGTCATAAATTCCTTCATTTCAGGGTTATACACTAGATTTCGCCACGAAAACATACAAATTACATGTGTGGTTCTATTTTATTTTTGCATTAAAGGGCGTTCTAGGCACTTTTGCATAAGGTCATAGAAATGTCAGAGACGGTCCTGATTGGCCACGGTGCTGCTAGATCATTTTTCCCTACGTTGGGTGACACTTCTTATACGTTATAGAGAATGACGTAACTCCTTCAAGGGTGGAGCCAACCAAGTTCGGACTTCGGACAAAGTGGTGGCAGTTGTCCTTACGGACCTTGCCCCACTTGCACGTAAATCTTAGTTACTGCATGCTCAGTTTTTTCGAGTTTGTTTGACTGATCCCCATGCATCTTGAGCTACTGCCACTTATTGGTAGTGAGACTCTGTCAATATTTTCCAAATTTTCTGATATCTTGCAGATGTATGAATTATGACGTTTTCAAGAACCGATACACATTTATGAAGCCTTTATGAATTGTTAACATTTGTAGAGAGCATTGAATGAATAGATATCTCAGATTGAATTTGCAGGTGAAGTTCAAGACATGTGCACCAATCTTTTTAAACTTGAGATATGTCTTCTGCAAGTTTCACTAGAATTTAACTCCAAAAGTCCCCAATAAGCAAAGATTCCTGCAAATGAAACAGATTTTGTTTTTTAATCATTCATTAGTTTTGGAAATTTTCTTACTTTGGAGTTTTCAGTGGCATGTGTGAACACATCAAAAAAAAATGGCACTGATGTGTACACATGGATCTTAGAACCATGTGTATGTTTTCTTCCTCACGTTATAACAATATCAAGATTGATAGGGGATACCAGTACTAGCAGGCCAGGGTACCAATCTAGAGGCCCAGTGCTCAGGACTCCCGATTGTTCCAAGAGATTTATAGGCGGCAAAAATTCTAGCTCCATTTTGCTTTGTTTGTCTCAAGTGGTAGCATTGTTGTGTGCTTCTCCCTTTCTTCGTTCCCGGGGTTTTCTATAGCGAAAAAAGCAAGCTAACCAACTAACTGTTTGGCGGACACATTTGGTGAAGTAACCTTGCATGTTTTTCTTAAATGACTATGAAGAGATCCGGGGTCATGTCATCTTGTGCAGTTAGATAGGTAGTTATCATCTTAATATATTTCTCTCTTTGATCCAGAAAAAGATAGTTACTTATCACATGATTCACATTGTGTAAAATCACCCCCTGCAGGCTGCAGTCAAAAAGGTGAGGTTGCCCATCATACCTAAGCAGGGGTCTCTTTCCAGCCTCTAAATTTTGTTGGAAAAGTCTCATAAAGCCAAAGGTTTCCCCTGGTACAACTGATAAGATGGCATGGTTATCCCCGTCGTACTCATGTCTTTGCGTGCGTAGTACCTCCGACAGCACCCGACAAAAATAATGGTCCCCTGCTATTCGAAACGTAAAAGATCCAACTTCTATTCTCGGTAATTAATCATGAACAATGGAAAGAAACAAGCCAATCTTTTGATTTCCTTACACACATGAGTTTTCCTATTTTCAGCTAAGTTGGGTTTTCTACTTGAAAAAAATTGACATGGTGTGCCTACTGCCATTGCTTTGGCGTCATGTGCAGAAACATGTTTCCCACGTTTTAAATGCATGAAAGTATCCATTAACTAGATGAACTGTGTACTGCTGAGCTAATTTTTTCCTGCCATTTCCATAAAAAAAAAACTGTATGTTTTGTATATTACATGTTGGCCATAACTACTTAGGGTCCATTTGATAGACTACCTATGAACTGTACTGCAAAATGCAACAGATGTACATTTTTCGGAACCATGTGAATCACATGCCTCACATCCCCACTGGCATAATATCAATGAATGGCCACACAATAGACCCCCAAGACAAGCTGACAGACTCGGGCGAGACCTCTGCAAAGGCCAATAGCCATTACACCATTCGTCAAGTCTCACGTCCCCTTAGCTTTAATTTCGACCTAATCTAGATGAGTATGTCAGCGTCGACCATAAGTACCAAATAAACTGTTCAAATGCATGCACGTTAGAGCAAACAAACGCGTATTGAACAGACAGACGATGTATGTTTGTATCAAGAGACCTAACTGATTGTCCTCCACCCAAACATTATTTGTCAATACATTAAATCTGTCAATCCTTTTGAAGAAGAAATTATCATTTTCGATCATATAACCACGTGTAAGGCATGTTTTCAACAATATCCATTTATTGGTCATTAAACAGATAAATGAAGTAATGAACTATTCTTTTCTGCAGCAGATCAAGATAAAGATAATTTCAATGATGAATTGATCAACTAAAAATTAAAAACGTAAATATAAAAGCAAAAAAAAAACCTATTGGCCTATATACAAAGCGCTTCAATATTACTCATTGAAGTAAGTATTGCAATCAAACTAGAATCACATTAACCTTATTTCAATCTAAAAGAGGTTCACATGATCTTTTATAGAAAAAATAAATATATAAATAAAGATAATGGTCCCCTGCAAAAAATTTGATTCGGCAATCAATCGCACGGAAAAGAAAGGAGGATGTCATTTTCTGATCGTTGTCGTCTTCATTTTGTGTTCACCTTTTACAACAATGTGATTGTTCATCCACTCATCAAGTTTCCTTATTTATACAAACCACCAGTTTTATTCTCAATTCCAGTTTTGCTTACTAGATTTCCTTCATATATACTAAACAGCAGATGATTTTTCCTACCTTCAGTTAAGTTAGGTTTTCTACTTGGCTGTCCGCCTACTGCAATTGTTTTTGGCTTCATCTACAAATATATTCCCACGTTTAAAATGCGTGAACATTGACATCAATTAGATGAACTGTACTCTTCTGAGTTCTTACTTCTCTGGCATTGCCAGAAAACACCATATTATGGGTTATTTACCTATTTACTGTACTGCATAATGCAACCAAATTACATCTTGCCGAAGCCATGCGTTACACTTATGCACTTGCGTAGTATCAATATTGCCCTCACTTCGAGACATACAAGACAAGCTTACATACTAGGACAAGACTAATGCCTAGGCCAAGAGCACTTGCACCGTTCGGCAAGTCCCACATTCCTTAACCTCTGTATACCTGGATCTAAGACAGTTCAGGGATAACATAGACTAATTGAAAGTAGGCAAATATTCCAACACAAAACTTCACATGTGCTGTTTAACAACAACCACTAAAGTAGGGATAACATGGAACTATTAGAAAAGTGCAACCCTAAAGTTGTATCAAAATGGGACTTTCTGAAAACATGTCGGCCAATCTTATGTACTATCTAGAAGATACGGTGGTTGAACTTGAAGAGATTAACAAGCAAAATCAAATCTAAATAATTGAGATCAACTAAGATTCCCTGGCATTTTCGGTTTTCCAAGTGAGGAACATCTGATCAGATGATTAGATTTACTTTCACTTTAATCTAGACGAATATCTCTCCCCCTTGCACCCAGAAAAAAATGTTCCGATTCATGCATGTAAACAATGTATCTATGTAACCTAACTGATTGTCTTCAACCCTAACTCAATTTGTCAAAACATAAATCTTTCATTCACTTCCAAGACGAAATCATCATTTTCAATCACAAAGTTGATACACTTTCAACCATAACGTCTTAAAAAATCAAACAGACATTAAAGAAACACAACAATAATCGAAGTTCGGTAATAAGGTTAAAGAAGACAGTGACAATAACACCCCACCAAAATATATGCTTACGCAAGAACAATAATCAGATCCCTAATCACTTTCAATTTTGATTACTTTATTTGCGTATTAATATCTAATGACGAAATTATCAACTGAGAAAAAATAGATATATATTTTACTAATGATGAGCATGCAGAACACAGAAGATACCCTATTGGCCTATTTACAAAACACTTTAACATTATACAGTGAAGTCAGTTTCCGATTAAACTAAATTCACATAAACCTTTTTAGTGTAATCTAAAAAGGATTCATATATAATCGTTTGATTCTTTTCTGATTTGATCCTTCAATGAAAAAAGTGAAAAATATTAGAACCCCTACTATATGGGTTCAACATATACAAGCCCCACAAAGTGGATCCTCCACTATCAACTCCACACTTTCCATTTTTGATATTTCTAGGCCCAGAACTCTTTTTTTTTTTGGCCTGGTTTTGAATTTTCCCGGATTGCTGACGTCATCAGGATTTTTAATAAAAGTGAAAATACCATAATTACCCTCCAGTATTTAAAGTTGTTTTATACGGTAACAGAAACTGAAAATCAAATCAAATTAGTTTTCAGCTCTGCATTCTCTCTGCTCTCGTTGATTTTTTCTTCAGAAACAGAATTAGGTTTTTTCTTCACACGAAATTGTTGCATTGAAGAACAAGAGTTTGTTAGTCTGTTGCTGTGTTGAAGAGGAGACGAAGAACAAGGATTCATTGTTGCTTTTTCTCAATTTATTGATGTTATTCAGTGGATTTAAGATCTGACGAGTTTGAGACGATGCATTGAAGAACAACAAATAGGTTTGTATCAATTTTATCTTCTGTTTGTATCGAATAGGTTTGATTCATTACTTTTTTTGATTGATTGTTGATTTCTATCTTCTACTGATTTTTGGATTTTTGTTTTGTTTCGATTTTATTGAGTCTGAGAAGAAGAAGAAGAAGACAGTTTGGAATAGAGAAATCAACGTAGGTACGAATTGTGATTTCGATCTAGTTTTCAATTCAATTGATTTTGATTGTTACAATTGCGATCTAGTTTTTTCACTTTTTTTATTTGGTTTTGATACTAAGTATGTTTTTGTTGATACTTACACAGGTTTGGTTCATACCGAGAAGAGGAATAGTAAGAACATTGTTTCAGAAGTAATAAAACAATCAATCTAGGTAAGAATTTTATTTTGTTTTCGATTTCAGATATGTTTTCAAAAAAAAAATTGAATTATTTGTTCATCTTGCATGTCTGATCTGTTAATTTTTGTTGATACCGAGAGGAGTATGAAGAAACAGTTTTGTTTCAGTAGAACAACTTCAATTTGATTTGTTAGACATGCTGTTTTTTTGTTACAGTATGTGTAACTTTAGGTTACACATATACATCTTGTTGTATTTTTAAGCATGTGTAAGGAAGGTGCGGATGTTTTTTAGTTGCAGCATGTGTAATTTTACTTTACACATATATATCCTGTATGTATTTTAAGCATGTGTGAGGAAGAAGCAGATGTTTTTTAGTTGTAGCATGTGTAATTTTAGTTTACACATATATATCCTGTTGTATTTTAAGCATATGTGTAAGTTGAAGTTACATATATATGTCCTGTAACATGTTTATGTGTAAATAGTTGTATCATCTATCTCTTTTACTCATATTTAGCTTGCCGCATAGAATATACTTCTCACGAGGGGGCAACGCCCCCGAGTGAATTGCGTTCGTTTTAAAATTTTGATATTGTTATTGAGTGTTTGATATTTTTCAGGTTGTCATGGATCCTGTTAGTTGCGCTGCTGTTAGTTGCATTGTTGTTGTTCGCTACTCTTCAGATTTTATTACCCTGCGTGTTAATACTGATATCAAACTTGAAGAGTTTAAGGAACAAGTTTGCAGGGAATGGAAGCAGTTTACTCCACTTGGTATTACTTTCTTCTTCCGAGAAATTGGGAAAGATTTTCCGCTTGACTGTGATTTTTCGTTGCAAGCTCTTATATCCATCACAAATAGTAAACAGAAGACCAGTGTTGATATTTTCTTGCAAAATGTTCCTCGTGTGGCCTCTTCCTCCAGCTCTAGGGAAGATTCTTCTATTTCTAATGGGTCTAGTAGTACGTCTTCGTCCAGAAACAATCTTAATGTTGCAATGTATTTGGAAGATAAAAGCAAGCCTGCGAAACCTTTGTTATCGGATGGTTGACCCAAGGTTCTTGGTGAGATTGGTCATGTGTTTGTTGAATGAATTACGCAAGTCAGGGTTCTAGGTTCACGGCTAAGTGTGCAGATGAAAAATGCGGCTGGAAATTCCATGCAGCTTCTATCGATGAAAGGAACGAAATGTTTCAGGTAGGTTTTTCGTGTTCTGTCATCTAATGCTTAGTATATGTTATGTTTTGTTACAGTATGTGTAACTTTGGTTTACACATGATGTTTTTTGCACCATATTGCGTTTTGGTTGAATTGTTTATATTTTGTATGAACCTCTTCAGGTCAGGTCTTATAACCCTGAGCACATTTGTGGTGCTGGTGGGCGCAAATTGAACCAAACTTACTCCACCATCTTCTCGTCTAGTTTGATTGAGGAAGAAGTTCGAAAAAATCCTCACAAGAAGCCCAAGCAAATTGTTGTTGATTTCCAGACCAACTATGGGATTAACCTGGAGTACTATCAGGCATATAATGCTAGGGAAAAGGTTTATGAGACGATTTATGGCGACGATGTCAAGTCCTACTCGCACTTGGTATGGTATATTGATGCTATAAGGGAAACCAACCCTGGTAGTGTGATAAAGTTTGAACGTGAAAATAAACAGTTCCAACGGATTTTCATCGCATTTGTTGCATGCGTCAAGGGGTACCGGTTTTATCGTCCAATGGTATACTTGGATACTACTTTCCTTATAGGTACATTCAAAGTTTCTTGATGACAGCTACTGGGATCAATGGTGGTAAAGGTATGTTTTTTTTTAACAACTTCAGTTGACAAATAACTGAGAGTTACACAGGTGTAACTCTCAGTGGCACATTACTTTACTCAGTGTGTAACTAAGAAAATAGCATCTGTAACCTTAAGTTACATATTTGTTTTAGCATGTGTAACTTGTATTTACACATTGTTTTCTGTTTGTGTGAAACTTATTATTCTTTCGATTCTGCACAATTTTTTTTGTAGGATTTTTCCCCCTTGCTTTTGCACTTGTCGATTCTGAGACGATCGACAACTGGGAGTGGTTTTTAAGGAATTTGACTGAAGTTGTTGGTGATGGGAGGCCAATCACCTTCCTTTCGGATCGCCATGAAGAACTCTTGCAGGGTGTTCCACTTGTTTATCCAGATGGGTTCCACATCTTCTCCTACTATCATTTGACGAAAAATATACCCATCACTTTAACAGATCCTAGGTACTCGCTTGTGATGGACCATTTACGAGAGGCGACATACGCACTCTCACCTGAAAACCATGTGAAAGCCATACAGAAGATTAAAGACTTGAAATGCGATTGGGTGGTTGATTACATCGAGACAATCTCACCTGAAGCATATGTGAATGCCTATTACAAAGGTTTTCGGTATGGACAAACATCTAGTACTCTAGCAGAATCAGTCAATAGCTGGGTTCTGGTTCACAAGAAGAAGCCTGCATCTGCTCTTCTTGATCAGGTTAATTGAGTGTGTGTGTGTTTTGTTGTTTTGTTGTCTTTTTATTTCATGTTTTGTCACTTTATGTATTCATGAGTTTTTTTTCTGCTTTTCAGATTATGAGGAAAATAATGTGTTTGATGGCGGAGCGTCGTGAAATTGGTGCTAATATGATGACTCCATTAACCCCTGAGTATGAAGAAAAGCTTGTGGCTCTTCAAGATGAAGTTTTGGCTTGGGAAGTGTTGGTTTCTAGTCCTACTGTGTTTGAAGTTTTTAGCGAAAGGTCTCACATGGTGGACCTCGAACACCAGACTTGCACCTGTCAAAGGTTTGGTTTCTTATGCTTTTTCTTCTCTCTGTATGTTCATTTTTTTTTAGAATGTGTATCTTCCAGTTACATTAGATATATGCATGTCTAAATAGTAGTTACACATCTATTTTGCAAGTGTAACTTAAAGATACACATCCTGTATATGCACCTGTAACTATCTAATTTCGAGTGTTTTATGATTTATATGTGCAACTAACTGATTTTTTGATTATTTTTGTTTTTCTTCCAGGTGGCGCGTATATGGTTTTCCTTGTGCTCATGCTCTTGCAGCCATACGAAAGATTAAACGTGAGGCTATTGATTTCATTTCACCGTATTTTACAAGCGACTATTTTAGGAAGACTTATATGCATGCCATCCAGCCGATTCCCAAATACGACAGGAATGTTGAATATCATCCAGACGACACCGTCAACCCGCCTACCGTGAAGAAGCAACCAGGTAGACCATCATGGAAAAGGATTATAAGTAAAGGTGAGAAGAAGGTGAAGAGGAAAGTTCGTTGCAGCAATTGCAAGGAAACAGGTCACAACAAGGCAGGTTGCATGAATCCTCGGAAGTTCACACCCCACTAGCTTTAGCCTACCAAAGTTCATTTCTGCAAGTAATGATTTGATGTGTGGATTCTTATTTTCTTGGATTATTTTTTTTTTAGTTTTCTTCATTTCGGTTCTCATGGACCAAATGTTTTTATTTTTCTGCAACTTTGATTATGTGCAAGGATCTTTTATTCAGATTTTATATTTTGTCAGTTCACAGTTGAAATGCATTTTATTATATTTTTGATTTATTTATGTACGTCTGATCAGTGGTCAAATGCTTGTGTAACTTTAGTTTACCCTCAAATATGGATGTGTAACCAGAATTTACATTGCTGTGAATGCATGTGTAACATTAGCTTACACATGATAAATGCTGGTGTAACTTTATTTTATTTTGATTTATTGGGTAAGTCCTATCAATGGCTTGTGTAACTTCAGTTTACATTCAAATATATGGATGTGTAACCAGAAGTTACACTACTGTGAATGCATGTGTAATATTAGGTTACACATGATAAATGCATATGTAAACTCTGGTTACACCTTCTGCATCAAGTTAAGATGTGTAGTTACTTAACCTGTTGCATACTTTCTGAAATCTGTACACACAGCAGTAGAAGTTCTAACAAGATAAAAGTTTTTAATTCAAATAATTTCAATCCAAAAATATTTTCAAAACCAAGAACTGCTAAAATCCATTAACTGATGAAATCTAAAAGTTTCTAACAACATATTTTCCAAGTCTGACATCTGCTTGTGGCTAACAACATATTTACGAGTATAAAAAAATTTCTAATCCTAATGACTGCTTTACACATCTCTGGATGGATCCGAAAGAATCTTTTATAGCATGCTTCCTCTCATGCGGTTCAGCTTATCAGTCCACCATAGCATCATACTTGAGCTTAATTTTTTGTCAAGTGGTTTATTCTTCATCCTGATCTTCATGTAAGTGCATACACATGGAAGACAGTCAGGAATTGAACCTTGTGGGGGTGAAGGGAGATTCTTGGCATTTTCATTCATCCCAAGAGCATAAGGACACAAGAGTCTCAGTTCTGTAGTAATTCAAAATGCATATTTCTTTGCTTGAAGAAGGTGTTCACCCCTGAGTTCCTTAACGCTTGACGAGTTCATGTAGGACCAAGGATTAGAGATCTTCAATTCATACTCCAGCAGTGTGTAGTGCGTGTTGTTGTTGCACATTGAGGCGAAAAGTCTGACTGCATCGTTCTTGTACTTGACATACTCCTTCGCAAGCTTTGGAATCCAAAATCTCTTGAATTCTCCGTAATCCTTCAAGTAAGAGGCCTGCAAAAACCATTTGGAATGTCAAACTCACATTTTTAATCAAAAGTTACAAATGAACAAGTGATTATGTAAACAGAAGTTACACATAGGGCCTTGGGTTTTACACTGGAAAAATAAGGATGTGTAACTTCAGATTACACATTATAAATGGTTATGTAACTTCAGATTACACATTATGACTGCATTTGTAACCCTAGTTTACACATTATAACTGTTTTCCGACATAAAAAAACTCTAGAGTATGTTATCATAATCTTACAACACACACTACACATTATAAATACAATTAGATTTTAAATATATCGAAGTACTTACGTATGCTTTTGGCGACAGGAATATCTTTTTGTCATACTTGTTGTTAGTGTTCATCTTTGTCCTCAATCTGCTAATGTAGAAGTCGATGAATTCTGACTCCAAGAAGGATTCTTTCTTGGTAAGTTGTAGCATTAGTTCTCCAGATATATAAAACAGGTGGCTACCATCTTCGTTGCGTTCAATCCAAGTAATGTCTATGCATTTTACAAAGAAGTAAACTATTAATCAACATAACAGAATCAAGTAGTAAAACACAACAATCAATAACAGAATCAAGCCTACTTGGAGTCAAGCTACTTACTTTTTCAGATGAGTATTGAAATATTCAAACACTTTCTCCTTGTTCTCGCCTTCCATCCTATCGATAACTTCTGAAACTTTCACATCCTTTCTCATTGTTTCGTTATCTTCTTCAGCAACCTCAGCCATTCTTTCTTCTTCTACTTCTGGTAGTGGGTCCATTATTTCTTTTTCCACTTATGAAATGCATCCATTCTTTCTTCGTTAACGTCTTCTTAATATTCTTTGGTTCTTTTCATACTGCTTCAGATCTTGTGTTGGAATTTTTCTATTCCTCAGCACACGTTGTTGCATGAATGCTGGTTGGTTTTCTCTTATTGTATTCGCAGCTTCCTTCAGTAACTCTCCTACAGGTCTTGGAGTTTTATCTATTCCAAGGTTAAAAAAGTTATCCTGTGTTGTAGCTGCGCAAACAAATATAAGCAGAATTTACAAAATTAGCACATGTATGTAACTTAAGAAGATAACCTCAAGCCAAAATAATAATGTACTGTATGTAACCTCAAGATACACATTCCTTTTACAATGTGTAACTTGAAGTTACACTTCCATTACAAACAAAACATAAAGGAAAAATAAAACGGAATAGCAGTTACAGAAGGAAGAGTGGTTACCACTTGAGCTAGGTTCTGCATTCTCCATCACTGCAGGTCCATGTTCACTTTTGTTAATGTCGCCGACAATCTCATCTAGCATTTCACTCACTGCAACATCCGTCATATCAGTAGAATTAGCTTCTAGTTGCACCAAGCTGTAGGTCTGAGCATTGTCAGGCTGCGTTTGTTGTGTTGTAGCAGTTATCACAATGGAGTCCTCAAACTGTGTTGAAGCAAAATTGTCCTCAAAAGTTTCAGGTGTTGGCTGAGTTGGAGCAGTCGGAACCAAACCGTCACCAACAGTTGCAGGTGTCTCTTCAATGACATTTGCATCATCACCCGCGACTTTCTCATGCGGCTCAACCACACCACCACCTTCTGCATCTTTCTTTTGCGCCTCATCAGCAGCATGTGTCTCTTCATCAGCTTTCTTCTGCGCCTCATCAACAGTATGCGCAGTAGTGCGCTTTTTCTTACCAGTGCGCTTCTTCTTTAGAGGAGCCTGACGCCTCTCTGCAGCAGTTTGAGCTTGCAGAATTGTTGGCGTATTTCTAGCTGCAAGGCTCATATATGGAACTGCACAAGGATTGAAATGAGAATTAGGATGATGATGATGATGATGTTAAATTTTTTTAATAAAATTTCAAGAATAATATATCATGTGTAATCAACTGGCTTGGATAACTAGCATGTGTAACTTCATGTTACACATGAATATGGCCTGGATACCTAGTGTAACATGGAGTTACACATGCATCTAACTACTGTAACTAGTATTTACACATGCATATAGCATGTGTAACTAGGGGTTACACATCCATATGATTAGTTTACTCAACAATTATTAAGTCTAATCAAGTTAAACAAGCATATTAAAAATGAACAACTAAAATATGAAACTAAAAAGGTTTAAAGAACTTAGTGTCAACTAATTGGATACCTCCATCAAGTTAAATAAGCATATTAAAAATGAACAACTACTTACATTCTTCATGGAAGGAAGCTTCCGTGTCATCTTTCTCTTTCTCTTGCTCAGTCTCTTTCTCGGACTCTTCTTCTTTATGCTCAGTACTTCCATCTCCTTGTTGCTCAGTCTCAACTAACTGTAACTCTTCTTCTTCATGCTCAGTAGCTCCATGCTCAGTACCTCCATGTCCAGCATCTTCATGTTGCATAAACTCTTCCTGGGTCACTTTGTAAGGATCAATACCCATTGCTTGCATAATTTGGCAACTAAAATTGTGAATCTTGAATTATGTTGTTCCTGAAATGTCCCCTTCTGATATCCCTTCTCTGGCATTTGCATACACTGCTTTAAACATTGCTTGCTTTGCTTGCAGTTGCTCTTTCAGATGGCCATTCTCAATGGTTTGCGCTTCAGCCAACTTTGCAGGTCGTCCTTGCTGGGTACCACTATTGATATACCTAGCTGCTTCTCAAGTTGTGAAAACTCAGCCACAAAGTTAGGAGTTGGCTGCAATTAACAAATGGAGAGGTTAAAAAGAGATAGCAAAAACAGTTGAATATTCTAAATATACAAATTTTCAGTTGTATGTGTAACTTAAAGTTACATAATCACATTTTATATGTGTAACCTATAGTTACATAAGCACATTTTATAGTTACTCGTATAAAATGTGTAACCTATAGTTACACATATAAAATGCATTCACTTGTGTTATCTTTTGCATGTGTAACTATAAGTTACACAAGCACATTTAAATGTGTAACTTATAGCTACACATGACAATTTTGATTACATCAAAGTTTTATCTAAATTATATTACCATAATTTACAAAACCTAAACCAACTAACATATAACACTTACCGAAAACTCTGTCATGTCTGTTTTCCAAATGTAATCAGAAATATGGTATATATCCCACCTCCCAACCCTCAGGATATCTTCTTCGTGGTTCTCAACTTTCGGGATTAATCCTCCTGGTGTGTGTTCAGGAAACAATAACTGCAACATATAAATTTTAATTAGTCGATTGAACAAAAATATCCACAACGTAACACTAAAACTGCTGGAATAAAAATTACACACAAGCTTTTACCAGTAGGTATTGCACACAAGCCTTCACATTTGACAAACAACCAATATTAATATGAATCTCTTCAAACAAGTGCTCATGTATTAAATCAGGCCACGACACCTTGACCATCGTATCATAAGTTTCAACGATACTAAGATATTTCGCGTTCACTCCATTCGCATTTTTGTCGCCAAAAAACAATACACAGCAAAGATAAAGACCTATCAAGCAAACTAGATCCTTCTCATCAACTTTCTTTCTTTTCCCACTTTTGCTCCTTTTTGTCATAAGTTGTTTTAT
Source organism: Papaver somniferum (assembly GCF_003573695.1). Lineage (NCBI taxonomy): Eukaryota > Viridiplantae > Streptophyta > Magnoliopsida > Ranunculales > Papaveraceae > Papaver > Papaver somniferum. The sequence goes on along the minus strand of NW_020647637.1, from coordinate 516,826 downwards.
CTTCTCTAAAATGTTTGTCTTAGTCACTGTCGTCTAATGCTTTGTAGATTTGATATCAGTGAAGAATTTGTTGTATAAAACATTGTCAGTCAAATCACTAGGACAATAGTACTTTAACAGCTTCTGACCCTTTCTGCTTCCAATACTCTGCATGCAAAATATATCATCCAGCTTTGTCGGTGTAGACTCTATAATCTTATCATCACCAAACTTGAATGAACACGGTGTCTCATAATCCATGTCAAAGCAGTTCAAAAGCTTCAAGACGTCGTGTTTGTTGGTACTTATCTGTCTTGTTATACTCGGTACAACTGTATCATAGTCATCATAATACATCATTACGAGTTCACCGTAAGCAGCTCTCCTAAGATATCTTTGAGCCCTATCAGTCAGTCCTATAGGTTTTATCACCTTTACTAAGTCACTTACTGCATTCAACGACTGCCTTAGGTTTCCTGTACATATCACACACAAAAATAGCATGAGTCAGTATGTTGTGTACTTATAAAATACACTCATTTTTAACTGCAAAATGAAAATCATGTTAGACACTACGTGTATTTGCCAAGTACACAAACTAAATCATTCTATTCTGTGTTGTGTAACCTTAACTTACACATGCATATGAAGGTTTACAGGCGTCATTTTTTTATGTGTAACTATTATTTACAAACACAATACAGTCGTAAGTTATATTTTGCATGTGTAACTTTCTAGTTACATATGCAATTGGCAAATCAGTGATGTTATTATGCATGTGTAACTTCTAGTTACACAGTCACTTGGCAAGTTAGTGGTTAGATTTTCAATCTGTAACTTATAGTTACACATGCATATGCATTACAAACATGAGATTTTAAATGTGTAACTTATAGTTACACAGCCACTTTGCAAGTCATTGGTGACATCTTGAATGTGTAACTTACAGTTAAAAAGGCTCAATTGTATGTGTAACTACAAGTTACACACTCAGTATACAAACCACAACACAGTTGGTGGTGAAATTTTGAATGGGTAACTTATAGTTACACAGGCCCTTGTTTGCGTAGTTATACATTCAAAAGCATTTACATTAGATCATCACAACCAAAATCGCATGTATAGTTTTTACTAGAATGATATCATAACAACACATATCATCAAATAATTCCAACTCTTAATACATGTTATTGCAGTATCTGTTTCAGCGGTATTGCTTCTTCCTCGCGTCATTTTACTTCACAAAATGTAAATTGAATCTGAATCTGCAGTTTAAAAAGTAAGAAAACATCAATATCCAGTAGTACTAAACTCCTTAACATGAGATTGAGATGATACATGAACAAAAAACATCAAGTAAACCTAAACCCTAAAAACAGAGAGGAAAAGTAGAAGATCGAAAACAGATTCAAACCTCAGTTCGTCTTCTTCTTCTTTCTTCGTCTTCTTCTTCTTTCTTCGTCTTCTTCTTTGATCAAAAAAGGACTGAATCAAACAACGAATGAAGCAAAAAACAGATCGAATACACTGAGATTTAACATATCAAAAACAGATCAAATACAGATCGCAAAACAGATCAAATTTACTGAGATTAAACAGATCGAAAACAGTTCCAAAAACAGAACGAAAAACATGTGAAACACGAAGAAGAAGAAAATATTAAACATGAAGAAGAAGATTTGACCGAAAACTACCTGTTTTATTTTTTCGTTTCTTCGATCTGCAAAAAAAAATTCTCTGAAACAAATTTCTCTGCACTTCTTTAAAGGTTTTCGACCTGCAGTTTTCTCAGGTGAGATTCAGTTTCTCTCTCTTGAAATGAAATGAATGTGCCGGTTTGATAGAAAACCTAGGTTAGATACTTATATAGTGAAGGTTATTCTGGTCATTTCAACCGAATTAAAATTTATTTTTAATTCAGGGCCTAGTAATAAAACTCTTTTAACTAGGGGCCTCATATTATGGGTTATCCATGGGTTGGGCCTTAGCCTAATTTTCCCATTCAAAAATGAACTTATCAAATAAAAAACCGGAAACTTTCCATAATAATTAGCAATATCTGCGAGGTCCAGTAACGAAAAGATTCGGCTTGGTTATTCAAATTACTACTATGCAAGACCACCATCTGATGATGATGACTGATCCATTTGTATGAATGCATAACATCCATATATACATGCTACCAGCCTAGATTTCCAAATGTGCCAAATGACAGTGATACAAAGAACTCACTAGTTTATATAATAGTCCCCTCTATCAGGATTTTCGAAGCAATCATTCCACCAATTATGAAAAGTGTTTGTTCCATTGGTAATAAATTGCTTATCAAATTAAAATGCATCCTTACCTGTGTAAAAATATTTTTGTTAGAGCACTGTTAGGTCGAACTCGCAATTTTTTCTATCTCAATTGTTGTCATTGTTATATGCACAAAACTATATCTTGATTTGTAGTCTACTAACGTCAAGTTTCAGACTAGTTTTAGAGGTTGGTAGTTGAGGATCAGACATCACTTAATAACAAACATTGAAGATCAAACGAAGACATTTGGAGAACTTCATCAACGAGATGTATGTGAAGACTGAATCATTCTATTTACTCACATGAATTACCATTATATCTATATGAGAATATGTCGTATGACTTCTACTAGGCTTAATATTGCAAAGAAGAAATTTCGAGTTAAGTTTTTCTTCTTAAACATCTCGAAATATGATACACGAAATGGATGTTCATAGGTCCCTAATAATCTTATTTCAAAGCAATTTATTGTTCAAGAAGTATATTTGTGTCATATGGTTTGAAAAATTCCCATGCAATAATTTTTTATATCCATGGTATTTGGGGATGTTTCAAAACATCAAAAGTGAGTTTCAAGAACTTACTGAAATCTGGACTTTGGGTAAGTACACATACCTGGTAGCATACCATAGATACTCAAGGTTCCGGAATTTAGGTAGGTACACGTACCTAGTATGATTAAAGGTTCTGGATTCGTGAATGGGTGCAATACACGTACCTAGTACGCGTCTTGTAAAGGATCTGAGTTCATGAAAAACCAAAGGTATGCATACCTAATACGCGTATTTCCGGCCCCTGAATTCACGAACTGGCTATAGGTATGCGTACCTTTTTGCATACCTACCATTGCTACGAATCATGCAGATGCTTATAGACCATTTCCTTAAAATATGTTTAGCATTGCTACGATTCTCATAAACACCTCTAAGACATCATTGATCTATAAAATACTTTGTGTTGTGCATCATGATTCAAATATTAAGTGTTTCGATGAACACGATATTACGTATAACTTCGAAAGGAATGTTTTCCAAGAACTATCATTGTTATACATGTTTCCGGTACCTGGACTATAGTGAATATTCTTCTATGTGATTTCAAGAAAAAAATTTCACATGCTTACATGGACTCCTTATAAGAGTTTCATATATACACAGAAAATGTTTGCTTGAATCTAAAGTTATCTTGGCTGGAATTCTAAGAAACCATTAGTCTTGAAAATCTTTAAATAGAGAGACTTAAATAACTAGGAAATTCAATCCCTGGCACTTTTATGTCTTAGTAGTTTGCTAGAGTCATCCTCCATTAACCTATGTTTCCTCTGAGAAATAAAATTAGGTTTACGCCTAAACAACTTCACTTAGGGATTCATGAAGACAGGTCCGACTATATTTACCTTAATGGTTCGTCCTGATCGTGTTCATTAATTATGTTATCGAAGTTTTGGTAATCTCTTTCAGGAATAAGATAGATGGAAATCCCAAAGTTCTCTTCTTCTCATACTTTGTGATGTCTCAAGATAAATATCTAAAACTATTTTCAATTGATCGGTTTAAAAGACGTTGACTAAAAGAATCAATTGCGTAGAGTACTGTGAGGTTCAAGAGACATAAGGAGCACGACTGTAGCTGGATTACATGGATGGTGGATTCGATTTTAACTACATCCCAGTCTGAAGTATGATGGTATGCTAGTATCTGTAGCGGCTTAATATAGTTCAGTGTTCAAATCTGGCGAGGTCCCGGGTGTTTCTGTAGGCGCAGTTTTCCTCGTTAACAAAATTACTAGTGTCTTGTGTGTTTTCCTTTTTCGCGTTATATCGTTTATCTTTATACTAGGAATAACACAAGTAGTACGTATTCAATTCCATTAAATAAGTCCTTATTAATTGTAATCCATTATGAGACTCGTTCTTGTAGAATTCGTATCTTGAAAGATAGAAAACAAGTTTCCTACTTGGAAGAATTAGGATTCAATTATTTGAACACGACTAGACTGATGTTGGATATTAATTTTTGAAATCATCCAAGTACTCTTCTAAACATTCAGGTTCATGGACTCTTTTCTAGACTTTTTGGTTGAGAAGAAATAAAGATATAAACTTTATAAACATATTTTCGATGATCATTAAGTTGGTATACTTGCAATTATATTAGGTTTTTTCTATACAAATTGTCGAATGAAAACGTTGGTAGTGCACTTGGTACCCTCTCCTTTTCAATTACGATCCAAGGTAAGGTGAGTTAGAGTCTCTTGCCTCTCATTGCAGAATTTATAAGTAGTATCTATATATACCCCGTATAATTGTTGTTATTCTCATGCTATTTGGAAGAATAGCATGGGCTACTTTCCAAATAAATATTTTGACCGATGGATTTTTTTTTATACTCTACTTTGTTCCATTTCTTGTTTGTGGTTCTAGTTATATAGGGAGTTCACTAAAATTTACCTTTTTCAGTCAGTGTCCAAAGAGCTTTGTCTTCCATGTCTTCAGAAGAAATTGTTAATTTCTTTATCTTTTCTTATATCCCAGAAACAATATTTATTTATTTGGTCGATTTCCGTTAATAAACTTTTTCAAATCCAACTATATTTTCTTTTTGGAATAGTTTTTATGTGAAGACGAATATCACACTCAGGGTAGTATTTGGCTTTAAGCATGGAGGAACATAGAGAACCAGATTTCTCTTTAAAGATCCAACTCTTTTTAACTATCATACCTAGCTACATTAAAGTTTTTAATACCAGTATCCTAAAAGAGTTCATATGGCAAACATATAATGAAGTTGTGACATTCTTTATCATAATAGTCTTCCTTGTTGTGTTAACCACCCATCTTATATTCTCTTCAGCTTTTCTAATGATTGTTCAAAACATGTGACTTTTGATCTATTGGTGAAAAGAGGTGACCTTAGATACTTATCATTTAGAGGATTTGTGGTGACTCCTAAGATCTTCTTAACACTATATCTTATGAAACTTTCTGTTTTCAGGCTGAAAAAGACCCCATATTTATTTAGGTTAATAAGTTGGTCCGAAGTCTTACAAAATTCTGTAAACAATTTTACTAGATTATGACATTTTTTTATTTACCTTACATAAAAAGAGACAGACATCTATGAATAGTAATAACTTATTGAATGTCCTTGGTCGAAAATTTTAACATATACATGTTATCAGACCTGATTTTTCTGCATGAGTGATTGTTCGAGAAAGAATTGCTATACAAAACAAGAATAGGTAAGGAGAAATCGGGTTTTCCTGTCTCAAACCCCTAGTAGGTTTGAGGAAGTTTGTTAGAGACCCATTTAGCAAAACAGAAAGCTAGGTCCTCGAAGTACATTGGTATACCAAGTCACATCATTTTTTACTAAATCACAGTTTAGTCATTATTTGAATTAAAAATTTTATTTAGCTCTATCAAATGCTTTGGACATGTCTATTTTTATTTCCATAAATTCCATTTTCGATTTAGATTTTTTCAATGTACAAATGATTTCATGAGCCGGAGTTATGTTTCACTAAAACAAATAGTAAGTGGGCTAAATATATATGAATGACTTGGAATACTTGATATGAATGGGAAAATACTAGAATTTCAAAAAAAGTTACACAAAAATAATATTTTCCCTGAAATAGGGACGGGCTATAGGCTTGGATATCCCCTTCCCATACCCGTCTTGGCATTCACCTCTTGGGTGTCGGATTTCATTAAGAAAAAAAATAAATTGTCACCGCCTGCCTTTTTTAAGAACTCGTGTTAGATATTAAATACTTTTAGACATTCATGAAAATACTTAAAAGAGATTTCTCCCAGGAAAAACAGCCCAAGAGACCCACCTTAAGAAAAAGAACAAGGGGAGAACAAGGGGTTGCCTTTGGGTCCAACACGACTGTCTCTCCCAATACATCTATTTCTATATATATATATATATTCTTTTTACTCTAAAAATTGCTAACATGCTCAATAGTGGGTATCATGATCCTACACAAACCTGACCCATATCATAAAACGTGTCATCTTTTGCTAACCATAACCGGAAAACCTCCTTTGACGGTCGCCGTTAACCCAGGGGAAAATTTCGGTTTCTTTAGCGATTCATCAGTTGTTATGATTTTAAACCTTCTGATCAAAGAAAGAGCAACATTTTTCATTTCAACTAATGCCATTTCTTTTCCTAAACAAACCCTTACTCCCCCTTGAAACACCGGGTACTTAAACATACTTTCTGGCGAGAACAAACCATTTTGAAGCCATCTTTCCGGTTTGTACTCGAGACAATCCGAACCCCAAATTTGTTCCATCCGACCCATCGCATACGGGTGATACGTTACCCGCGTAGCTTTTCGGATAAATGTACCATCAGGGAACACATCATCTCCAAGAGCAAACTTAGAATCAAACTGTACTGGTGGATAAAGTCTCATGCTCTCATATAAACAAGCTTGTAAATAAGGCATTTCTCTCATTTGTTCATAACTCGGTTTCAACTCTAGATCCGTACCCATAACCCGATTCGACTCTTCCAGTATCCTCGACTCAATTTCCTTGTGATTTGATAACAACCAAAAGAAACTAGTCAACGCGGCGGCGACCGTATCCCTTCCGGCTAAGACAAAACTGATGACAATATCCCTTAAATACGTGTCGTCGTTGACCGTACCCATGAATCTTGATAGCAAGTCTTGGTTTGATGAAAAACCCAATTTTCTCCTCTGCTTAATAACTTCATCAGCTAAAAGATTAACCATTTTAATGGCTCCTCTCAATTCCTTCTCAGACCCCATATTCAGCAACCTCTTGACTTTCCATATCAATGGTGATACACATATAGCTCTCTCCGCTGATAATTTCGATGATAAATCAAAAGCAACAGCAAATTCAGACATGGGCATGTCTAATTCAAGACAACCCGGATCTAACCCGAATGAAAACCGACAGATATTGTCAAAAGCAAATCTTCTCAATACATCTTGCAAATCCAACACAGTGTTACTTTTACTAGCTGCTGATGATAGTAATGGAATCATACGATCATGAATCTCTCTGGTTACAATATCGAAAGCATAAGACCGAATAGAAACCGAACCAAGTTCAAGACTAGCCATTTTACGTTGAAACTTCCAGGTATCACCATCGACATTAAAAATACCACGGCCTAATAAATCATGTAAGATGGTAGAGAAAGTTTTACCTTTAGGATAATTATCGAACTTTGTTTTTAACATGTACTCAACATTCTCTGGATTTGCAGTGATGGTGTTACGAAGAACATGGATATGAATTGTTTGTGATGGTGATTTACTTAGTAAATAAGTATACCAATCGCAAATATTTGTGAAATCTTTAGACCAACTTGAGCTTAAATAAGTATCACATATTTCACAGTTACACCAATAGTTTTGTCTTAGGAATAGCAATAAGATTGAGAAACAGAAGAAGAGGACTGTGAATGAGAAAAATATTGGACAGAAGAGTTTTTGAAATGAGTCTATATCCATTTATAGATGATGATCAGAAATTTGCAGAGGAAGAAGAAAAAGAAGGTTTCTTGAGAGAAGAAGAAGAAGAGAGAGTGAAGGAAGGTAGATAAAGCGAGATGGGAGGAAAGCAGAGGGGATTTAGTCTTTAATTTATAGTGGAGAAGAACTGAGAAAATATAACGTGTGTCAAAATGACGCACCAGAAGAAAAATAGAAAGGAGTTTGGCGAAAATAGAAGGCCTAAATAGTATTTTCTCCGTTCTTTTTAATACGGTGGTTTATATAAATAAATGTTTTAAACAAATAGGCTGATTTCCTAATTAGGAAAGTCAAATGTTACTTTAATTTTTTGGGACCATTTTTCTCTTAACTTTTTTTGCTGACAAGTGTCATGGGACCATTTCACTTTACTTTTTTTGATGACAAGTGTCATGGGGACCATTTCACTTCACTTCTTTTATTGATAAGTGTCATGAGAACCACTTTCAATGATTAGTTCTCTTAATTTCCTTAAATTTTTCTAAAAACAAAACCAGCATATTAAAAAGGAACGGGAGTAAATGAACGAAGCCAATAATTAATTGCTTTTCCAAAAATTGAGATTACCCAAATGAAAATGGTGCAAAAGTAGGAAAAAGATTTTGAACTCGCAGCGCGAGTTCAAAAACGAACTCGCAGATAAACAACCGTTGGATGTTAGAGATGTGATGTCACCGAACTGTAGACTTAACCCTTATTTATCACAACCAACTACCGTATCTTTCATAAATATTTCATAATCACGAATTCATGCTTTCCTTTTCTTTTCCGGCGCAAAAAAAGTCTTTCTCATAAAAAGACCATTACTACAGGGATTAACATATGAATCACATACTCAGTGAAGTTTTCTCAACTAGCTTTCTTGAATTCAAAGTACTCTTGAGTAGCTACTTCTCTGATCAATCAGTGAAGACAATATCGAAAACACTTTTATCATCATCTTCATAACCACATTGTCTAAATTAATTGTGGTTGATAAATTTCTTTTCCTTTCTTTCTATCTGTATACAAATTAATGCGTAATTCATCTTGGATTCCCTCACAAACTGACTTGGAGTCATCAAATTGCTTTGAAGATATGCGCTTCGTGTGTGTCTTGCTACCCTCCACAAACCTATCACAACTTAATAGTACTGTGAAGTGGGAATACATATACTAAGCAAATGCCTTCTTTCTAGATGCAACGAAGAATCAATCAAGAATCCATTAATCTCATCTTAGTTCTTCGCCCTTAACCTATAGAGTATGTAGTACTATGTTTGCGAGATGTCCTGACTTTTGTGAAGGTTTTGCTGTTGTGATTTTATTTCGCAAGAACGAGTTCTTATTTCGGATGGATAGAATAAAATTCTAGGTTTCCAAAAGTGTAGATTTGCAAATATTCTTGGCGACGTACGGACCAAATATGACATCTAGAAAAAGATATATGAAATATTTATCAAAGATACGGCAGTTGGTTGTGATAAATCGGGGTTAAATCCACAGTTTGGTGACATCACATCTCTAGCATCCAACGATTTGAACTCGCGCTGAGAGTTCAAATTTTTTTCCCAAAAGTAATAAAAATTAGAAAATGTGAAAATAAATCAGAAATTACAGTGTTATTATTCCAAAAGACAAATACAGTATGAATTCCAATCAAAATAAATATTTTTATCTACATAGAAACTGTAATTACTAATTTTTGGTAGTAAAATTTATCATCTCCAATTTTTGGTAGTATTCCTATTTCTGTCGTCTCCAATTTTTCAAAACTGGCTAAATTGGGGCCTATGACCATTAATTTGGGCCTACAACTACATGACAAAAGAGGTCATTGAAAAGTAAAAAAAACCACTACTTATCCAATTATTTTTAAAAATGGCTAATTTACTCATTGATTATTTAGTGTTAATCGGATGACTAATTGATGTTTAATCAAATTAAACTAAAAATTAACTAATCTTGATTCTTCATCAAAACATGAAAAAAATTTTATTTTATTTTTTTTTTAAAAATCAAACCAGAATCGGTATATGTTCGTGCTCTCATAAACCGATTCTGGGTTGATTTTTTCAATTCACACAAAAAAAAACAGAATCGGTTTTTATAAATGTACACAAAAAAACGATTATGGAAAAGTGAAAAGTCAAACACAATTTAAATCATACTCGACCTGAAAATGAGTATGATTTCATACTCGATTTCAGTTCACGTATAAATTTCATACTCATTTTGAGATCGAGTATGAAATCATACTCGTTTTGAAATTGTGTAAAATCATACTAATACTCATTTTTAATTCGGGTATGAGCAGAATCGGTTTGCACGATGCACACATAAAAGCCGATTATTGACATTGCATAACATGAATCGGTTTATAAAAGTGCTCATGTAATCCGATTGTAACAAAAAAAAGATACAGAAAAATTGAGAATTTTTTTCTTACAACAATCGGTTTACTCCACACACATCTAAAATCCGATTCTAGTATTGATCAACAATCGGTTTTTATAAGTGCTAATGTAATCCGATTTTGGTTCAAATTTCTCGAACCAGAAAACATATCAAGGACAATCGGTTTTTGTAAATTTGATTTCAAAATTATCAATTTTTGATCGATTTTGTGTTACTAAAACCTAGTTTATAGGATTGGGTTGAGAAGAAAAGAAGAAGAATCAGTTGAAGTAGAGATGGAAATGAATTTGATTTTGATTTTAGTTTTTAATTTTATGATTTTAGTTTTCTGATTTTGGTTTTGATTTTATGATTAGGATTTGTTGGGGACAAATTAGTAGTATTAATATTTGATAGAGGATAAATTGGTAGTTTTGAATTTTTTTTATCCTATAGTCATAAGTCCAAATTAATGGGTATATACCCCAATTTAACCAGGTTCCAAAAGCCTTTCGTTTGGAATATTTATTTTTCGTGTCTCCTTCCTAATTGTAAAAACACCGGAGCAACCTATTAAGTATTAACCCGCAAAATCCTGCGAGGTAGCATTTGTCAATAACTTTAAAGGTCATATTATATAGAATTCTAAACTTATGTTATTATTATTACTGTATTCAAAATCAAATGTTGTGACATACTATCATTAGTCGCTCTCCAAATGATGATAACATGATAATGCAGTTTAATGTCTTAAACGTCCCTAAGTTTCATATATTTTACGATTTCTGTGTCTTAAACGGCTACCACGCTTTCTGTGTCTCAGCTGTGTATATGCCGTACAGAGACACGCGCCGCATAAGGTTTACCCCACGTGCTCTAAGCTTTCTATGATTGTGGGAGTGGGACACTTAGCACTGTTCACCGGATTACTTATATGGACTTGACTTATGATGGTTAGGCAGGAAATCCTTATTTCAAGGTCAAACAAATTCAACTTTCTCTGCTCAGCCAGTATTATGATTAAAGGGAAAGCAGACTCTTGTTAGGTGCAAGAAAACCAAAATGGAGTTGGTAGCTCTCACCTGGTTCTACATCCAAAAATGAGTCCAAAGCTTTATTGTGGTTTATGGTTGTTCAGGCGCAACGGTTCACAATCCGCAAGTTCCAGAAAGGGCTAGTTATTCGTAGATATAAAGTTTAGATGAGAAGCTAATCAGGCCCTATATTTAGAGTGACATCTTCGATCTACTTTACATCTAATCAGATACAAGAGAGGGAAAATACCGGTGGAACCAGGTATGAAAAGTGGTTGGAGCATTGTGGGCCCCCCACTATGATCACGTCTAAAGATACGTTCAAAGATGCAGGTTGAAAGTTGGCTTTTGACAACTGAAATCATACATAGGACCAACTTGACAAGTTGGAATGGAATGCACTTGCAGCTTCGAGTCGAAACCAATACGAATAGAGATGCAGCAACTTGCAGTGCAACTTGAGTTACCGACTCAAAACTATCACTCTTTTGACCTGATGCATAATTTTGCAATACTTCATGGCATGCAACTGTTTAAAAAGACAACAACAACGTGTCTCACGACTATAGCTGGACATAGATGTCGGGGTATCGGTTGACACGTGGAGGTAACTACTCCACTTTTCAATATTTGGTTCCAAATAGTTAACACAAAATTAGTTAAAAAGACTAAAATCAACAATTTTGGGGTGAAAAAGACATGTAAAATTTGATACTGTTTAGATGGACGAATTTGTAAAAATAGGCAGGATGTAAACAGTTTGATCCTGCCCATTTTCAAATACTTTTTCTTATTTTTAGTTTACGTCAGGATGCATCTAGTTTCTGTTGGGGTTCAGAGCCATCTACATGCTAATACTGCGGAAACAAAATAGCTAACAAGAAACACTTGATCTCTAGGATTGCTCCATGAACCTTACTACGATCGAGGATAAGAAGAAGAGAAAGAGAACCACATAGATGCAAGCCATAAACAAAGCAACAAGAAGTAAAGTACTCACAGATTTAACGTGGTTCAACAACATACACAATGTGTGTATTTGTCTACATCCAAAGTAGTGTCTTCACCCATACGAGATAATGTTTACCACATTATCTACCACCACAAGATGATCTTCTCTGCACACTCTGATATAGATTACCATGGACGCCTTTAGCTCAACACCAATAATCTAATCCAGCACCACCAAGATGATCTTCTCCTCAACAAGATGTCTTACCAACATCTCCATATGAATACTCCATAACGACATATCTTCCAACATCGATAAGTATCCCATAAGCACCATAATGGTGTACTCCTTCCACCATTAGGTCTCTCACATAACCACCTCAATAGGTGGGATGAATCCCTCACATCTCTATGAGATTTACATTGAGGATTCCACGATTAAAACACTTAGCCTAGACCTCCTTATATAGGAGTCACAAACTTGATTCCCAAGTCTTGGCCTCCTTGGATTAGGAAACCGACTCATACTAGGAAACCATGGTCAATTTAGGTATCCCATCTTAATATGGTAATTAACTCAAACTAAGAATTTAACCTAAACTAGGAAACTACTGTTTCTCTACAGTTTCATCCTCACTATTTTTTATGTTTAGACCAGGATGAATCCAGTTTCATTCTTACCATCTTTTTGGTGTCCATTTCACCCATACTAATTTTTACTCGTTCATTTGAACCATGTTTTAAGAATATTTGGACAACTAACCCAATTTCTGAAACCACAAACCGGTTGCTAAATGAAATTCACGGTAAATGGGGACCTCAGTGTGGTGGAACTGGAAACACCTCACATGATCAGTGTTCTTTTCTGCTCGCAACTCAATTTCTCAAAGGAACACCAAATGTGATTTTCTTCTTTTTTCCTATGGATAAAGAAAATTTATATATGGTAGATTTTTTTTCTTGATCTATATAGAAAACCTAATGCTGATAGGTTTCGAAGCCAAGACATTGATGTTATCACCCCAACAATTTTATCACTTAACTGCCGTGATATGTTCAATGGGAATTCATACGGCGAGAAGCAAAAAGCTGTGGATGCCATTTGCAACTGCCTCAACTACCACCAACTGGTGCTTTTGGATTTAGTGAGGTGAGTTTCCACATGTATATTGTCATATAGCTAGTTAATTCATGTGGGCTACGTCAATACGTACTCATAATATCAAGAAATGTGCTCAGTGAACCAATGACCATTTCAAGAAATTATGCAATTTATGGTTTCTCTCCATTTATAGAGAGCATTGAATGAGTTAATAGAGATATACCACCAAAGACTTCAACCACATTTCACTATTTGTTTTTAAGTTTAAGCATTTGTCTTTCTCGGGTTATAGTAACTCCAAAAATCATTTATTCCTAAAGCAGTAATGAAACCTGTTTTTGTTTTCCATTTAAAACTTTTTGGCTTTTCTAGTTTTGGAATATTATAGAGATCAGTGATGAGCATGTTTCCGGAGAGTAAATACGATGAAAATATCTTCACGGGCTCTGTATGTAGTACAAATTTGTAGGTTGAAACAGTCATTCTTTAGCAGAAAAGCATTAGATATCGATACCTAATTCTCCTGTATTAGTTGAAATCAAGGTGCAAATTTATTGGTGTTCTTATTCGTTTCATATCAAGACAAATGAAATGTCTTTTTAGCATTGTTAAACTGACAATTTAGCATTGTTAAACTGACAACTTCACGAGTCACCAATCTCCACCAACCAAAAATCACAACGCATTTGGAAACTGTGAATTCTTTTTAGGGAATAACATAACAAACCTAAAAATCGTGTAACCATTTTTAAATGAGCTCGACGAACCTGAAAAATGATAAACGTGGCAACAAATAAAGAATATTAAGTAAAAAAAAATGATTAAAGAACGAGGACAGTTTATTAAGTTAGATTTTCAAGCCAAGTTACTTAATTGAAATTCTCGTTATTTTTTTTTATAATTCAACTATACTCTAATGCCCGATGCAACCGAACTTCTAACTCCCAGTTTAAGTGAGCACATCATTGTTTTAGAATAATCATCTACGATGTTTGTTAATACTCATTGACTACAGTCACATCCATCTTTCGTGGAAAACACGATGCAAGTTTGTAATTTTTTGAAAAAAATACTTGGTAGATTACAGATTACTACTAAAATAAGTAAATAACCATACAAATAGATCAAAAAAGAGAGAGTAAATAACCATATATTCCTTTTCAAAACTATGAAAAAAATGTACCTATCCGTCTATTATAGTAAAAGGATTAGTTCATGTAATTGTTTATGAATTATGACAACAACACCCAACAATGCAGAGTTTCGGTGTTTGTATTTCATGAATATAATGAATCATAACATTCATAAGAACATGGTTAGGTAATTTTTGGTAACTTTAAGATTCTATATGGATAAACTTCATTGCATTTCATGATGATACAGGTTTTGTTATAATAGGAAAAGAATATTCATAAGTGAACTATTAAACTCGTAAGCTATTAAAAGAATTCATATGCTCATTGGATATCCGTAAACCTTAGACCTTGCTAGATTCATAAGTTCTAAGTCATATGGATACGTGTTCATATGGACCACTTAGGTCTCTGTATTCTGATTCTATATTCTCATTACTTGGTGAATGGTGGGATTTATTTATTTATTTATGAACAACAATTACAAGAATGAGAAACTAGAAGAGCAAGCGCTCATCAATCCAAGCAGAGATAAAATAAAATTGGTCAAGTGGATGGTAACATAGGTGAAAGTTTGTATGGTTTAGTCGATCAAGTTGGCAATGCAACTGAGACCTCTTGTTCAATGAATTGGGGAAGAAGTACCATATGGTCAAAAGAAAAACCATTCAAGTGGATGAAGCTAGCTAACCCCTATAGAATCAAAGATAGTTATGACCTATCTATTATATAGACGCCGGTAACTCCATGAAAATTGGTAACAATTGTAGGCTAACAGCTTTGGGTGGCTCGAGTCGTTGGGGACACTAATGACACACAAGCTTATAGCAGACAACTATAGCTGTCTAGATTTGCAGAGTCATACGCATCGCCCAAAATTATAGAACTGATGAAGGAGCTCTCCCCTCTCCTCTCTCCTTTCCACCTGATTTCTAATCTCTTTCCTCATCGGCTAGTTCTGGCCGTTTCTTCTCTGTCGTTTTCTCCCAATGTCTCTCGCAACGGTTACTTTTGGCCTCCGGCAATCTGATTCTTACCGTTTAACTCATCCATTATCTGATTTATGATTTCTACTTTCAATTTCAATACCCATTCATGAATACTACTCACAGGAATCATGACTGCACCTGCAATTACATTACTCAAATCACAGAAATCACTCAAAACATACAAATTTCAAGACTCTCACATCTCACTCAAATCACAAAATTCACCCATGTAACACAAATCACATTCTCAGGAAGTAATACCCAATCCATAACATTTTACCTGGATTATCTTGTTCTGCGAATGGAAACATCACCACAATTTTCCATTCAATTAAAAAATCCCCTCCTCTGGGATTCTCTTTCTATCTGAGTTCTGTTCTCATCCTAAACTTTCTCCCTGTAATGTTGTTGATTTGAATAATTTCTTCTACATTCTAAGCTACCACGAAATACCAAATAAAAACCTCAAACTAAGCATCTTAAGCAAAAGTACAGATTCAATTCTAGACTATTTCTCTCAATTTCAACTGATAAGGTACACAACTTTCTATGTTGTTTTGGCAATCTGCTGGAAACCTGCTAGCTTGAATTCTGGTATGTTTCTTGTCTCTAATTTAGCTGTTTTTCCTGAAGGTAAGACTTTAACGCTAATCTCCTTTAGGCCTACAAGCATGTATCTCTTCTACCCTAGTCATCTGATTTCCATTTCGCTCATTTTCTTGTACTTACTTTCCTCAAGATTTTCTAGTCCTGCTATTACTTCTAGCCATGATTATACACTACGGGAAAAATCATCATTGACGACACAAGATAAGAGTTGCAGTACCCCTACGACAACTCCATTTCATGCATTGTGGAACGGGGGTATTGTAGAAAGTCCAAGTTTTTCTACAATGGTTGACAAGTGTTGTAAAGGGTGATGTGATTCATGGTTCGACAATAGTTTGTCAATGTTGTGATTCTCTTTCGACTTTTTTTGATAACCTAACACAACTCTTGCTTGTATTGTAAAACAATCGTGGACAACATAAGTAGCATATCGTAGAAACATATGCAACAACAATTACCAATATTATGAATAATATTTGCACAACACTTGTATGAATTGTCGAACTATCTTGGACAACACAAACTTATGTTGTAAAGTAACTGTTTCGTAGTCGAAAACTGGAAGACAACATCGATTAGTATTGTGAATACTACTATCATTACACTTCCTAGAGTTGTACAACTATACTGAACAACTCCTACTTATGTTGCAAGATTTGTTTTTACAATACCCTTAACAGTTGTAATATTTGAAGTAACAACTTCTGTTTTCTATAAATGGATGTGAAACTACAAGTTTTATTAGAAGTTGTGTGCATAAAACTATTTTGAAAAAAAAAATTATAACTGAAACTGGATTGCTGAAAGTATTTCACATTCACATTAACCTGCCAGTGCAATACACTTACATTCATTCAAGTTAACCTACTGGTGTTAACCTCATACATTCAAGAAAATGGCAGTGATACAAAAGTTAAATTTTCTAAACACACTCCAAGTAAATCTTTCTATAAGTAAATCTTTCTCCCCTCCTCAAAGTTAGGCACCACTTTCCATAATAAATCTCAAAGTAAATCTTTGAGATAATCATCAAGTTAAAAGTAAATCTTTCTCCCCTCCTCTTTTAGTCTGATTAATTTTACCACCCAAAAGAAGACCCACTGGCACTACCCACTGATTACGAACTTGGTGAATCAGCCTGAGCATGGCTTCCATAAGCAGTTGAACCGTGACTGTTTGAAGTGTATCCACCGTTACCACCTCTACTGCCCCTACCACCTCTTGTGTTGTAGTTTCTTGGATAATAGTTTCCAGGTTGTTCGTAATACTGGCTTCGCCCGTTCTGGTAACCTCCACCACCTCCGCCTCTGCCGTTTCGACCTCCTCGGCCATTGGGATAATCACCCTTCCTACCACCATAGCCACCTCCTCTATGGTTTGGGTAAGACTTCCTCTGATTGTTGTGTTCTTCATTTGACTCTACATCTCTCTTCCTCTGCCCCTATGCTCTAGCATCAAGTTTAGTTTGGTCATGCTGCTGGACTGAAACGACACCTGCAGGGTTCGACATTTCTGACTCTTCCTGTGGAGTAGAAGATATTGCATTTCCGCCATGAGTAAGTGTGTTTAGTGAGTGCATAAAAGAGCTAGTTTCATGGGAGAAATAAATCACCTCATGGTGCCCCTCCTCGATAGGAGAGGACTGATCAACACCAGTTTCCTGCCCTTGAAAGTTTGTTGTTTCTTCATCCTGCAAGTGAACATGCAACAGTTGGAGAACAATCAAAACATATAAAAACCAGCAGCAACATATACTTTGTTGTAGATGTTAACTATAACCCTACGACACAAAACATGCAAGAAAGATAAGTGCATCAACGAGGAATTATTTTCTGCATAATTCATACAATGATCATCAATCAAAGAAGCATTTGGCAAACGGAGGACTTCTACTGGTCTTGATAACAGTCAGTAGTACGTGATTACCAAATTAACTGATGGACAAAAATACTATGCTAGCAAAAATCTCCCACCACAGGTTATTGCACATGTTTCTTGCAGATCATAACCATACGATTAAGATCATGTTCAGCTTTAAGACCATCCATGATAATATGGAACGAAACGCGACAATTTCAGAGAGTCAGGGCTAGCAATATGAGAGGAGCAATGGTGGGCCCGGGAAAGCGTATAAAATTGAAGCGAAATAAAAACGCGGGCCTACAGTAATACCGCAAGTGCACGGTCGTCAGTTGTAGCTCGTGCAAGTACGGGTCGATCCACAGAGACTGGGGGTGTTTGGAGTTTCTAGCTATTTGGGCTCTAAATTGCTATTGGGCTTCTAATTGTGCTTTGGGCTTAGTGGGTTTTTGTAACAATGAAATGGTTTTGGGCTCAGTGGGCTTTTGGATTGACTGTGAACTTATGGGCTTTTGGTCTTTTGAATTGCACTGGGCCTTGGGCTTTGATTAAGTCCACAGTGGACTGGACCTTTGATTTTTGGAATGAACTGAGCCTTGGGCTCAGTTGGCTGGGCCTTTAGATTAGCTAGGCTTCTGAGCTATGAACTAGATTACACTGGGCTTTTGTAAAACAAGGTAATGAATGCAGTAACAAGAACAGGAGAAACAAATGAGAAGAAAGAGCAAATAGTGGCAGTGAAGCTGTGATATTTACAAAGCAATGAAGATGGTAGTGAAATAATGAGACAATGGATGATAAAACAATAAACACAAGAAAAACAGATACAAATACAAAACACAAAACAGGTGACAGTGACAGTGGAGAGTGATAGTGAAGAAAAGCAAAGGAAATGGTGAAAATGGCAGTGAAGATGGCAATGGAAATGAAGCAAAGAGAAAGAACCAAGGCCTAAGCCAAGGGCAATGGCAGGGGAGCAAAACTACATATACAAAACAGAGAAACAACACAACTAGGTTATGAATCCACCTTGTGACCTAGCCAGATAGTGTAGTTCTAGGTTGAATCCCTAATGGAACTAAGTGACAGTTAAGGCCAACTTAAGATCCTAAGCATACAAAAAGGGAATAGCAAGATAATCAGCTTGCTCAACTGATGTGCTCCTAGTATTGACTGTCTTTTGACAGTACAATCAATCACAAGCACTAGTGAGCACTGATTTCTCCCATTGCTCAATCAATTCAGTGCACTAAGGCTTCTAACCTAACATTCCACTACCTAACAGTCCACTAAAGCTTCATCTGAGCCTCAGCTAATGAGAACATGAGAGAACAGATGGAACAACACATGATTAACAGGAACAACACAAAAATTGGAGAGACTGGCTAATCCAGTTCTCCCAAAACATCACATTAACAACAACATCAACAGGACAATAAAACAGGGAAAGGAATTAACACTACACCAAATCAAGGATTTCCTTATTGAAAAAAAGCATTACAAAAAAATATAAGCTAATTTCCCTTACTAAAATAAATGGTTATCGATAGGGAGTAATATAATGTGTGAGAATTTTGCATCACTCTTTTAATCCATTAGGAAAATTAAATAGACTAACACTTTAAGTTCATTACAATATTTATCCTAACTATTTATATTTTACTCTTCATATTTACTTTGTAATGCAAATATTATGTTACAACCGTTGCTAACTCTTTCTATTACTATTAAAATGACCAATAGAAAAATGACATGTGTCTTTTGGTTCTAGACGTTTGTAACATTATTTCTGTTAGAAAATTTGTTAGGTCTGATTCCTAACAAATGGCACTTTTCCGGCCTGACAGTTTCCGGTCGCCGGAACTGACGACGGCTTCCGGTAGCCGGGACTGACAATATTCAGTACCCATAAAATTACTTTTTAAGCTTCAATTTAAAGAATTGAACACTGGATATATAAAATATATATTAAGAACCATAATGATTATACAAGGAGCAGTAGTTACCCAATTACATTACAAATTACAGACTGAAAATTAGATAGGTACTAAAGAAGTTTTCACTTCACAAAAAGTGTGCTCCTCCAAGCAGGATATGTTTTCACTGCACAAAAAGTAGTTATTGAAGCTTTCATTCATGGGCAGACTCCATAAACTGTTTCCACTTCACAAAAAGTAGTTACTCAAGAAGTTTTCATTCATGGGTAGAATCCACAAACTCGATACGAGACACGGGCCAAATTACTGATTCATTTGCAACATACTCTTTCAAATAAAAGCGATCACCTTGAGGACTGTCAGGTACAGCACAGTTACCATCCTCGATGGTTTCAAGACATACCTTTCTCTCTTCTGGTTGCACTAAGAGTCCCTCACAATGTTCTCCATCTATTCCATACACAACATAACCTGTGGCAACAATTTCCCTTTTTCTGTTGTAAAGGCGCACAAATTGATTTCCATTAGGATCTTCAACACCACCAACAGCTGGGTTTGTACTGGCAGAATGTTGGTTTTGTTGTTGTTTTGCCATAACTTGCAGCACAACCTATAACAACAGAGAAAACAGTTAATTGCTTGGATAATGACAGCTACAGATATGCAATCATAACTCAAAAAGAACACAGTTTTTTACAAGGCAGTGAATCCCCTAAATAAGAAAGCAGCCCCCCTCCTTTAATGCTTAAGTACGTGCAAGAGTATAAGAGGAAACTTGCATACAGATTTTTTATTAAGTGTTTCAAAAATAAGCCTAATTTTTGTGCCCTGCCTCTATTGCTCTAGTGAATGCCAAACAAAAACAGAACTTGTAAATGCTCACATTAGTAATTAGTTCAGTATGCTTTGGCAGTAGAGCCTCAACCATATGATCAGTCCTTGGCGCAGTAATTGTGGGGTTTGTGTTTGCATTCATAACCGCGGTCGCAACACTTGCGTATAAGGCTTGCTTCTTCGAGACAAGTGGAGAATAACCCAACAAACCAGCTCTGCATTTGTCAGGTCCAAAGACTTCAGCAATCTCATCATTCTCAAAGTCTAAAGCGGATACCAATCCTGCATCAATTAGCTCCTTCCTCCTAGCTCTAGCAGCCTTTACTTGCTCCTATTAACATACATTGAACAACGTGTGTTAATTTCAGAGTAAATAGGTAAACTACGAGCTTCATTCAACATGACCAACTATACTCACATATTTCTCAACAGCCGAAGGATTTACTTTTCCATCTTTCCCAACATGGCCATCCATCCAAGCAAGCCCTCGTGCAGCCTCAGCTACCAAACCTTCCTTTACAGCCTGTACATACATTATATGGATAAGTATAAACAATTAACATTAAACTAGTGTCAAAGTGCAATATGATGTACTTACGAGCTTGTGGATTTTATTTGCATATGACTCTCGACCACAGGTGTGATGTATGGTCCTCTTCTTTTGATTTTCTGAATATTTGGCATGTTTTTCCTTAATACCAGGTATGCTCTCATTCTCGACAAAAATTTTCCAACAATCCGAGTCAAAATCAACAGGACGTGCATCTAACTTCTCTTGCATAGTGACCTTGCCTAGGAGAGGACCAGTTCTTAGATCATGTTTATATGTCCTGAACTTCTGTGGAAGAGACCCCATAACAATCATCTTGGCTAAATGATTTGGCACATTGAACTCGAATTCTTGCTGAAATAAACAAGTTTCAAGTCAAAAATCAACAAGATTCATCAAGCCATTCATTCATAAAACCATGATAGAAGAAAAAGAAAGAAACTATAGATTACATACCAACAACTTAAACCACACATCTTCTTTGAAGTTATCCGGAACCTGCCTCCAATCCACATATTTGACTGGACAGTAGGCACGGACAAGTTTGCCAGCCCGAGTAGCTAATTTGTCTGCATTGTCACCTACAGGTATCCCATACAAATTAACCGTTACCATCAACTTTGACTTAGAAACAACATTAGTTTCAGTCGCTGAAGAAGAATAAGCAGGATCACTAGTTTGTGGTGAAGAAACAGTTGAATGCACACTATTAGAGGCTTCAATAGTATCCATCTGCATTCAACACAGAGAAAAACTATAAGAACATTAAATCGTAGACTTTATCAGTACTAGAAAATATAAGTAAATGAAGGAGAATAAACAGAACATTGAAACCTAAACACAAGCATATCCGTAACAAGAACCTAAAATAAACAGAATCACAAAACCAAATTTCCTCAAACACTACCACTAAACATAATAGACCCATAGGTTCACAAAATTAACTCAATTCATGTAAAGAAGAAACAGAAAAACCAACCAATGTTGCATAAGAAAAGGAAAACAAACTTCAAATATCACTAAAAACTGTAATAGAAATAGAAATAGAAATAGAGAAAAAACTGTAATAGAAATAGAGAAAAAATAGTAAAAATGTGGGTATTGACAGAAATCCAAAAACAGTAAATCCAAAGATTCAATATGGAATGTGGGTATTGACTGAGATGTCCTCAGTTGTGAGCTTTGAGTAGCGATATTAGTTTATAAATGATAATTCCCCTGAAATATGTAAAGGATTCTCCAAATCTGTTCAGACCGTCACCATACAAACCAATAACTTCTACTCATGCATCAAGAAAGTCAGCAAGTGTTTGGATACTCACAATCTGCTCAACATTTATAGCTTCCAAGAGCTCAAATAGAGAAAGCAACTAATATTCAACATTCATTTATAAACAAGAAAGCATTGTGTACCGTAGTATAAGCAATTAGAGTGTGAAGATGGAAAAAGCAAGAAAGGGTTGTGTATGGTGAAGGAACTCACCGAAAACTCAACCTCCCTCCCTAATGAATCTCCAAAAAACTGTAATAGAAATAGAGAAAAAAACAGTAAAAATGTGGGTATTGACAGAAAACAAACATAAATCCTAAAATCTTAGTAACAGAACCCAAATCCATTCAAATAAACTGAAACCCTAACATCTTAATAGCAAAACCCAAAACTCAAACAAACTGAAACTGAAATTGAAATTGAGAATATGAAAAATCTTATTATCATGAAATTGATAAAACTAAACTGAAACCCTAATATCAAATCTTCATAGCAGAAATTGATGATGTGAAACATAAACAAAAAGAAGGTTTTCATGATATCACCTTAGAGAGCAGCGATTGTGAGAATTGATTTGAAAGATATACAGGCTTAGGAACCCTAAGTTTCTTGGAAAAAATTGGATCAAGTCTAGAGACCGGATTATATATAAAAGAGAAAAGAGAAGGGGGGAACTAAAACTAAGATTTGAAATCATTCTAAAATTTCAGAGTGATTTGGCGGAAAATCTTGGTGGGAAACGAAATTTTGGGGATTTTTGGAGCGGGAGAAGAGAGAATGGGGGAAAATTTGGGATTTCTGTGTTTCTCGAACTTTCGGTTTTGGCTAATGAAAAGAGATGTGGTAAAACAAAGAGCCACGTTATCTATTTGATTACCATTAATTTTACTTCCTTTAATCAATGGTCAATAATCCTCTAACTTCCCTCATACGGATCCAATATGGAATGGAGAGATTACCATTCATTTTACTTCCCTTAATCAATGGTCACTAATCCTCTAACTTCCCTCATACGGATCCAATATGGAATGGAGGGCTCAAGATCATTTTACTTCCCTTAATACGACTTGTCGATACCATACTCGTACAAATGCTGTTGCACTTCCTTAATATCGAGACGACCCCCATTTAGACATCTAGAACATGGGCAAGGACAAAGGGTTTTCCAAGGACCATATGTAGATGCATATTTAATGAAATTTTTTACCCCATCTCTGTATACTTGACCAAACCTATCATTCTCAAACATCCAAGACTTATCCAATTCTCTCCGCATTCTGAAAATCAAGATTAACCACGTTAGCCAGGTCCCCAAATCTTATTTTACTGCACCAAATTCATCTAATAACGAAAAAGGAACGAATAAGAAACACAAAAGAATTTTACAGAACATGACAAAGAACATTAAGAGCAGTAAGTAACTCTATAAAAATTCATGAATTATCGCTAGATGATAGTAAGTTATCCACTGCGATACACGAATACCAATGGCAGCAGTAAGTGACAAAATGTATTTAATGAACTCTGTTTGAATGCATAAACTGGTTACATTTTTTGTTACAGTTGGTTCAATTAACAAAACTCAAAACTAGCTAGTAGAAGGTGCAGTTGGCATGGACTTGCAATCATCATTACCAGCAGCTTTATCTTTCCTATAACTTCCTACAAATAAAAAATAACATCTCTGGGATTGAGAACATTCAAAAATTTGTATGAACTTCAGTAACTAGGAAAGTAGAACAACCGATAATTAGTACGAAGTCTAGTAACTAGGGACCCAAAGAATACTTCCAGTAACAACACCAAAGAGAAAAGAAAAACTAAGTTAAAAGGATTCCGGCATTACACAACTACTGTTGTACATATGCTAATGCCTGCCTACCCAAGTGATAAAAATAAATGACGGACATCACATCAAACCTTGTGAGTTTTCTAGCAAGTGAAATCTCAACTGCTCACCTTCCCTTGGGGTTTTAACCCTTAGCGGAACCAATGAAGAATCGTATCTTATGCAAGCACGTCCTGGTCACAGAGGTTTCAAACAATTTCAGGGAATAACTTCATCAGCCTGGCACACATAAATTTGTTTCAAAATTTATCATTCATTTTACAAAACCATGCATCATTCATTCCAAGTACGAACATCATTCATAAATATTCTGGAATCTAGAACATTCAAAAATTAGTACGAAGTTCGGTAACTATGAACTCGAAGATAACTGCCAGTAACAACACCAGAGAGAAATGAAAAAAGAGTTGATACTTTCCTGCACAAAAGGATTCCACCATTACACAGGTACTGTTGTACATATGTTAATGCTTTCATGCACAAGTGATAAATATAAGTGAACAAAAAATGTGATGAACAATCCTTACCATCCAAACGAATATTAAGAAGTGTTTTTATTTTAGGCAAATGTCAAGTCCAAGAGTTAAAAATTGTCGCAAGGTGAACAGAAGTGGATTGGTATAAATAAATTTACTAGTTTAAATGCAGAAAATGAAATACGGGCTGGTATTATATAGCCTTTTCTTATGCTCTGTCTCCAAATATCAGTAACCACTTCGACTTGTATCGACATCGCCTTTGTGGCCAGCGTCAGAACAGCAGAAGTTAGAAAACTAGGATAATCTCCTAACCGGCTGAAACTATTTTTCTACAGGCATATTCAACTAAAATATATGCACACTTATTAGCTAGTCTATCCGTGAACAGACAACTCCAATTATCAGAAAACTTATTAGCTAGTCGATTCATATGATGCTAAGAGAGAACTTTTCCAAGAATCTTCTAACATTTATGGCACATTGTATTGGGTAAATTATAATTACAAGTAATGGTTTAATGGGACACTAACAACATTCTTTGTGTATACCCTAGTCATCTAAATTATCCACCTGAAACGGTTGTGCTTCAATATTTTTTTCGTTCTAGTTAAAACTAGCTTTTACCCCTCAATAACCATTGCAAGATCAACTCAAATCTTCCAAATAGCTTAAGAATCACGATTTCATCAACTTTCTCTAACATAAATCCTGATGTATTACTAAACCAAAAATTCATCATTTGCCTGAGTATCTCAATTTGAGTGAAGCCGTCAAAAAGAGAAGATTTCTGTAAGGAATCACATCCAGGGACAGCATAAGCACAGCATAAGAAACACTTAGCTCACTTGTTGAGGAATTAGAAGGATCATAACTCCTATCCATCTCAAGTTCCAATTTGCAGGGAAAATTTAAAATAAGAATTCGGTAATAATTCATTCAATAGTTTCAAAAGAGACAGAAAATTAACATGATAGCAATCTAAACAGATTAAAGGTTAATAAAAAGATCTGTTATGATAACCATTAACACTAACAAAAGTTAAGAGAGTGAGATAGTTTGTTTTCAAACATTAATCTATCCAAGCAATCACAGTTTTGAGCGGATCCTAAGAAAAACTACCATAGAACAATAGATGGAATCAAGCCCACATTATAAAAGGACCTAATTTACTCATATTTCAACATGCACTAAACCAATTTCAAAGTAATCAAAAACCCCATATCTCAAACGAAAGCAGAAAATAAATTGAGATACATACCGCAATTTAGGTTAGAGAGTTTTAGTATGTCACCAGAGCTACGATCGAAAGAAGAAGGAGAAGAAATCGAACCTTTCAATTGCCCCTGGTCGTAGAGATAACACAAAATCAATGGTAAAACGGATTAGATCAATAAGGGAATCGAAACCATAGGGAAAAATTGATCGATATTGAGTCTGTTTCTTTAAATTGATTTCAAAAGGAAGCTTAGAGAGTATTTTTTTTCTTTTTTGAGCACAGGTTTGATTCAACTGATTTCCAATCAAAGTTCTCATTAGGTTTTCTTTCGACCATTTGTTCTTTCTTGTACAGGCACCACAGGTATGGCTTTGGTTCTATCGAGTATGGAACCATTGGCTCGTTGGACTAAAATTTTGGTTAAAAAATGGAACTAAACTTTGGTTCCCACACCCATTGGTTCTTGGGACTTAAGTTATTCTAGGGTTCTAGAATTATCAATCGGTTCCGGGCAAGATATTTAAGAAACTTAAAAATTCATTTTATTTTTCTAGTTATTCAAAATAAATCAATGTGTTAGATATGTGAAAGTGTGTTATAAATAAAAATGGTAAACAGTTACAAACATGGGGTTGATTTTAGGATACATGTAGTTATGGGTAGAAATATTGATATTAGTTATTTAGTAGAAATGTGTTAGTTTTGTATAACTAATGAACTCACACTTTGAAATAGTTATTTACTTTTTATAAGTTAATTCCTAATTATAGTAACTATTTGTTAATTTGCTAACTCTTTACAAGGGTTACTAGAATTATAATGGATCATTAGTGTTACCATAAAAAAATTAGTTAGAAAGCACATTGTTAGTAAAACCTAGATTTGGTGTAGTGTAAACACATGAACATTACACAAAACCGAACATGAACATTACACAGTGAATACCAAGAAAACAACATATACAGAACATCAAAGTTCTGGACACTGGCTATTCCAGCATAAGCCTTTACATCACACCCACAGTCATATTTATACCCAATTACAAGTTAGGGTTCTTCCCAAAAAATCCCTAAAATCAAACAGAAATTAGGTAAATTATTTCTACCTAATTTGACAGTACAAATCAGACCCATATCTTCTATAATGCTCCTCCATGCTTCTCCCTAACAGTAATTAGAGTTTACTCGAAAATCCCCAAATTAACTGAAATTAGGGTTTGGGTTTTTTTTCTTACCTTGATGTGACAAATCTCCTCAATTAGCATCGACCCATGTCTTCTCTGCTTCTCCTGGTGCCTTTCCCATACCTTGATTTCTTCTCTAGGTCACCTACTTCATCAACCTCTCACGCTTAGGGTTTCAGGGAAGAAACGTGAGAGATTGAGGGAATAGGGGGCTAGATAGTTAGGGGGTGATGATGGGTTGGTAGTTTAGGGATGATGTGAGACAGGTAGAGGTGGTGGCGTGGCAGTGGAGTGGGTAGTGGTGATGATGGAGAAGGTGGTTCTGTTGCAGAGAGGGGGGGGAAAAGAAGAAGTCGATGGAGAAGAAGGAGGGGGCGTTTGGTTAGGGTATAGGTATAGGATACTAGTGTGTTGAGCAGGTGTAGAGGATTTTGATGTTTCGCGAAGCTGGACCGTAGGATTATAGGATGATGGAATGATCCAACGGCGCGATGGAAATGGATGAGGGGAGACCGTTGGATGACGAGATACATCAAAACTGACGGCGAAGATCGAGGTTAGGTGTTGTAGTGTTAAGCGGAAGTATCGAGATTTGATGAGCAGGCAAAGAAGCGACCGTAGGATCTAAATGTGATCTAATCTGAAGGCTTGGAATTTAGGTACTATGGTGTTTTGCAGGGACTTCAGATTTTGATGAACGATGAAGAAGCGACCATTGGATGATGAGATGGATCCGATCTCACGGCTGAGAATGGAGGCGGGTATGGATATAGAAAATGGGTTTGGGTAAGGGTTTTGGGCCTTGGGTATGCCAAGCCCATATCTTCTTTAAGAACAATTCTTCCTTCTTGAGCCCATTTCTAGCTTTTTGGACGTGCGCTCCATTCTTTGCGGCTTCCTTGCGTAATTCTTCCTGGCTTTTCACCACTTTTCTGCTCCGCAAGTCATCCGACTTTATTTATTACCTAAAAATGCAAAATTAATTAAGAAAAATATTTATTCTTGAAAACAATGAAAATACAGAATATGGGATAAAATGTAGAATTAATGCACAAAAAATGAGTTAAATGCCAAGAAAAATATATAGAAATATGCGCTTTTTAGCACTCATCAAATACCCCCAAACCTGAATTTTACTTGTCCTCAAGTAAAACAAAACTAAGGAAATCCTACCTATACCACTGTCGCTGGTCTCTCGAATGCATTTAGCGTATGCACTAAGCCTTTTAAACCACTAAGTGTCCCTAGTGGACGAGTTAAGTCTCGTGAAGGTTTGCTTAGAACGTACCTACAAAGTTCTAGGTCAAAATATAAGCTCATATTCCATCAAATGTGACATGTGCAAGATAGTTTAAGCTCACAGCAAAATGGAGATGTCAATCTAGCTATCAAAGGCACAATCCTAGCACTGATAACAAAAAAAGACATGTGATAAGAGTGTAAAGTGTATCTACACATGTGTAAAGAAAGATCTGAAGTTATGACTACTAATCACCAAGAGATAGTTTCTCAGGCTAAGAACCAAGGTCGAAATCTAGCTAGCTGTCCGGACTTTACGAGAATTGTGAATGAGTTGGAGGTATTTCACAATTACTCGTGTTGTACATCAATGGCATACACCCTTCCTTGCTTATTACAATAAAACACAAAAGATGACTCTTTACATGACTCTTATTTACATTGACTACTCTCTTTTATTTTTGTAACAAGAGATGATGGAATTGATAAATACTTGATTTTTTTGTATTTTTCTGAATATATACATCGTTTTTTTTTTTTTTTTTTTTTTTTTTTTTTTTTTTTTTTTTTTAAGGAGACACTTTTGATACATATACAAAAGGAAACAAAAGATTACATGACACTTTGCAAGAGGTAGCCCTTTTTGATGCACCCAGTTAAATTCGATGGTTGTTTTTCTAATGTAACCTCCACCTTCTATCCCAACCAACCAAAGAACAAGCTAGTCAAGTTTCGTTCAGTATTCTAAAGTGATTGGCAATCGTGACTTCCTATCAAACACCTTGAAGATCGAGGCTATACATGTATTGGTAGATCGTGCGCGTGCAAATTTCTTATCACTATGTGAATTGTGCTAGAATCAGGGTGCCTAAATATCTAGACTAAGACTCCTAATAATTACATATTTGCACAAGAGTCAACATTTCAAGGTAAATGAGCTCCATTTTTATGTTTTTTCATTTTTTAATTTTTTTTGAATTTTTTCGATTTTTTCAAAAGAAGAAGGAGTTCGTTTTCAATTATAGCATATTATCAAAGTATCTACTTTTCACCCCCAAACCTAAACTAAACATTGTCCTCAATGTTTCAAAATGAACAAAATTATAATACAACATATGAAGAGGATCATGTTGAGTAGAGAAAAAGGAAAGAGAATACCCGATTTTGGCGAAAGCAATATTAGAACTCCGTTATTCAAGGCAAGAATCCAACATATGTCAGCCGAGATCATATTGGATTAGCAAAATATATACAAAAGGAACAAAAAGGGTTTTCAAATTTTATCTACTGGATTATATACAAAAAATTCACCATACACTAACAATCTAAAGAGTTGAGGATCAACCCAAAAGACAAAGTGTAGAGGTTTCAACAGCTTCACACAAATATAACAAGAAAGAAACGCAAGTGAAACTGTGAAACAAAATGAGCTACCCCCAAACCTGGATTTTTCAACGGATAAAATTTTGGAAACAAAATCTCGCAGTTTTGGGGGTTCATCATGTACAAGGTCTAACTCAAAGTGAACTGTGCTAGGGACGGGCAAACATGCTAATTCCAACTGTGGTTCCTCAAATGTATTATACTTAGAAGCAAAATAGTCCAAGAGGACTTGGGAAGCACACAGTTCCAAACCTAGATTAGGGACTCTCAGAAAAGTCGGTTTGACAATATGGGTACAAACCAAATCTAGGTTGGGTGGAAGGCCAACAGATTGTGACTTATGTAGGACGATAGGCACATCATTATTAATCAAATCAAAATCTCCTAAATCATCTACACATGTCACATCATGCTCACAATCATCAATCAAATTAGCAAGTTCACAATCAGAATCATCAACATCATCAACAGATTTATCCTCATGCATCGGCAAATCAGTGGAAACATAACATGGAATACTAGAAGAAATATCATTCATTAAGGTCGGGGCAGAGAAGCCTAATGTATTTGAACCCAAGGGTTCCATAACATCATCAGTATAGACATGTTCTTCTAATATAACATCACAATTATTATCATCCTCAACAAAACAAGAGTGTGCTTCCCTAAAAACCATAGTGTTTCTATTCCACTCATTCACCTCTAGATTAGGTTCATGTTCAATGTTACTAGCATGAGTAGGGTTAAAAACACTATTTTCATAATTAACTTCATTAGGGAGAAAAATGCTGCTATGATCATTCAATGTGTGCATTTCTAAACTAGCAGTGGTTCGTTTGAGGAGATTTTTAGCTTCCATCAGAAGTTGCTCACTAAAACTCATGGGAGTTTGAAATTGTTCGTCTTCCCATGGTGTTGATTGATACATGGGTGGATGGTCGTTAGGGTTTATAAATGATTGATCGCAACCTACAAAAGGTTGATTATGGTCCCAATAACTACCAGCATAATAATCTGTAGGTTCTTCAAACCTTGGAATTTCTCTAGTCCGCCTAAATTCATGGAAAATATAGCAATTCGCAATAATGTGGTCTAAGCCACCACATGCGAGACAAGCATAGATTTCAGGTTGCCTAGGAAAATTAGATGTGACAGATTCCTCATGTGATTGCATTTAAAGCTGCGATTCGAGCTTCTAATTGATCCATAAGTGATGATTGTGTGAGTGAGGCTCTAGCAGAATGTTCATTTTCACGTTGCGATGAATGATGCATGTATGAATAGTCATTAGGGTTCATGTATTGCGGCTCGGGACTTTGAAAATGTCCATAATAATTCCTATGACTATTGACATCATGGTCCGTGGAAGGTTCATAACGTGAAGTTTGTCCATATGCAAGTTCTCTAAGGGATTTGTTGCACTCCCCAACTGTAGAAAAAGATCTATTCATGATTGGCTCAAAAGCTAAGTAAAGAATGTACAAAGCTCAGAATTTGGTTTTTAAAGGGTTTGGATTTTTGGGAAAAATTTGGTTTTGGTGGGAGACATTTTTTTGGTTTTTTTAGAATTTGGGAGCAAGTTTGGTTTTAATGGGTTAAAGAAGAAAAAATTTGGTTGTTAAAATGGGAGCAAGTAAAATTTGGTTTTTGAATGGGAGAAAAGTTTTGGTTTTTGAAATTGGGAGCAAGCCCACTGTTGGTCCTCTAGGGGTGGGAAGGCTGCGGCCCACGAAACACTAAGTTTTAATTTTGAAAGTTTAATTTGGCCCAGTTGGTTAAGGCCCGACGTTTGTTTTAAAACTTTGGTTTCGAGGTCCACTCTTGAGTGCAAGCCCACAATCGGTTACAAGCTCAGTGGGTTTAAACCCAGAGTCCAAAATACAAGTCCAATGAAAGAATTAAACAAGCCCACAAAAAATTAAACAATCCCAAAATAATTAATTACAAACCCAACAGAAAATAAAAAGCCCAAAAATTGGCTTAATTATTACAAGCCCACAATTAAAAATTGGAAGCCCACAATTCGGGTTCTCTTAATGGGTTTTACCTTTTAGCACAGCCCAGCTGCTCTGATATTGTTGCAAAAACCCAGTTGGGCTTTGGTTCTTTTCCTTGGTGGCGTCCCAGCAGAGGAAAAACGGTTCAGAACAGCAGGTCCAACAGCAAATGAAGTGAAGCAGATGCAGATGCAAATGCTATGCAGTGAAATGCAAAAATAGCTAATAAAACTACTAGAGAAACAAACCGAGTCCTCGGCAGCGGCGCCAAAACTTGGTGGCCCGGGAAAGCATATAAAATTGAAGCGAAATAAAAACGCGGGCCTACAGTAATACCGCAAGTGCACGGTCGTCAGTTGTAGCTCGTGCAAGTACGGGTCGATCCACAGAGACTGGGGGGTGTTTGGAGTTTCTAGCTATTTGGGCTCTAAATTGCTATTGGGCTTCTAATTGTGCTTTGGGCTTAGTGGGTTTTTGTAACAATGAAATGGTTTTGGGCTCAGTGGGCTTTTGGATTGACTGTGAACTTATGGGATTTTGGTCTTTTGAATTGCACTGGGCCTTGGGCTTTGATTAAGTCCACAGTGGACTGGACCTTTGATTTTTGGAATGAACTGAGCCTTGGGCTCAGTTGGCTGGGCCTTTAGATTAGCTAGGCTTCTGAGCTATGAACTAGATTACACTGGGCTTTTGTAAAACAAGGTAATGAATGCAGTAACAAGAACAGGAGAAACAAATGAGAAGAAAGAACAATAGTGGCAGTGAAGCTGTGATATTTACAAAGCAATGAAGATGGTAGTGAAATAATGAGACAATGGATGATAAAACAATAAACACAAGAAAACAGATACAAATACAAAACACAAAACAGGTGACAGTGACAGTGGAGAGTGATAGTGAAGAAAAGCAAAGGAAATGGTGAAAATGGCAGTGAAGATGGCAATGGAAATGAAGCAAAGAGAAAGAACCAAGGCCTAAGCCAAGGGCAATGGCAGGGGAGCAAAACTACATATACAAAACAGAGAAACAACACAACTAGGTTATGAATCCACCTTGTGACCTAGCCAGATAGTGTAGTTCTAGGTTGAATCCCTAATGGAACTAAGTGACAGTTAAGGCCAACTTAAGATCCTAAGCATACAAAAAGGGAATAGCAAGATAATCAGCTTGCTCAACTGATGTGCTCCTAGTATTGACTGTCTTTTGACAGTACAATCAATCACAAGCACTAGTGAGCACTGATTTCTCCCATTGCTCAATCAATTCAGTGCACTAAGGCTTCTAACCTAACATTCCACTACCTAACAGTCTACTAAAGCTTCATCTGAGCCTCAGCTAATGAGAACATGAGAGAACAGATGGAACAACACATGATTAACAGGAACAACACAAAAATTGGAGAGACTGGCTAATCCAGTTCTCCCAAAACATCATTAACAACAACATCAACAGGACAATAAAACAGGGAAAGGAATTAAACACATGAACATTACACAAAACCGAACATGAACATTCACAGTGAATACCAAGAAAACAACATATACAGAACATCAAAGTTCTGGACACTGGCTATTCCAGCATAAGCCTTTACATCACACCCACAGTCATATTATACCCAATTACAAGTTAGGGTTCTTCCCAAAAAATCCCTAAAATCAAACAGAAATTAGGTAAATTATTTCTACCTAATTTGACAGTACAAATCAGACCCTATCTTCTATAATGCTCCTCCATGCTTCTCCCTAACAGTAATTAGAGTTTACTCGAAAATCCCCAAATTAACTGAAATTAGGGTTTGGGTTTTTTTTCTTACCTTGATGTGACAAATCTCCTCAATTAGCATCGACCATGTCTTCTCTGCTTCTCCTGGTGCCTTTCCCATACCTTGATTTCTTCTCTAGGTCACCTACTTCATCAACCTCTCACGCTTAGGGTTTCAGGGAAGAAACGTGAGAGATTGAGGGAATAGGGGGCTAGATAGTTAGGGGGTGATGATGGGTTGGTAATTTAGGGATGATGTGAGACAGGTAGAGGTGGTGGCGTGGCAGTGGAGTGGGTAGTGGTGATGATGGAGAAGGTGGTTCTGTTGCAGAGAGGGGGGGGGGGGAAGAGAAGAAGTCGATGGAGAAGAAGGAGGGGGCGTTTGGTTAGGGTATAGGTATAGGATACTAGTGTGTCACTAGTACAAATCTTTACATTGGCCACACTTAATCACCATATCCATAGGATTTTGGTCATGGATTTTTTTCACTCCAAAAATGTGGCATCAGGTGCCGAGACAAAAAGGTATCCCTATGGCTACATAAACTTTGAGTGGCTATAAAATATGATTTACCATGGCCATAACTCTAAAACCGTGTCTATATGGTACTCAATATTTTTTTTTGTAGTTAAGCATTTTCACTATCACCATGGCCATAGGATCCTTATAGACACACAATTTAATTATATGTGGCTAAAGTTTACCTTAAAGTCACGTGAATTTTATTATAGCCGTGGCCTTTGTCATCAATTGGACACGCAAAATTCATTTTATCATGGCCAATTCATGAGTTGCAGTCACACTAATGTTTCTCAACCATGGACATCTCTATCATTTGGACACACGGAAAATAATTTAACATGGCTAATACATGATTTGTAGTCACGTTTAATCTATGGTACCATGGCCATCCATATTTTTGGACACATGATAAACATTTTACATGGCCAATTAATAAGTTATGGCCACTAAATATTTGTAGCATCGTGGCTAAATTTTTTCGAAAGACACATCAAGTGTTTTGAATGTAGCTATTGTTCACCTTTTGGACACATCAAGTATTTTCAATGTAGCTATTGTTCACCTTTTGGACACATAGGATACCACAAACCATGGCGATAACCTTTATAAAATGACACAAAACGTATTCAACGTGGCAAATATTAGCTTTTAGTCACTGAAAAAATTGCAATTTTATTGCTCAATTTATCTTCAGGGACCTATTGGCCTCTCTTTTAATGTAGCTAATGGTTAACTTTTACCTACCCTTATCTGAGAGAATATGTAGTCAGAATTATTAATATATCAAAATTGATATAAAATATCTTTTATTAATCACATGAGGGAAACATCACATATCTTTGATAAGTTTAGTAGTAAGCAGAACTCGGAAAAATCACCATTTCAGATGGAGATTCAATAATTAATAATTCACATAGTAAATCCATAGTACCACGACTATATATTTATCTGTAACTAGACTGTTGTACTCTTCATTTCCTTACTATTTCTCATATTCTTCAGTTCCCCATAATGCAGATCCGAAGCTTTAGCAATCTTCTTAATCTTCTTGGTCTTTGGGTATGTCATCATACTTATCTTCTTAGTGTTCTTAAGCTTTAGTCCACTCTCTTGACATCATCATGAAACTCAAATTATAACTCATTACTTTGGAACAGTTGTAGCTATCAAAGCCAGCACTTGTACCAGTTAAAGCTAACACTGATACCTCAGGAACATGGTTCCTTACAGACGAAAGGTTGGGATAGCTGGGCCTGAAGAAGTGCAGGGAAAAAATATTGAGAGTTTGAGACTACAGATAGAGTATGATGATAAACTACTGAAACTGATAGATTCGAATGTCATTCTCCGTTGTTAAGCAAAACTAAGAACAAAAGTTCTTCATCCTGTTTGGTGCATTACCTTGTTATGTCGTCATCACATACTACTTAATAGCTCCGAGATGCGCATCTGATAAAAAAACACCATCCCCACATGGAAATGACAAACTCTACCATAAATGAAGTATCCATCTTGACAAACTGATTGAACATAATTACATGTATATGGGTAGACAGTCGAATATATACATACCTCACCTATGAAAAATAGATTCAGTAAACCTCTAGGATATAGCTTGGTCTGCTTTGACGATGAGATTCAATAAATTAACCTTGAGGTGTTGCAATAAGTTCTGGAAGTAACCTTAACACGGCTCTCGGAAGTTGAATCTAATGACAAAACCAGAATATACAAGTCAGAATATATATGTTCTAAGTTTACCTCCCTTTACAGTTTTATGTTTAAAAACATAAATATCCAACACCATGATCAAATTTAACCCCATCGTAGTTCTACTAAGCGTATATTCTTGGGTGTTTCACATACCAAAAAGGATAAAGAAGTTACCCTTTTCCCGATTTCTAATGTTTGAGTGGATGACATATATTCTACAATAATCCTTTTTTCTTTAGTGTCATAACTTGATTTTCCTGTTAAAGCATGACATCGATATGATTATATATAACCCTTCATAGCCGAAAGAGAACTCCAGATAAATAGATAGATTTGATATAAATAAGAGAGATTGCATGCATACTACCAAAGTTGTCAAAGGAATTCAAAAGAGCAACATAAACAGTTGGAGTGAACACAACATGAAATGACCTCTTCTGTAAGCTTGAAATTTTTAACCATCAGAAATGCATAAATATGGAAAAATGCTTTCGCCTAGTAGTGGAGAAAAAGAAAGACCAAAACCTATTTTTGCGAGGGACGGTATCTGGCAACACAGGGACTTCCCCCCTCTATGACACAAAAAAATCCCTACATTAAAATGAGATAGAAAAAAGATCAAGTATAAATTTATAGAGAGACCAACTATCTATAGGATGCGTTATATACAGAGGCCTTTTTCTCAGAGATGTGCACACAAAGCGTAATGTATGTTTTAGACAACTATAGAAAGCCACAACGAATATCTTTACCTTTTTAACCTACAACACCAAGCCTGAACTTCAAAAATTCCCTACTCTTGGAGGATTTTTCCTTATATTGACGCTCATGTGATCAAGTTCATTGGTTTCTGGGTCCCCAATCTGATTTATAACTTGTGTCATATACCTATCCAATTTATGCCTAACCTAAGCTGAACCTTAAACAGCTAAAGAAAGAACCTTCGAATCACTTTTGCAGATACATTTAGTTTTATAACCTTTTATCGGTCAATAGGTAGTTCAATAAATAGGGATGTAATCCCTCTTTCAAGCATAAAAAGACACTGTGTAGACGCGAATTTTGTGGCAGTTCAGCATTTAAAACAGCTGTTTTGATTCCAAACTGTGACAATACGTGATTGAGTCAATTATAACCGAAGAAGTGAAGAAAGCGTATCAACAAAACAAGAAAAATTGCTTTTGGAGTAGATTTACACCTTACATGTTCTAGAAAGAGCTTCAGAAACCCATATCAATAGTTCCAACTTCAAGAGTGACAGCATGTAGAGTTGCTTATCACGAGTACTGCATGAAATCTGCCAGCAAAAGATGCACAAGATGAGTTCTAAGATTTCATCTTCATGTGTGGCATACCCTTACTCTTTTAAAATAGAAATACTAATAAACTACTGGCTCACCCAGAACTGTTGAACGTTTTTTGGAATCATCTCATCCTTGACATCTCCAACTTCGAAAAGAGTCAAAATAACTGGACTGTGCAGCACAAGCTTTTCCAGCTTCTCAACATCAGCACTGCCAAAGTCACGTAAAACAAAATAAGAAAATTGCATTATAGCTAAATATGTATATTCATACCCGCTAAAAAGATGTTGTCAGTATAAGCAGTAGAAAAAACTGCAAAGATATAATTTATGCAAGTGGGCAATAAAAAATCACAAGAGATCAGTAGACTTTCCCCTTCTTAACATCCTTGTCTTTGGGTCTGTACTTCAGCAGCATCTTGAAAAGATGCGTGGCCACAGTAAATGTAAGACAACGTACTAAGAACGCAAAATGGATGGAAAAGTCTCAGGCCAGTCTGGTTTCTCAACATGCGTTCAGTATATTCTTCAAAAGCAAGATCTATATTTAAATACACATCAAATACTCTTGCTGAACAGTACAGATGCATCATTGGAGTCTGGAAAACAAATCCCCAGAACAATCAACCCATCATTCAAAAAAGAAAAATAATATAATTTAAAGTAAGAGATAAGAGAAATGTGAAACTGGGGATCAAAAAATTCTTCCAAACAAGAGACAAGTTCTGAGTTTCAAACTTGGATTTTACTGAAAGCAAGCACCGAGAACCTTATATCTTAATAACCTCTAGATGTTCTAAAATTTAGCTCACCAAATAGAAAAATACAGACTCAGTAAAACTAAATACAGCAACATACCATACAGATTTTGAAACTCCTTGAATCAAGAGCTGTTATTGACTAATATTCCTCCCCCAATCAAGTATGAAACTGGGTTTCATGTAATTACAGATTCAAAAGCGAACACACTGGAACAAAATCACCTGCTAGGCCAAGAACCGCAGTTAGTTAACACAAAAATTTCCAGACTGAGCTGGATTTGGCACCTAAAAGTTCTCGAATATATACATCATCTGCAAAATGAGATCATCCTGCTAATTTCTGAGTCTTTTCTATGCGACTTTTGCAACCTTGTTCTGTGAGATTCCAGAAAAAAACTGCTCATAACTGTCCAGAAAAGCATTGAACCCTTATTGAACTAGTTGAAGTTGAAATTGTTAAACCAATTGTAACATCTCTTCTTCCCTTTCATCAACGAAGTGGGTCTGTGTTCTAGATTTACAAGGTTTTTGAGAAGAATTCGAAGGCCTGGTGATGGACAGAGTTGGGGTTCACTGATAGTGTTGCTGCTGGGAGGAGCTTGAGAAATCATCTGAGAATTATTCAAAGCGCTGAGTTGAATTGAATCCGGCGAAAAAGAACAAAATAGAAGAACGGGTTTGAGGCACAAACTTATTATATGGGTGGATTTCTGGTTTATAAAGACCAGATGTTGCTGGTGTTGCACTCAAATCCAAATTCATCCACCACCCAACATTACTGATCTGATGTAATTTGAAATCCGCGTAAACCCATCCCTCAAAGATTTATTTTTTCTTCGAAGATTTGATTTTGAAATCTAGGGTTTGTTTTTTTCAGCTCAACATTTTTTACTTTGTTTTGGAATTTAGGGTTTGAAATCTACAACTTCCATACGTTTTTTACATAGAAATTGAGAGCGAAAAAGAGATTTGGCGGTAGTTAGAGATTTGTGGGTTAGGGTTTTCTTCTGTTAGGAGGCGGAAGACGGAGAAAGAGTAAGGGAGGAAGAGATGGGAGAAACAGATTAGAAAAACTGAGGGAACCGAGAGAAAAAATATTGATCGTTTTGTATAAAGGAATTGGACGGTAAAGATTTGATGAAATGCATTCATACGGATTATGAAAAATCTATAGACGGTAAAGATTTGATTTAAGACTGTCATACGGATCAAGGAAAGTGGTTTCTTTGTGCTTTCTCTTTGTGTTAATAAGAACTCATGTTTTCGGTTTAATTATCAACCTTCGAGATGAAAAAAAATTCAAAAAAAAAATTAATAAATTTAGGACATTGTTATCGACATTCAGATATAAAAAATCCAAAAAATATATAAGAATGAATCGGGAAAATGAAAAATGAATTCGATAATTGGTGTGCTTCTTTGTGCTTTCTTTTTGTGTTTTTCTGCTTTCTCTTTGTGCTTCCGGTTTGAATTTCGACTAGTCGCATAGGTCATGAAGTAATTTTGACAAGTCATACAGGTCATGAAGTAGCTTTAAGTTCACACTGGTAAACTCAGGTTATAAGATTACTAGAGATGGACCACGAAATTCAGGATGGTTCTGACTTTAAACTTAGCTGGATACATCATCGAAATTGATATATATGAAGCTCAACGTTAATTCGAACTACAAATGTGGTATAACGACATACAAGTAATACCTACGAAGCTGTGGGAGAGTTCTAACTTCAAACTTAGTATGATACATCATTGAAATCGATAAATATGAAGCTCGATGTCGATTCGAACTTCAAATGTGGTATAACGACACACAAACTATGAACCAAGAAGCTCTGAGAGGGTTCTGACTTCAAACTTAGCATGATACATATCGAAATCAATAAATATGAAGCTCGGTGTCTATTCGAACTTCAAATGTGGTACGACGACATATAAACTATGAACCAAGAAGCCCCGTGAGGGATCTGACTACAAACTTAGCAGGATACATCATCGAAATCGACAAATGTGAAGCTTAGTGTCGATTAGAACTTCAAATGTGGTATAACGACATACAAACTATGAACCAAGAAGCTCCAGGAGGGTTCAGACTTCAAACTTAGCAGGATACATCATCAAAATCGATAAATATGAAGCTCAATGTCGATTTAAACTTCAAATGTGGTATAACGACATACGAACTATGAACCAAGAAGATCCGGGAGGGTTCTGACTTCAAAAGTAGCAGGATACATCATCGAAATCGATAAATATGAAACTTAGGAGTTAAATCAAACCTGGCCGGGAGTTGACTGTTATAAGTCGGAAACTTAGTAAAACGATGAATCCAACCATTCGTAGGTAAGATTCCATCGAGACATTTTTCAAAACCTTGAACAAACCCTTTTTTGGCGACTTTGATAAAAAAAAGTTGCTCCGAGATTGAAACCTTAAACAAAACCTTTTTACAACTTGCATCCAATGTAGCTTGTGATCGGTTATACCTTGATTTTCAAAGTAGCTTGTAACCGGTTATACCACCTGCCATCTACTAATGACTACAACCATGGATAGTATTTTAAAAGTTAAAATTCAATCTCATGTGTCTAATGGATCCGACGCTTTGGTCACAATTTGTTTTTCATATAGCCATATCATAATCCTCCCAAAAAATAAAGAAATGGTGTAACCATATGTCAATGTTTTGTCATGTTTGATTAAATGTATCAATTCGTCAGTACATGTGTGTCTAATAAACCATATATTATGGACACATAAACAAACCAATGTGACTAAATAAATCCTTTTTCCGCCACGGATTAATAGGTGTGTCTATTGCCATCCTACAATTTCGACACATACATAATTATTTAATGTGGCCATATACGCATCTATGGCTACATATGATAGGATTAGACTGAAAACTATGACCAAACGATACCCTATGGATACAGTTGATGGGTTTAGGATTAAACCCATGACCAAATGGTGCACTATGGCTACATGGTAACACAAAACGTGGCTATAGTTATATTGATGACATGTAGTCACACAAATAACCTGAAACGTGGCTGGGCTGTAAACAAAAAAACGTGGCCTATGTGAAGATTTGTACTAGTGTGTTGAGCAGGTGTAGAGGATTTTGATGTTTCGCGAAGCTGGACCGTAGGATTATAGGATGATGGAATGATCCAACGGCGCGATGGAAATGGATGAGGGGAGACCGTTGGATTACGAGATACATCAAAACTGACGGCGAAGATCGAGGTTAGGTGTTGTAGTGTTAAGCGGAAGTATCGAGATTTGATGAGCAGGCAAAGAAGCGACCGTAGGATCTAAATGTGATCTAATCTGAAGGCTTGGAATTTAGGTACTATGGTGTTTTGCAGGGACTTCAGATTTTGATGAACGATGAAGAAGCGACCATTGGATGATGAGATGGATCCGATCTCACGGCTGAGAATGGAGGCGGGTATGGATATAGAAAATGGGTTTGGGTAAGGGTTTTGGGCCTTGGGTATGCCAAGCCCATATCTTCTTTAAGAACAATTCTTCCTTCTTGAGCCCATTCCTAGCTTTTTGGACGTGCGCTCCATTCTTTGCGGCTTCCTTGCGTAATTCTTCCTGGCTTTTCACCACTTTTCTGCTCCGCAAGTCATCCGACTTTATTTATTACCTAAAAATGCAAAATTAATTAAGAAAAATATTTATTCTTGAAAACAATGAAAATACAGAATATGGGATAAAATGTAG
Organism: Papaver somniferum; assembly: GCF_003573695.1. Lineage (NCBI taxonomy): Eukaryota > Viridiplantae > Streptophyta > Magnoliopsida > Ranunculales > Papaveraceae > Papaver > Papaver somniferum. Next base: position 475,239 of record NW_020647637.1, on the reverse strand, counting down.
AATTAATGCACAAAAGATGAGTTAAATGCCAAGAAAAATATATAGAAATATGCGCTTTTTAGCACTCATCAAGCAACAAACGACAGGGTAGAAAAGAGCAACTGCGATTCAATTAAAAAACAGGCAGTGCCTTCACTCTCTCCATTATTGTTGAAACCACGCATATCCATACAAAATACAAGTTTAACATGATTCACAAATGGCCGCAGAACAAGATGGTAAGTAAATCCCTTCTAAATGCTGGATAAAATCTTCAACAAAGCACAGTAACTTGACTAAAACATGAGACAACTTGTAATAATCTCAAGATTTCCAACATATATTTGGAAGTACTGTAAGCATACTTCCTATTGTTCCCACACTTTCACACTTGGCCCTATTAAGGAAAATTCAGGGAATGGAAAATTTCACAATTCAATTCATTCGACAATGTAAAATCTAAAGTGACATTATATTTATAACTGGTATCGTTTACCATCTACCAAATTCAAACAGTTTTATCTCATTCATATGGATGAGATACTCACCATAACCTTCTCAGTTCCTGCGTTAAAGTCGCGCAATTATATGCTGGATATCAAACACCCTTGGTCAGCACTTCTAAAAACCACACAAGCACATACTTCACATCTTCAGCTTATTTGATTTGGTCTCATTTATAAATCCCTTGTGAAAATTGTTGCCTCAGAAGGTAGAAACCCCTGTGAAAATTGAAGTAGTAGAAATCCAATTATCAATCAGTTCATCTAAAATCAATAATAAATTTTAAAAAGAAAAGAAAAAAAAAATCAAACTTACATCAAGGGATAACTGAGAGCACAATTACTATTGTGCTGAACCCTAGCATTGCAATTGAATCATGAGAAGATGGGGTATCAGTGTATGCTTCTGGTGATCATCAAACCACTGATACCCCATCTTATCTATTCAAACCCATGGTAAATATATCGAACCCAACTGATACCAGATCTATTTCATTTTTTCATCTCTTCTGAGATTCAATAAGCCCAAAAACATCATAAAATCCAACCACTTTCGGTCCCTGACTGCTGATTTCAGAATCAATTCAAACCCTAATCGAAACCCTAACTACCTCAAATCGTGAATTCTTTAGTCAACAGAAATAAGCATCTTAATCCACTGTTTCTCTTCCATTTCTTCTCCCTAATCATCTTCTTAATCTGCAATTAACAGAAACAACGCCACCTCTCTTTTCTCTTCATTTCAGCTTCATTTCTTTGACAAAATCCATCTATATCACCACCAACACAAACCTACCTTCCAATTCATTACAAACCCATTCATTCTCGATACCTCATATCCCAAATCTCCTTCTCTGAATTCGAATCCATCTCATCTTCTTAACATCAACTGCAGCAACGATTTACATCTCGTCTTGATATCAATCCGTAGTTTTGAAATCCGATAGATTTAAGGTGCAACTTGGGTTAGGGCTGAATTTCTCTATGGTTAGAGACGGTGAGCTAATAGGTACCGATATTCTTAATCAGAGATGGAGAAGTTGTTGTTGTTGATTGTTACCGACAAGAAATAAGGGGTTTTGTGTAACTTGAATCAGTGATGGGGTTGATTAGAATTTGGTTCAGATCTGGATTTGATGAGCTGCTACTATTGACTGTTGCGGATGAGAGAAAGGGGGAGTTAAAGAGAGAGATTGAGAGAAGATGATGAAGAAGAGGGGTCGAGAGAAGAGCAGCGGTGGTGATGGAGCGCCTCCGTTATCTGTGGAGTAGAGGTGTTCTTCAGCGGTGGTGATTGAGAGAAAAACAGATATGAATTGGGTTCTAGTGGTTTAAGGAGGGTTATGCTTCGGAAAAAAAAAAGAAAGAAGAAAATAGTGAATCCGAATGAAAATGATGGACGGTTGAGATTGTATTTGAGATGCTCATACGGATTAAGAAAAGATCTTGACGGTTGAGATTGTATTTAGGATGCTCATGCGGATTGAGAAGTATGTGTTTCATTTTGTGCTAATACGAGCTCATGTATTCGGTTTGATTATCAACCTTTGACACGAAAAAAATCCAAAAAAAATATGAATAAATGTAGCACATTCTTATCGACATTTTGATATAAAAAAATCCAAAAAATGTATAAGAATAAAGTTGAAAAATTAGAAATCAATCCGATAATTGGTGTGTTTCTTTGTGCTGTTGTGCTTTCTCTTTGTGCTTCCGGTTTGAATTTCGACTAGTTACATAGGTCATGAAGTAATTTTGACTAGTCATACATGTCATGAAGTAGCTTTAGTTCACATTAATAGCATGATATATCATCGAAATCGATAAATATGAAGCTCAATGTTGATTCAAACTTCAAATGTGGTATAACGACATACAAACTATGAACCAAGAAGCTCTGAGAGGGTTCTGACTTCAAACTTAGCATGATACATCATCAAAATCGATAAATATGAACCTCAATGTCAATTCGAACTTCAAACTTGGTATAATGGCCTATAATCTATGAACCACGAAGCTCTGAGAGGGTTCTGACTTCAAAATTAGCATGATACATCATCAAAATTGATGAATATGAAGCTCAGTGTCGATCCAAACTTCAAGTTCGGTATAACGACTTACAAACTATGAACAAGAAGTCTGAAAGTCCACAAAAACGATGAATCCAACCATTTACTGGTAAGATTCCATGGAAATATTCTACGAAACCTTAAACACACACAAAACTTGGTAAGAACGATGAATCCATCCATTTACAGGTAAGATTCCTTCAGAATATTCTACGAAACCTTAAACAAACCATATTTCTGCATATTGGATGCAAACCAGACTCCGAGATCGAAACCTGGCAGCGAGTGGACTACTCTAAGTCAGAAACTTGGTAAGAACGACGAATCCATCCGTTTACAGGTAAGATTCCTTCGGAATATTCTACGAAACCTTAAACAAACCTATTTCTACATATTGTATGCATACAAGGCTCCGAGATCGAAACCTGACCGTGAGTTGACTACTCTAAGTCAGAAACTTGGTAAGAACGACGAATCCATCCATTTACAGGTAAGATTCCTTTGGAATATTCTAAGAAACCTTAAACAAACCCTATTTCTCCATATTGTATGCAAACCAGGCTCCGAGATCGAAATATGGCCGCGAGTGGACTACTATAAGTCAGAAACTTGGTAAGAACGACGAATCCATCCATTTACAGGTAAGATTCCTTCGTAATATTCTACGAAACCTTAAACAAAGCCTATTTATGCATATTGGATGCAAACCAGGCTCCAAGATAGAAATCTGGTCGCGAGTTGAATACTATAAGTTAGAAACTTGGTAAGAACGACGAATCCATCTATTTACAGGTAAGATTCATTCGGCATATTCTACGAAACCTTAAACAAACCGTATTTCTGCATATTATATGCAAACCAGACTCCGAGATCGAAAACTGGCCGGGAGTGGACTACTATAAGTCAGAAACTTGGTAAGAACGACGAATTCATCCATTTACAGATAATATTCCTTCGGAATATTCTACGAAACCTTAAACAAACCATATTTCTGCATATTGTATGCATACCAGGCTCCGAGATCGAAACCTGGCCGGGAGTGGACTACTCTAAGGCAGAAACTTGTTACGAACGACCAATTCATTTACAGGTAATATTCTTTTGGAATATTCTACGAAACCTTTAAAAAAAACCCTATTTATGAATATTGCATGCAAACCAGGCTCGGAGATCGAAACCTGGCTGCGAGTTGACTACTCTAAGTCAGAAACTTGGTAAGAACGACGAATCCATCAATTTACAGGTAAGATTCCTTAGGAATATTTTACGAAACCTTAAACAAACCCTATTTCTCCATATTGTATGCAAACCAGGCTCCGAGATCGAAACCTGGCCGTGAGTGGACTATTCTAAGTCGGAAACTTGGAAAGAACGACGAATCCATCCATTTACAAGTAAGATTCCTTCAGAATATTTTGCGGCTCCGTTATTTGTGCCTTTTTTTTTGGACATTATATTTTGTTTCACAACTCTTATAAAGGGTTGTCTTAAAATTAGTATATTAAAGAACCAAAAACTTGACAGAACTTGTGATAGTGTAGGAATGGTTAGTGGTGTAGACTTTCATGCAGGAGGCTGAGGATCAAATCCCCCCATCCTCATTTCTGCCAACGTTCTATATTTTTACTTCAACAACACTTATAAGTGTTGTTATGCATTTTTATTAAGAAAAAAAATAACCAAAACTTGTGAACGGTAAGGATGGTTGATGAGCTAGACTTCCATGCAATAGATTCATGTTCGAATCTCCCTTCTAATCTCATTTTTTCCAACATTCTATAGTTTTACTTCAACAACACTTATAAGTGTTGTTATACGATTTTATTAAAAAAAAAGAAAAAAAAAACAAAACTTGTGAACTGTAAGGATGGTTGATGAGCCAGACTTCCATGCAGTAGGTTCATGTTCGAATCTCCCCTCTAACACTATTTTTCATCATCATATTTTGGTGTTCTTCAACAACTCTTGTGAAAATTGCGATAGGCTTAGTCACCCCCTTATGGAACAGAGTTGTTATAGCTAAATGTCGTCACAACGTTTTTGCTTAAGGAGTTGTCGTTTGTTTTCTTAGCGCAACCCCTTGTTTCTAAGGGTTGGCAGTGATGATATACGACAAATCTTCCTTTGAAACCAGTTGTAAAACATATGACTTTCTACGATGTTTAGCGAAGAGTTGTAAATCTCCAGTTGTAGATGTATATTTTTCCCGTAGTGATAATTTGAACCTTGTTATCTACCAGGCATATTCATTATGGGGAAACTACTCAGATTGTTACAATTCTACTCATATAGATTATTTGCACTGGACTTTGATCTCATGCATTAAAAGTATTAACATGCATTCTGAATTAACCACAATTGCACATATTCAAAGACCCATTGTTTCTTTGGTTACCACTCTTGAAGCTTGGTCTCAAATAAAAAATGAAAATTATTGTCTATTTGTTACTACTAATTACACTATGTGCAGCACTTTGGAAACTACCTAGCTAGATTCCTCCTCCAGTTGCACTAGCAGCATCCGTTATAGCTCGAGCTATTACATTTCTGTACACCTGTGCTACAACCATTGCATCAGCTCCTGGTGGCAATGTATCTTCAACTGGCATTTCAGGGAGTTGAGGTTCTTTTCCTCGCGTTGCACTGGCTTTTGCAGACCTGTATATCTGTCCCACAACCCTAGAATCAACACTAGGGATCAAAGGCTCATCTCTAGGAACTTCAAGTGGATATGTAACTTCGCCAATTCCAGTCAAGGAGATTTCGACCACATCCTGAGCCATCTGCCTAAGAGTGGGTGCAAGCATAAACAAATTTGGGAAAATATCTTTCCACGAGTAGGAGGACGAGTAGCATTAATTCGAATTTGCTTCTTGGTTTTGTCAGGGAGTGGGGATGCAAAGAATCCCTGCTGAGTTCCACCACATACGATTCTCTCATCATCCACTAGTACAATCCCCTCCATTACCACTCGTCGGCCCTGTGTGGGATGAACAACAAATAGAAGTCACCCATCCTTTACACCCACAAACTCCTCATTCTCAATTCGGCCTTGATCAAGCCTCTGGGGTGGTCTCCCAACTCTGGTGGATGCATGAACAACCACTCCCTCGGCACATCCTTTTCCACCTCCAGTGCTTGCTTTTTCAACCCCAAAACCTGTTCTTTCATGCATTGCACCAAAAAGAGAGTGCAATTGATTCTCGTTATACCCAGAAAAACCTTCACATACAATTGCAGTAGCAACCTACAAATTTCAATTGTCAAATCTCCAAGCATCCCCAAATTGATCCCATACTTTAAATATCAAATCTTACTCAACACCAATTTGAAGTACAGAAAAACTAACCTGTTCCACGGATTCTCCGACTCGGGCTTTCTTCTATGGTTCACCTTGTACACGCTCTTGGGAACTCTGACCTTTTTCCATAACTTGAACTCTCAAAGAATACTCTCTTACGGAAATGTCTTTAGACAGGGGGAATTTTCAGTAACAACTGTATCTTCTCTAAGGAGAATGACTGAGAAACTGAAAAGTTTTACTCTCTCAGCGGTTTTATTCGGGAAAAGAAGAGAAACAGTTGCACAATCTCAACCGTCAAAATCTTATGGGGGCAACCATATTCACAGCATTAAAGATTGGTCTTGCAACTTGATGTGTATATTCAAGCCTACTAGCATCATTATTTGGCCTAGTACAATCAATGAGACACCATTGGATCATGAGAAACGGCAATGAACACTTGGCAAGAAGATCCTTCTCCACGCTGCATCGGGTCAACCCATGAATGAACGAATACGGAGCATACCCACCAAAACCGACTCGGATACACCTCCCAGTCTGTCAGGGCTGACTCATTTTCTCAATCTGACTAAGATAACTTCTACCACCTAGATGCAAACACAGTCAGACCCCAAAAGGCCAACTAATGTCTGGTGGATTTGAATCTTTCTCCTTATAGGATCCCATAAAATACAATGGGCCTACCGGGAAGCTGAAACCATATCAACATCCCAAGGTAAGGTCTTTCTGGTTTGGATTGCTATGATCAGGTCCTGGCTAACTGTACCTCTAAATGAGCTGGAAAGAGTCAACAACTCTTTCTCTATCCGCCACAACTGCAAGTACAAGGATCACTTCAAAATCAAAACTTTCCTAGATGACACAAACCAGAATCAACCCGTGCCAAAACTTCAAATTAAAGTTAGACACGTCACTTTCAGCTTCTCTGAATATTATGCACATAACATCTACCACCCCCAATGGGAAGGACAAGGTAAAACTCTCAACACTTTAGATAACAATATAAAATTTTCTGTGTGCAGGTGCTTGAGCCAGATCTCATTAGTCATCTACATCAACAACGGTTATCACAAGTATAAAAACAATGAGATGCTTTCATCCTTTGATCAGCACCTACCAAAACCATATTGGCCTAGCTTGAGGACAACCCACAACTACTTACAAAAATCCTGCATTACTGACACGATCAAGAATCTTTTTCAAATTAAAGTTTGGCTTGATTCCCCTCAACGTCATTACTGGTCCTATCCCACCACAATACACATTGGTCAATACACTTATTGGTTGTTTTCTGTCTACTACCCCATATTCCACCCAAAAATGGCCTCTTCATCAAAATCTCCCAACCCATCCATTGAAAACCTTGTTGCTCAGATGAACAAAACCCTCAAAATGCCTGAAGCATACTTATATCCCAAGGTTTTCTTAAACCCTGAAAACATCAGAACCAAGCAATCCTTAGACTGGAAATGGTGTTTTATTGGAAAACTCTGTAGCAACATATGTTTTGAAAAATCAAGAGTCAACAATTTCATCAACAATAACTGGGAATTCAATGGCAGAGTTGAATTGGATATATGGAACAGGAGAAGGAACTACTTTATTCTCAGACTCACCCATGAAGAAGATTATTCTACTCTCAGGAATGGAGGAACTAGAGGAGTATTTGATAAACTTATGGTATTAGTTGGTGTACCCTTGGGAGGTCCAGACTTAATTCATGAAAAACAATTCTCTAAGGTTATATTTTGGCTTCTCATCAAAAGAATCCCAACTCATATCATACCAGATATCAACAACATTCTGCAACCTGTTGGAAAATATCAAACAGCCAAGAAACCTTATGGAAGGGACGGTTTTGAGAAAAACTTATAAGTGAATCTCACCATTGATGTTACTAAGCCATTAAAGTTTGGTATTGAAGCCTTTGAAACCCCAACCATCTCTCACTGGCTTGAATTTGCCTATGCTCTCAATGGTATCAAATTCTGTAAAGTTTGTAGAATTCTAGATCACCCATCCCCACCTTTCCCCATCCCACCTACACCCTCAAAATCCCAATATTCTAACTACAAAAACATGCCAACTCCTCAACCTCTACCACCACCCCAAACTGTTTATCAAAAATCTATCCAAGAAGGTAGAAATGTCATTCACAGAGGTTACACTGATGCTGATGCAGCCCAAGTCTTTGAAATGAAAATGATAAATGCAAGACAGAAGGAACTTGAAAAGACAATAGCAAAAATTGCTCCTTCATCCTCTCAACATCTCACTTTTGGAGCTTCTACCAGAGTTGATCCCAACTCCCCCCACCCAGATGTAATTGCTAACCGAATAAGGAACAGGAAACTTGAGTTATCTAAAAAAATCTCCACCAACTACAAGAACCATCAAGCTAAGTTAAAGATCAAGGAAGAAGCTAGAACCAAACACCCTAACCCAACAAACACCAATGTCAATCAATCTCAAGACACTACTGGTATCTTCCCATCTATCCCTATCCAAATTTTACCAACCCTTTCTCAAATCAAAGAAAGGATAGATGTTGAATATGAACAATTCAAAAAGAAGGCCTGGAAGGCTAGATTGACACTCCATGTCTTCGCTGAAGCAAACTCACCAACTGATCCTCCTTCTCTTAAATATTCTTACAAGCAAAAAACCATGCCAAAGAGGAAACAATCCACACATATTGCAGTACCATGGAAACTAGTAAAGCTGATAACATCAAAATATTCAAGGATTATTCCGACAACTATGCTGAACCTCTGGACTCAAGCATTCCCCAATTGACTAATGGTGCTTCTGGCTCATTAACATCAACCTATGAGGTACATCTCTTTATTCTTTATCTTAGTCTAAATCACTTGCACCATTACCATGTGCACTTATATTGTTGCATTATATTCTTTTATGATCCTATATCTAGGAGACCAACCTCAAAATATCCTCATGTATCCTACTTTTGGCAATTTTTTATCTCCATAGCCTGGAACTGTCAAGGGCTAGGGAAAAGACATACCAAGAAATAACTAAATGATATGTTGACCAAATTCAACCCTGACATCTGTTTCATCTCTGGAACATATCAGAAACATGGAAAACTTTTAAATTCCATGCAACAGCTTAATATTCAGAATTATTGGCATGTCAATCCTGGAAGGCCTAGTGGTACTGCTGGAGGACTAGTAATGATATGGAAGAGAAATCTTGATGTTGAAATTATGGACTATTCCATTCACCATATCAATGCTACCATCAAGCCTACCAGTGGCCCCTCTTGGCTTTTTACTGGTTTTTATGGCAGCCCTTATGGTACTCCAAGTAAACTTCACTCTTGGAAAGCCTTGGAAACAACTGCTACCAATCACTCCCTCCCTTGGTTGGTCATTAGGGATTTCAATTTCATCTTGCATGATAATGAAAAATACAGTACTCAACCATTGGACAGTGTAGAATCTAATATCTTTAATAACAAAATTGTGGACTTGGATCTAATTGACTTAGACAATACAGGGTACCCTTTCACTTGGTCCATAACAGAAGTGGTCCTGCTCTCACTGAGCAGAGATTGGATAGAGGTCTTGCCACTGAATCCTGGTTTCTCTTATATCCTAACTCCACTATCACTAATCTTCTAGCAATTGGATCTGATCACCACCCCATTCTTCTTAACACTAATCCTCATTGGTGTACTGGTAAAATTCCTTTCAAGTTCTTTGGTCCCTGGTTGGACCATAAGGACTATAAGGATATTGTTCTGGAATGCTGGAAAATAAATCTGTCTGGTTCTAGTGCTTTCCTCATTGCCAGAAAGCTCAAAGACATTAAGCTGAAACTTAAAGTTTGGAACAAAGAAGTGTATGGCAACATAAAGTCAAATATTTAAGAAAGTAAGCAACATCTACATTGGCTACAAGAAAACTACTTCAAGCACAACAGAGGTGAAGCTTTAAAAACTGCAAATCAAGTTCTCGGAGAATGGCAAGACATTGAAGAAAAATTATGGAAGACAAAAAGCAGAGATCAATTCATCAAATTAGGGGATAAGAATACAAGTTATTTCCATAGAACTACAAAATGCAATTTAAGAAGAAACAAGATAGATTCTATACAAGACAGTACTGGAAATTGGATTGAGGATTACCAAGAAATAAAACAATGTTTCACCAACCATTTTTCTAAGATGGCTACTACTGAATCTCCTGACATGAACCCTGAAATCATTAACCTCATCCTTATAATTGTCACCAATGTTGATAACAACATTCTCAACAGAATTCCTGAAAATCATGAGGTCAAAGCTATTCTTTTTAGCATGGCCAAAGATAAAGCTCCAGGTCCAGATGGTTTTCCACCAAACTTCTTCCAAGCCAACTGGGATATTATAAGAGAAGACTTAGTTAAAATGGTACAACATTTCTTCAAGTCTGGGCATCTTCTCAAAGAAATGAATTCCACTTTTATATCCCTGATACCAAAATTTGAAAACCCAAATTTCCCCAGCCACTTCAGACCCATTAGTCTCTGCAACACCACATACAAAATAATATCCAAACTTCATATCCCCCTACCAGTCTGCCTTTATACCTGGAAGACAAATTGCTGATAATATAACTATAACCCATGAAATTATTCACTACATGAGAACCAGAAGAGGTCTCAAAGGAAATAAAGGAACCATGGGGATCAAGATTGATATTTCCAAAGCTTTTAATATAGTGGATTGGAAATTTTTTCATACCATTATGACTAAAATTGTCTTTGACTCTGAATGGTGTAACAAAATTATGCAGTGCATCTCCACTACTTCTTCAGCTGTCCTGATAAATGGCTCCCATGATAAATTCTTTAATCCATCTAGAGGTCTCAGACAAGGGGATCCTCTATCCCCATACTTATTTCTTTTCTGCATGGAAGCTTTGTCCAGAACTCTATCTCATGCTGAAGACTTGGGTCATCTCTGGAGTAAAAATCTACAAGAATGCTCCATCTATAAACCATCTTCTTTTTTCTGATGACTGTATGGTATTCTGCAAAGCAAATCCTACTGAAGCCCAAAACCTCAAGGACATCCTCAACATCTTTGGAGATACTTCTGGTCAACTCATCAACTTCAGCAAATCTAGTATCTTCTTCAGCAAAGACACTGACCCAACTCTAATGCCTCATATCTGCAATCTGCTAGGAGTTCAAGCTCTCCCCCTAAATGACAAATATTTAGGCTCTCCTCTATTTACTCACAGAAGAAAAATCCAATCTTTCAAACCAGGAGTGGATAAGATGAAGGAAAACCTGTCAAGTTAGAAGAATTCCCCTCTAAATCCAGCTGGAAGAGAAGTTATAATAAAATATGTCACCTCCACAGCCAGCATTTATCAAATGAAATGCTTCAGAATACCTAAGAAAACTTGTCAAGATATGAACAACTTACAAAGAGATTTCTTTTGGGGGGAAAATCTGGAACACCCCACTGGGTTTTACCCAAAAGCTTGGACAGCTATATGCAAACCAAAGGATCTTGGTGGATTAGGGTTCATGAATATGGAACTCTTCAATAGTGTCATGATAACAAAAATAGGATGGAGGCTGGAATAGAATAACGACTCTCTCTGGTACAAATTAATAGATGCCAAATACTTATTGGGGAGAAATGTTCTAAACATGAATACCAAAGCCAAAGATGGAGACTCATGGATTTGGAAAGGGGCTCTTGAAGGAATTCAGAATATACAACACCACTGTATCTAGAGAATAGGCAATGGTAACAAAATCAAAATCTGGGAGGACCTTTGGATACCTGACTCAACTGACAAGCTCACAAAGCCTGCAAACTGCCCTACTGATATACGGCTGCTTGCTCATTTAATGACAGATCAAAAGGAATGGAATTTCCAACTCATTCAGCAAATTTTCAGTCCTGAACTGCTCAAGTCATTAGTGATCTTGTTATCCACTCCATAGAAGAAGACATCATGCACTGGAAACTCAACAGCACAGGAAAATTCTCTGTTAAAGCTTTGTACAAAGCCAAAATAGAGAACCTGTATAGAAATGATCATACAACAAGAAACTGGGGAGCTATATGGAACTTGGAAGTGGCACCAACCATTAAAATCTTTCTCTGGAAATGCGCTCATGAAATCCTCCCAATTAATGCTAAAACTGCAAGCATTCTCTACTATATTGATCTCATATGCAAAATATGCAATAGTGGGGAGGAGACAATGACACACATGTTCCTCAACTGCCCTGCTGCAACTGAGGTTTGGAAGAACATGTTAGGTGGAAATCATGGTCTTTTTGATCACCAAACTCTTTTCATGGATTGGTTCAATAGTTGGTTTCAAAATGCTAGTTGCAGTGACAATACCTGCACTTATGCAACCACTTGCTGGTTCATATGGAAGGTTAGATGATCTAGTATTCCAAAACATTACTCCAAATGCTAAGAATACAACTCTCAGTATACAACAACATCTATGTGATCATAACAGAATCCACACTTTGCCCTACCATGCTCTGAATACTCAGGGGCATACTTATGATACTGATCCCCATATAACAACAACAGGAAATTATGTCGGCATCCCTCCTCAAAAGCAGACTTTTGGTTTCTTAATCAAAATCTGCACTATTCAGGATCCTAACACTTATCAGTTCTTTTCATCACTAACTATCACTGATTTTGCAGGAAACTATGTTGATAGCAGAGGATACACAGGTCAATGGGGAGCAGAGGAGCCACAGGAGGAGCAGACTTAGCGTTTGAGTGGGCAGAGAAAAAGCATCACATGAACATTGAAATACAAGCTGAAACCAATGAAATTATGGAACACTTCAATGCTCTCTATCTCAAAGCTATAAAGGGAAGATTCAACAGGAATTATCATAAGGAAAAACAAACATTGAATGAAGCAACAGTCTTAAATGTAAAACTTGTATCTTTTGTTTTAATGGGTCTTAAACTTCTTCATAGAACCCAAAATCTCTAAGCTCTAAACTTGGCTATTACTTGTAAGAACCTTAGTAGTGGGTCTGATGTTTTTCAAAACAAGGACACCACTAGCATTGCTATCAATCTATTATCTTAGACTCTGCCTAAGTTTTCTTAAAAAAAAAAAAATACGCATCGCCCAATGTGTGATGAGTTTGATGACCAATGGCGCATGGGTCTTCAGGACCCATGTTGACCAACCTATTTCTTTGTACGCGGCAGATAGAATGAATAAGTCAGAAGGGTGGCTGTCTGGTACTGTGTATAAGTAGAGCTAAAGTTTGTCCGATCCCATTGAATTATTATAGCATAAAGGGTGTTTGCTTATTATTACCACACGGTGGGTGCTTTTTCTTTTATCTCTATCCTACCTTGAGTCCTGACTGCACATTCTAGTAAGCTTTTGCTTACCATCATGCGCTTGTCCTAATAACAAACTCAACCCTCTGAAGTAAAAAATGAGCCACACCAATGTCTCAGTGGTGGGTGTAGGGTATATTTTCAATCTCATCTCTGTCATTACCATCATGTGCTTGTCCTAAGAAGAAACTCAACCCTGTGAAGTGAAAAGTGAGCTACACCAGTAGTGTCTCTCAGTGGTGGGTGTAGGGTACTTTGAGTCTCATCTCTGTCATCTTGGATAATTACTCATCTTCTGTGGCATATAACATGATATAGTCCTACAATCAACAACAACAAAAAAAAAGGAATGGGCAAGTCCAAAGTACCTAACCAAGGGTCTTTTTCCTGCCCCCTATTGTAGCAGGCTTGTGATAATCTCATAAAGCCAAAAGGCAACTAAGACAGGGAGGGTGTGGTTATCTACTTATCCCCATGAAACCTAAGGGCCCTGTCGTTTTACGCGTACCTCTGACAGGGCCCGACAAAAATAATGGTCTCCTTCCGGATTTCGAAACGAGCAAGATTGGCTAAATTTCGTGGTGTCGACAAGTACTCCAATTGATAACGATAGTTGCCTTCTTTTCAAGTTCACCTTTACAAGTTACAACAATGTGGTTGGTCATTCATTCATTTTACCAAGTTCCCTTATCCAGACAAACCAGTCCTTTTCTTAATCTTGAAATTAAATTTTATTAGAAAATATGTAGGATCAGAATCTCGCAACAACAATATTTCAGCGAAATTATCAACAACATAATAAAATAGCATCGCAGAATAATTTCAGGAAGAATATAATAAATGACATCACTTAAGATCACGAGAAAGATGTGATAGTTCTGCGAAAATTAGAGAGCTTGCGAAATTAATATTTGTAAGGTTGCGATAATATCGCAGACCATACCCGAAAATAAAGGACAAATTAGCTGTCATCCACTATGTATTTCCTTATAAATAGTCGTTCGAGTTGTAAAGAGAGGACAGATCTTTTTTGAGTAAGAAACAAGTAAATAGGAGAGAAAAAGTTTAGAGCAGAGATCATTCTTGATTTCTTTATCTTTTCTTGTAAGAACATTCAAAAATTAATCAATAAAATTAAGAAGGTAAACCTAAAAATGAGTTGATTAATAATGAAATCATATGAGGGGTGTAGTGTAGGATTTCCTGCAACTACAAAATACATGATTTTTCCTTGATTTTTTAGTTTAAAGGTAGGTTCTTCTCATGCCTATCCTATAAGCAAATCACGGAAAGAGTTAGGTTTGAACAAATTTTATGGGTGCAAGAGATTTAATTTTTACTTGATGACACTTTCTTTTTTCTCTTTGATGACACCGTCGGACACTGCTGAGCTCTTACCGTTTTTTCTCTTTTTTTTTCCTCATTTTTTGCTTTCATCATTACACACACAAAAAAAAAAGGATAAACTTTCTAATTCCCACGTTTTATATGCATATGTAGAATGGTAGATTAGTTGTAGTGATGTACGCTGCTGAGCTCTTCTTCCTTGGCATAGCAGAGCATCATTACAGAATACATATCCGCTAACTGTACAGCGCAAAATGCAACCAGTTAGTTGTGACCACCAGACCATGTGCACATCCTCACAATTTTCGCTTAGTCCATAAAGCCTTATTCATGACTGGTCAAGGCTCAAATGTCTCTTCCGTGCTGCTGGTCATAGATACGTTAATTTGTGCCTCTTACTATTGGGAACCTACAGGGTAACAGGGATGCAAAAGAAGAAAGGTACTTCTCCCAAACATGCTGGTTGTTTATTTGTTTATTTTGTATCCAAGCAGAGTGGAGTTAAGCATAACTGACCGGACACGTGGATCTAAAACAGTTCAAAGGATGACATAAACTAATCCAAAGTAGACAAAGTTCCCAATCGAAATACAATAAAAAATATTCACATGTGATCGTTATCAACAGCCACCAACACATGAAAGTGTAGCTATTGTAAAAGTTGCAACCCAAAAGTTATACGTACATGTCGGCCAATCTTTTGTTCTATATTCTAGCAGATAAGGTAGTCAAAAGAGATGAACAAGAAAAAAGAAATCAAAATAATTGAGCTCTAGGTATAAGATACCCATACATTTTTCACAAAATAGTTGCCTTTCCATCATATATGGTTAGGTCCATCACAGTTACCCTCTAAAAGGAACAAGTTCTCTCCTGAATTTTAAGGATCTCAATGTCTTTTTCTCTAATGTCTCAAAAGGTTGTTATCCCTATCATTCCAATTTCTATCTTTTCGGTGAGAAACAGTATGTAAACTTAGCTAACCGGATACCATGTGACGCTAGAAGTTTCAAAAGTGCAACTAAAAAGTTCTTCCTCACCCCCAAATTTAAATCTAACATTGTCCTCGATGTTCTAAAGATAAAATTAAAAGCATGAACAAGGAGAACGTGTTACCACTTGAAGAAAAAGAGTTAAGGAAAGATATTACCATGTTGCATGAGCATGGGTTACCTCCCAAGAAGTGCTAATTTTAAAGTCCTCAGCCAGACTTAGGAAAGGAATAGTCAACTCGAACCGTATAACAGTAGTCGGAATAACTGTGGGTCTTCAAAACCAAATAGAGCTGACCAAAGGAAACTGCAGTAAACCAAGAAAATGAACAAGACTAGCATGCCCTTACCTAGTTTCCTGATTAAGACAACTACATCTAATTGTGGTTCAGGTTCTATAAAAGGGTCTAAATATATTTCTTTAGGCTGCAACTCCTCAAAAGTGAAATCCGAATTAGGTCCTAGAGTCTGTAAAAACTCAAATAAAAATTTAGAAGAACATAACAACAACTTGAATAATTGGGATCCTCTAAGTCAATTAGATTTGACTCACAAAGTTGACCATAATAATGGTCATTCTTAAGAAAATGTGTCGACCCTAATATCCTAAATTAATTAGGTTTAGTCTCAAAATTTAAATACCGACACATCTGAAAATCATATGTTCCCACAATTAGAAGAAAAGTTTTTGGTGGGAAAACAAAGTCAATCTTGGTATCATAGCCTGGGTTAACCACATCAACCAGAGGATGGGTCTCTAACAACTGGGCTTCTTTCTGGACATCATTAGGTTCGGTAAAACATGTATGAAGATAATCTTGTAAGATGGTTGAGGCATAAATGTCAAGTCCTACACGAGGGAACTTTCTAAGAGTTAAAGAACACGGAGAATGATAATCACCCCCAAACTTAGAGTTTTCTGTGTCTCTATAAAGACTAGTCACAACTTCCCTAATTTCTGGGTCATCAGATTTCTGGAAATGGTCAATTGATTCTTCTAAGTTGGGTTCATACTCACTCATTTCTACGAGTTTATCATCTTCTAATACTAGTGTTTCTAAATCGCTAGATTCTAAAACAGTATTCTCAGGGTAAACTATTTCCTCTAAATCATTATGGGATTTGTAAACAGGTAATACTACATCGCCTAAAACGGGGGTATCTCTATTCAAATCCTCGTCCTTTTGAATAGGTGAATAATTATTAAAATTATTTGGATTTTAACTAGAAATAATATTATCATTAAAGAGCTCATTGGGAGTAACAGATTCCTCATCACTATGCCTATATATTTCAGATTCTTCATCAATACTATCCTCATCACAGTCCTCATTATAATAACATGAAAAAGGTCGAACCCCATCAAAACAAGTAGTGTTACCAATTCTAACCTCGTCATCTTGATTATGTGAATAAAAACTATCTTTATTTTCGAGGGTGGTACTGGGAAAACTACACTGGAAATTAAGACTATCCTGAGCAAGTTTTTCCACAATCCTATTTGTACTCTCAGTAAATTGCTTGAGGGTTTCTTCTAGAGATATCTTAGTTGACCGTCGTACGGACTCTTCTGGGAGAAGAATATTATAAGTCTCTTTCATAAATAACTTTCGTGTTGACTCATTGAAACTCTTGAGAGACTCTTCTAGAGAAATAGAAGGATTGTTTTGCTCGTATGACCTGTGGGTATATGGATAGTAATTGGGCTCACAATGGTATGGACCATAACCTTCAAAAGTTTCGCGTTCCCAATCACTATTCACACTATTGTCATAAAAAGGATGATGTCCAAGCTGCTCAGTCGGATACTCATTGTATTGGCTATTATAATACCATCTCGATATCCTAACGGCAAGGGAATTCTACGCAATCACAAACAAGGATAACTCGAACAAATCAAACCTATAAAATCTAGCAAACAACAAGCATGATGGCTCCACTTAGATTGTTGGTAGGCTTTTAAGAGTGTAAAATAAGAGCAAGAAAGAAGCCTATTTGTTATACCTGCAAGTGCACAGGGTCTGTTGTAGTAGATGTGTGCAAGTCAGGGTCATTCCACAGGGACAAGGTGTGTGTGATTGAAGGTTTCCTAGCTAAGCTAGATCTCTAAGTGTAGTAGTGGCAGTGAGCTAATGAAACAAAGGCAATGAGCCTAAGGCAGTGAAGTGACAGCAAAGAAGTAAAAGGAATCAAATAAAAACAAGAAACAGTAAAGGAAAGAGGGATTTTGGGTGAAGACTAGGGATTAGATTCCACCATTTCACCTAGACTAAGTTATCCTAGTTCCACATAAATCTTGTCCCTTGTATAGTTATCAGTGAGCTTCTTGGCTCAACTGACTAACTAGATGGCAGTGGAGGTTCTATGCCTGCTGCTCATCTAAGGGTTGGTCTAGAAAGGAGGATAAAGGCACTAAGATAATTATAAACCTTGTAGTAATTGGGGCTCTCACACTACAACTACTCGCAGAGAAGCTACTTAGGTGTTTTAACAACCTAAAGGATGTTCTAATCACAACTAAAGTATTCATCCTAAGTACTAATTGTCTGATTTAGAGTACAACTAGTCAGAGGATTCATAACAGACAATTAAGCATGAGCTGTAGCACAATCACATAGTGGTGTTCTAACTACAATGCATACATGATATGCACTGTGAGAGAAAAATGTAAAGTGCTTTGATTAAGACTATCCTAAACATTTCAAGCACAACAAGAATTATGTTTATAACTGAATGAAACTTAGCAATGGCTCAAAGGGTTTCCTCATCACCCTAGTTATGAGCTTAGAACATGGAAATTACACTTGAAACAACATTGTATTCCAACAAAATATGAACTGAAGATAACACAGTTGAGGAACTGGCTAATCCAGTCCTCTTGGGTGAAGCTCTAGCTAGCCCAGGCCTCTAAGGTTGAGCTCTGGCTAACCCAGGCATGAGTTCTAATCCTCCCACACATCCCCTATTTATAGTTTACATGAGTGTCCCCCAAATACCTAATTTCACAGAATTTCAAAAAAGTTGAAATTAAACTTTACCTAAACACTGATAGCAATCAAATTCGTCGACCCATGCTTCTTATTCGTCTTCTCCTGCTCTTCCCATGCCCTAATTTCAACTCTATTCCGACCTAATTTATCAATTTCACCTCTAGGGTTCCTGACATGGGTGAGGCGTGAAATTGAGAAATTAGAAGGACATAGAATTGGTGAAAGTGGTAATAATGATGGGGGTAGTGATGAGTTAGTGATTTGAGAGATCGTGAAGGGTTGGTGGTGGTGGCAGCGACGGGGCAGTGGAGTTCGTGGCGCTAGACATGGAGTTGCAGAAGAGAAGAAGGGGGAAGAAGAAAGAGAAGGTCGATGGGATTAGGGGTTAGGGTAGTGTTTGGTTGATGGGTAAAGGTATTAGGTGTTTGAGTGTTGAGCGGATGCATCAAGTCTCGAAGATTCACAAAGCTGAGCCGTGGGATGCGGAAATGATAGATCGATCTAACGACTACAAGTGAAGAGGCTGGTATCGACCGTCGGATGCTTGATACAACGAAACTGACGGCTCAAGATGGAGTTAGGTGCTGTAGTGTTAGACAGGATCTTCAAACTTTGATGTACTGGCGATGCTGCGACCATAGGATGCTGAGATGATCCAATCTGACGGCTAGAAAGGGAAACAGGTATGGATATAGGAAATGGATTTGGGTGAGGGTTTTGGGCCTTGGGTATGCCAAGCCCATATCTTCTTTAAGAACAATTCTTCCTCTTCAAGCCCAGTTCTAGCCTTCTGGTCTTGCGCACAACATTCTTCGCGGCTTCCTTGTGTGATTCCTCTTGGCTTCCACCACTTTTCTGCTCTTTTCCGCTCCGCAATTCATCCAAACTTTATTTGGTACCTAAAAATGCAAAATTAATTAATAAAAATATTTATTCTTGAAAACAATGAAAATACAGAATTTGGGTTAAAATGTAGAATTAATGCACAAAATATGAGTTAAATGCCAAGAAAAATATATAGAAATATGCACTTTTTAGCACTCATCAATTGTTTCTAGACCAGCTTCTAATATTTCGAAAAGGAATTCGTTACAATCTGAGCAAACCTCTTTGGAATCAATCCGAGTTTAAGTAAGTTGAATTGAGACGAGGGAAGCTGCGAGGAGATTTGATACCCAAGGTCTCACCGGTATTATAAGGCGGCGCAGTCACGCATTCAACTCGCAGAAACCGTCATGAACTTCAAAGTATGCTCAAAAGAGTAACCAATATTTTTCGAACGATTTTCCCATTAAGCTCGTTATCCTATAGGTCTCGTTCTAGTAAAAATTTTAAGCTTAGGTTCGCGTTTGGTTTCGTTTTCCTAAGGCGGGAAAGAAGAAACGGTGATGAAATCCGAGTCCTTATCTTAATTTGCCCAGGCCTTACCCTTTACTAGGAAATTAAAACAACCGTATTCAAATCCTCAGCATATATTCGCGGGTGTTTCGAAAGCTTACCTCCCGTACCAGACGGGCGCAGAACCGCTGAAGTCGACTCGGGACACGACTCCTATGTCGTGTGCGAACCCGAGGGGCCGAGACGATATTGTAGTCGTCGTCCTTCCCTGCAAACAGTTTTATATTTAATGTACCCTTCCTTAGGGTTTAAAAAAAATTGTCCAAGTCCAAAGTCCAAATAAAGTGCAAAAGAAAAGAAATTAAAAAAAATAATAATAATTACAAAAAATGGAAGGTCTCTAAAAAAATAAAATAAATTCTCTCTTTTTTTTTTAATTTTTCTTTCGCTCTTTTTTTTTGGTTTGTCTTTTCCTTCTCTTTTGGCTTTAAGCTTTGATTCCAAGTCTTTAGTATCCAACTTCAAACCTGTAATACAAAGACACACCCAAAGAAACGTAAAAAGAACAAATGAAATAAAAAAAAAAAAAACTAAAAATTCTACCTATGCACAAATCCGCGTCGGCGGCGCCAAAATGATAATATTTTTGAATGATGTTGTAGTAATGAGGTTCAAACTCTCGGACTTGTGAAGATTAAATTTAAAGATTTAATAAAATTATATACAAAAATATTAACAAAGTGGGCGAGAGGTAACCAAGACACTAGATTCCACTATGACGCAAAATTGAATGATACATATTTCAAAACTCTAATTATCTTTTAGGACTCTTATTTCTTAATTCACAAATAATTTGGAAATTTCTCAAAAATTAATTGTATCCCCTAAGCATAGATTATCTAAACAAAGTATAACCTATCTAATTGAATCACAACTAATGAAGAAAATTTTTGCAAACTATTAAAAACTCTGCAAAAGCAGTGATTGAGTGAATTATAAATTATAAATTAGAGAGAATAAATAATTACCAATTATTCATGCGTAAATAGCTTCCTCATTGCCTTGGTTGTGAAAGAATTAGCCGCTCATCATGTTGGAAAACCTCTCAAAGAATTTCATTGATGCTCAAAAATGGTTTACAAATGATGAGAATATGAGAAATACAATAAAACCGGGTTTGTAACAGTTATAAGTGTTACAAACCAGCTGTTACAGAAAACGGCAGACAGAAAGTGATGTAAACACTGTACTGCGACCCTCGCCTCTGTGTCGCTGACACTGTTAAAAAACGACTGCCTCTGCAGGTCCGTTCTTCGTGTTCTTCATGTTCATCATCAGCAGCAGCAGAAACCGAGTTTGGGAAAACTCGAATTTATTCTTCTCTGGCTCTCCTCAGCCACCCAGACTCTCGACCCCCCTTCTATGATACCTCAAGACCCTTTTTATACACCTACAGCACAAGAAATCTCCTCCATAACTCGAGATAATCCTCTCTTTACTCAGGTGATAAAAAATATTTTCGGGAAGATTTTCTTCCCTGCTTTATGATTTTCTCGCGTTCTCAGCTGTGTTTCTTTCCTTTTATACCTTCTTCACGCTCCAGAATATTGATTAGGTCTTCCAATCACGAGCAGTACACGTTTAAGCGATTGAATCGCACAAAAGCTCCTCCAAAATCCGATCGAAAAATCTGCCTGTGAAAAGAAATATTTTCCCGCCAAAATATTTTTTTGAATTTGTGAAGAAGGTCACCCCTTATCCGGTGGTCGCCCCTTATCCGTTGCTGGAGTCCGAATAACACATGTCCTTTGGGGTGCCTTAAGTAATTTTTCTGGGTTCCTCCGGCGCATTTCTGGGGTGTTTTTAGTCTCTATCCTGGGATGTAAAACACCACTTTTCGAGCCAATTTCGCCGCAAGAGCTTATTTTTCCAAAAACATCTACAAAAACATAAAATAACACAATAAGTATTTAATCGAGTCTAACAATACAGAACATTGAGTACAAATTAGACACAAAAATGTGTCTATCAACTGACTCTATGGGTATCCTTGTGAGGACTTTGATTTTGTGGGTTTGGAAATAAGTCCGCAATTTTCGTGATGCATAGAATAACGCCAATATTAGTTTTTCGATCTTAGGGTAATTTATTTCTGCGGAATTCAAGGTTTTACTTACGTAGAATATGGGTTTTTCTACTCCTCCATCGTTCCTGAGTAGGACTGCACTAATAGCATTTGGTCTGGATGTGAGACAGAGTAACATCTCCTCCCCTGGTTCCGGCTTTTGCATGATTGATAACTTGATTAGGTGTTCTTTTATGCCCTTCAGAGCTTCTTCACATTCTTGTGTCCACGCAAACTTTGCTCCCTTCTTTAAAATGTCAAAGAAGTGTTTATATTTATCAGATGACCGCGACATGAACCTTCCCAGTGCCGCGAGCTGCCTATTTAACTTTTGCACATCTTTTACAGTAGCTGGTGATGGTATTTCTAGTATCGCCTGCACCTTTGTAGGGTCCATCTCTATGCCCTTTCGAGAAACTATATGGCTTAAGAACTTTGCCGATTCTACCCCGAAAATGCACTTCAACGGATTGACTTTCATCTTATATCTCCTCATCTGATCGAAGATCTCTTTCAGGTCTTCCACATGATCTACGGAGTCTTTGGTTTTGACCAACATGTCGTCTACATAGACTTCCAATGTTGTGTGTACCCATTTTGCGAATACCTTCTCCACCATTCGCTGGTATGTAGCCCCTGCATTTTTCAATCCAAATGGCATTCTCGTGTAGCAGTACTGCCCCCTAGGAGCGAAGAAAGACGTGTTCTCCTGGTCTTCCTCGGACAAAGGTATTTGATTGTATCCACAATACCCATCCAAGGATGATAACCTTTTGTACCCGGACGCTGCTTCCACCATCTGAGGGATATTTGGTAAAGGGAAACTATCCTTGGGACAAGCGGTATTTAGATCACTGAAATTAATACAGATTCTTATGCCACTGTTCTTCTTCGGTACAATTACCATATTCGCAATCCAATCTGGATATTTCGCCGGCTTTATGATGCATGCCTTCATCATCTTCTGAAGTTCCTTGTCAATTTGCTCATGATAGGTCGTTGCTATCTTCCTTATCCGTTGGCTTACTAGCTTGATTGTTGGGTCTAATTTCAATCGATGGCATGCAACATGCGGATCAATGCCTGGCATTTCCTCCATGCTCCACGCAAATATGTCTCCATATTTTGTTAATAGTTCCACCAAACTTCTTTCTTCTTCCTCCTTCATTTTCGTCCCAATTTTTATGATTTTTGGTTCGTCTTCCGTTCCTAGATTTACATTTTTCGTCGGTTCGACTGCGGCGAAATTCAAGGTTGGCTCTCCCAACGGGGTTGGTTCTTTTATGGGCTTCGCGGGTTCTCTCTCATTTTCTGGTACCTCGCTATGTATTGTCCACCCTTCTTTAGCCTTTGCCAGGTATACCCGTAATTCGTCATCCTTCTTCAGCTCCAGTACCTTCCTCTTCCGTTCCTTCTTCCTTTTTACTTTACTCTCGTAAATATCAACATCTTTCTTGTTGCAGTTCTCGGCTTCTTCGCTGCTTCCTCGTATTTCGCTGATTCCACTTGGCATTAGGAACCGTATCATTTGGTGATAAGTGGACGCAACTCCTTTTATTCCATGCACCCATGGTCTACCTATAAGAGCATTATATGGCGACTCCACATCTACCACACGTAGAATAACCTTTGTTTCCAACTCTTCCGCCAATATTTTCAAGCATATCTCGCCCTTTGGCCTGGTCGCCACTCCATTAAATCCATACAGCGTATACGCAGAAGGTAACAGGTCAAAATCCTCATACCCCAGAGCTCTAAAGGTATGGTAAAATAGGAAGTCCACTGAGCTTCCCATGTCTATCAAGACTCTGTCCACCGCCCAAGTCATCTCCTTATTTTGCTGACCCCTTTCCTAGGATGCAATCCGGGCCACGACTAGGCTAACGACTAGTGAATTCATATGCTGGATTTCTCCTTCTGGCACGTCCTTCGCCGAAAAGGATATTTATCTCTTTTGCCAGCCTTCTAATGGTTCTTCCTTCGGGGAGTTCATTATCTCATTACCTTTGCGATCCACCTTGTACACTCTTGAGAATACATTATCTTCAAAATCTTGGAAACTTCCCCTAGAATGCGCTATGAAATTACAGTCTAATCGTCTAGTTTCTCGGCTTTCTTTTGCTTGCTTGTTGTGACAAGTAATCATCGATGTCTCCTTTCGATCAATGTAGTGCGCGAGTTTCCCTTGTTTGATAAGTCGGTGTATGATCTACCTTACAATCCTGCAGCTGTTGGTTTGGTGTCCATGGAAACGATGATACCTGCAAAACTCATGACTCTTTCTTCCCGGGATTGGTTCTCTCCCCAGATTTGGTGGTGCTGATATCTCTTTGGTTAATATCACCTCCTCCCATACTTTCTCAAAAGTTGTGTTAAGTTCTGGAAGTTTTAACTCCATCCATGTCGTCGATTCTTGTCCGATCTTCCCTTTGTTTTTCAGCTTATGCCTCCCTCCTCCATCTCCTCGTGGATCTTTTTGTCTGGATCTTCCCCTTTTCTCATCGCCTTTTTGTGAACTTCCAACCTGCATCTTTAAGCTTCGTAGCTTGCATAAGATCTCGTGATCTATGGTTCTCCTTCTTATTTCATCAATGTTTACTTCTGTTTTGACGTGTTTTCTTTCCTCCTCACATTTCTTTTCTTCCTCATATCTTAGCTCGCGATTTACCCGTCTCGCCTCTTCTAATAGCCTCCTTAAGTCTCTTTCTCTATGATTCCCTTCTAGCAACTCCATCACCCCTTGTTCATATGTCTCTTGACTTCTTTTGTTCCGGATATTCCTTTGAGATAACGCCGTGTTTTCCTCCGCTTTATTGTTTCCTTCCCACATGGCCTCATCAGTCATTTCTCGTTCACGTTCCTCATGCATCATCTGGTCATCTTCCTCCTGATTAGGGGTTTCACCCAGTTCTTCCGATACCTCATCCTCCTCGTTATCGTTTGCCTACGCCTTTTCTTGGTTCATTTTCTTTTCCGCGGTACTCCCAGCTTTCACGATCCGACCAGGTTTCTCCACAGTCCCGGCTTTCACTTTCTATCTGCGTTTCTCCACAGTCCCGGCTTTCACTTTCGATCTGCGTTTCTCCACAGTCTAAGCTTTCACTTTCGATCTGTGTTTCCCTTGTATCATGGTCCTTCGTCTTTCGTCCTTTACCAATATATCGTTCTTCGCCTCCTGATCCCGAGCCTCCAATCGTTTACTCCTTCTCAATACCGTTTGTGATTTCTTTTGCCTCACCTTTCTCTTCATCGTTTACCTCGTTCCGAAATTCGTCCTTGTACCCACCTCTTTGCTAGTCTTTCCGCTTAATTCTCAGATCTCTGGTTTCCGTCTCTTTGGTTCAACCTCAGCTTCTCTCCCTACTCTTTTGACGAGGATAGATCCCCAATCTTCTCTCTCTGTTTCTCCCAATCCGTGTTTCTAGCGCCAAAATGTAATTACTGGAAATCCATCAACACACCCAAATGGAGAATATGCAAGATCTAAGACATAATAAATACTAGAACTTAAACTTATTTATTAATCTCAAGTGAATTACAAGTTACACTCGTGGATTACAAGGAAACCCTAATCCCTTGTTTAAGCCTATGAATTACAAGTAAACCCTAACTCTCTCTCTCCTATGCTAGAACTTTTCCTCTCCAAAAGATCTCTCCCTTTACATTATCCAAAGGTCTATATTTATAGGCCTAAGCAACCTTCGTGGCATACAACTCATATCATCTCGCCGAGGTTACTTTATGCTTCGCCCGGAGCATTTTCCATAAAGTTTTCCCCACCTTTCGCTGTCTTCACGTGGTCTTGTTGGGACACTTGTCCCATTTCTTGCTCAACAATTTATCTACTTCGTGGGGATAGCTTTTCTTCCAAGCCAAGTCACATTATTTCGTGGTCATTTCGTAATGAACATCTGATTCCTTTCGCGTTCTTCGTCTCCTTTGGCGAGTTACCTCGTCCCAAACTTTACTTCGCTGCCGCGTGAATAAGGATAATTCTGACTTGATTTGACAAGTCCCTGACGTCGAATCTCGGGGCTTGAAGTAAGATCTTTTCACCAGATTCCCGTGCCTTCCTATGGCCACGTGTCGGCTTATACTTTGGTAACTACATCTGGTATCCCTTTATATCAATCGTGAAAGTTAACAAAGACTGTTCATTTGGAAGAAGCTTAATCATGGATAATCCGACAGACATAAACACCGAGAGATGTATAGTACGCAACAACTCTAGCTCCATTTATGCCCGAGGTAGAAGTGCACTGGTGCAATGTGCTTCTACCTGCTTTGTTCTTGGGGTTTTCCATGCGAAGAAAAAGAGCAAAAATACAACAATCAAACAACAAACTGTTTGGCGGACATGTTTGCTGAAGTGTGCATATTGGCCACAACTATTGAGAGTCCGTTTGATTGAGCACCTATCAACTGTACTGCAAAATGCAACCAAAGTACATCGTGCTGAACCATGTGTGTCACATGCCACACATCTGCACTGGCATTACCATTGAGGTCCACACTTTGGATTTGGACACAGGACAAGCTTACAGACTTGGTCGGGGCCTCTGCCTAGGCCAGGAGCCATTACACCAGCAACTACCACAGTACCACTGAGTTTTAACAACCACCACTTATTGAACAGACAGACGATGTATCTTTGTATTGAGCCCAAGGGACCTAACTGATTGTCCCCTGCCCCAACCTTATTTGTCAAACATTAAATCTTTCAATCCTTCCGAAGAAGAAATTATCATATTCGATCACAAAACGCATAACCTATAAGACACATTTTCAACCATATAACATCTTAAGAAATCAACCAGACATTAAAGAAACACAATCATAACATCAATTAATCAAGATGAAGATTAATATCCAATGGCGAAACCATCAACTACCCTATGGCATATGTACATGACAAGGCCTCAAGATAATTCAGTGAAGTCAGTACTGCAATCAAAACAAGAATCACATTATTTTAATCACAAAGAGATTCATATATTCTTTTCTGATCCGATCTTCTAACAAATCACAATAATTACTGACCAAACTAAAAATCCTTGAAGAACTAGTTGTATCTGTCGTCCAGTATGAAAAAATTCAGCTTGGCT
This sequence comes from Papaver somniferum, assembly GCF_003573695.1. Lineage (NCBI taxonomy): Eukaryota > Viridiplantae > Streptophyta > Magnoliopsida > Ranunculales > Papaveraceae > Papaver > Papaver somniferum. The sequence goes on along the minus strand of NW_020647637.1, from coordinate 448,127 downwards.
GTTATGATTCTATAATCTATTGCTAAGAATATGCAAGATCTGAAGATCACCACACGCTCTAGGGTCTACTTACCCCTTACTTTAGTTGGCTATATCTCACAAAGCCAAAGGTACGCACTGTTGGAATTTTGAGTGAAAAATAATTATACGAGTGAAAATTGGTTTTCAAAGATTTAAACTCCAAGAGATGTGTTTGGTTATGGCTTTTCACCATAAGACACCTAGTCATGAATAGGTTTTATGGAGAGTCACCATTGACCATGGGGAGTCACTTACTGGTGAAAAGACATCTTGGAGAGTCACTAATGACTCTATATAAGTCCATCTCTTAGAGTTGTTTTGAATGAGTTTTTACAAGGTTTTGAGAAGTAGAAAACAGATTTTATGTCAAGAGTCAGAGTCATTTAAGAAAACAGTAACTGTCAACATTCGCTGGCCTAAAAGTATTGTAGTGCTACTTACTATAAGGCGTGACCGTTGTATCTTGGAAGGCGACATCCGTAGAACCGTGAGCACCGTATGCGGGGATAAATTGTCTTTAAGGAAAGAGGATTACCTCGCCTCGATCAACCCAATCCGATAAGTCTTTCTAACTTTCTTGTTGTTAGTATTTTGTTTGTTGCAGTAACATGATTTCCGAGAAACCGAAACTGCATATTATTTCCAACAACCTTAAAGACAATTCACCATGTTTTGGTTTCTTGGAAATGCTAATAGTTGGTGCTCTCAATCTTGATCGCTACAAAGTTTCGTGTGAATGTGCACTTGAACTGTTGAACATGTTAATTAAATGTGAATCACCGCCTGCATGTTGGTGCATATGTTAGAGGCTTTTGTGCAATGCTTTTTCAATCACCTTATCTTCTTATAATTTAGTGCTTGTCTCATCTGATTAAAAGCATGCCGTCTCCATATCCAATGCTTTTGTTCTTTTGCACCACATTGCTCGTCTTACATGATATTGCATGTCTCGATATTGTTTGTTAATTTGATTCAAAGTCTACCCATGTTCAGAAATACTTTGAATGAATAATCATCATAATTATTTACAGTACATGCAGTTAAGATCATTTTGCGCCTTCACTGTTCTTGATTCGGTGAGTCAAGGAAAGTAGAATGATAGGCGAGTGGGCGTCATTTCTGTTTTACAGTTCGTATATTTCATTTTGATGTTAGTTAGTTATGGGGACATGACCTTTCATATGATGTATGAACAGTTACGTCTGTTCAAAACTAAAGACTTCAAAACGTTACCGTTTTAGAACCATTTAAAACTGTTCGTGTGTTTCAAAGATAGGTGATTTTGAGAAATCCTTTCACGGAATGAAACAGGAACACAAATATTTATTTGTTCAGCCTCTCCTAAACATTGCAGGCTAGAGGTAATCATTGTGAATGGAGTTCCCTATTGTTTCTCTTGGGCGGAAAGGATGCACTTGGAACACATATTTGGAGGAATGACTTCCACAGTTCAAGTTGTGGAGTCGAGATGTTATTTATATCTTTGAAAAGAGATACAAAGTTGGTTGTTACAACTTCTTAGCTATTCAATAGCTAACAGATGCTATTCAAAAGGAAGTTTAAATTATCCTAAAGACTATTGCAAAATACCCGGTCTATAGCAGTATTCACGGCATGCTTACTGTGTCTGTGGAGAGTCTTCAGCTGATGGGTTATTATCCTTAACACCTCCCCTCAAGTTGTACTTGAGTTAACGAATGTGCAACTTGCTTCTAAATGTACTGGAACTCTGGTGAAGATAGACCGTTCGTAAATATATCAGCCATCTGGTCTTTTGAACTTATGGAACGAACCGGTAACTGCTCCTCAAACTGTTGTATGAGAAAATTGGTGTTTCTCTTCAAATTCATAGTATGAGATAGTCAAAATACCTCTTCAAAATGTTGTGTGAGATAGTCGAAATACCTCTTCAATTGGTAGTATTGAACTGTGTTGGTTAACATATATAATTGGTAATGGTATTAATTTGTTTTTGGTATTGAAATTTGCTTAGAACTGGTTTTTAAGAATGTTTTTAGTACCATATCTTTAAGTGTTGATAGATGAAACAAAAGAGTTTGTCCAGTTTCCTTGTCACTAGCAGAGACTTTTGAATAAGATTTCTTAGAAGCGAACGGTGTTGATGGAGGTGGTGAATTGTTATGATTTGGTGATAGAGACTTGTGTTGCCGATATAATGGATGGATGATGTGAGTAAAGTAGGTGATGAAATTGGTGATATGGGTGAAAAACAAACACCTAAAGATGATGTAGAGTTCAAAACTCTCTGAAGTATTTTGATGAGCAGATTAGGGGCATATTATTTCTTTCACAGTGGAAGAATGAGGGGATTTGAGTGTTTGGATGCTGATATGAAAGTGGTTTTGATGGTGGTGATCTACTGTTGGTTGTGATGGCAGCGGCTGTTACAGCGGAAAAGCGAGATGATCGAACCCTCCTGATACCAACTTGGAACACATATTTGGAGGAATGACTTCCACAGTTCAAGTTGTGGAGTCGAGATGTTATTTATATCTTTGAAAAGAGATACAAAGTTGGTTGTTACAACTTCTTAGCTATTCAATAGCTAACAGATGCTATTCAAAAGGAAGTTTAAATTATCCTAAAGACTATTGCAAAATACCCGGTCTATAGCAGTATTCACGGCATGCTTACTGTGTCTGTGGAGAGTCTTCAGCTGATGGGTTATTATCCTTAACAGATGCAAACAATTGGTAGTGAAGGTATTACAAAATGAAATTTTTGTAAGACGACTCTGATGAAAGTTCTCTGGTTGGTCCGTGATGTCGTTTTGCGACACAAACTCATCAGGATTAGAACACCGCAAAACCAGTTGTTATGCGATGTTTCCTGAGATTGATTGGTGGGGAGACACCAAATGGTTACTACCATGACCATCCAATCAGAACCTCATTATCCCTCTGCAAATTTTAAGACCTTGCATTGAGATTTTCTTTCGGATCAAATCCATTAAAGTGGTTTTCATGACTATTGGTGATAGCCATGAAATGTGGGGGAAGAAGTACCATAAATAGGTTCTGAAACAATGTGACCGATAATTCTAGCCCACATTTATGAAAGAATTGGTCTTCTCCGAGAACTTCAGAAGCCTAAGACATAGATGTATAAATGATTCATGTGATTACGTGAATTTACAGTTTCAGCTGTGGGTTGCATACATGTCGCCTGAATTTTGGGAACTTGTATTTCGTTTCCAGATTGGTTTGAACTACTTTGTTCAGACAGACGTAAGTCTCTTTCCGCTGGAAATTCTTCCAAGAATAAGAGATGAAAATGCACGGCAAGAAATGTATAGAAGTATGTTCTTACATTTGAGATACAATCCGTAATGGATTTAGTTGTACGGAAATCGAGATGAATTCTATGTACCATCAGTAGGTGGTATATGAGAATGCTTGTGCTTACAGTTACTTATGTAAGCGAAATAAGTAAAAAAGAACAATTAATGCAGCATTTCCCCTTGGATGTGCAAGCGCAATTCTGCTTGTGCAAAGCACCAGTAGGATTGGTAGTTTCATAACATAGAAATGTCATGAAACGTGGGGGAGAAGACTAAGAGTACTCTGTACAAGGTAGTAACTCTAAATGTGGGGGTTCAGAGACTCCGAGACATTTCTCATAAATGGGTGACTATGAGAATCGGATCTCGATTTTGGCACCAATTTTGCTAAGGAAAAAGCAAAGCAGTGTTAGACAAACTGAAATTATATGATGAGTATAACCAGTAAGCCACAGGATTGGGGGTGGTCATATAACAGAAGTGTTATAATGATAAATTCATCAAAATGTGAGGGTGCCTAAATCAGTTTTATGGTACGTTCCTATAAACACAAGGTCAACGTAATATCATAAAGTAATTGCTCTCAAATGCGCGCATCTAAAAGAAATAGTGTTTGGAAATTGTATCAAGCCGGCAAATGATACAAATTCAAGAGAGAGCTTATAATTGCATGTCGAGGGGAATGGGCTTATAGCCTTACTAAAGAGTAAGTTGAAGCGGTAACCCAATCTAAGCGATTGGAGATCCCATGGTCTAGGTTCAAAAGGGAAAACTAAGTTGTGACGGACTCGCCAGATAACACTGAAAGAGATTTTCTCTTTCACATTCCTATGATAAGAGTCAGTGTTGATGTCACGTAAGAGGTTGAGATTTTCTCTTAATGATTCTTATAGCTTAGTTTAACTAAGAAAAGTATGGCAGGATACTTTCAAATAGGAGATCACCAATATGAGTGAGAAGTGTGGCCGCTTCTATGATAACTTTAAAGGCTAGGTTAATCTAGAGCACTAATAGAAATCCAAGAACGTTCAGGGCCGAAATGAACACAACCGAGAATTTGACGATTATAAGGAGATATAATGTGTGAGATTTATTTTATCGATTTACATCAACGGATGACAGTTCAACGACATCGCGTCCACTGATTGGCTAGTAAATCCGGTAAATTTTCACTAGGTTTGGTTCAAAGCCACAAGCTACCATTTACCGATGCATTATATTTTCTGCTTGTGCTCTTAAAAGTTATAAGTTTTGTTGAGTCATTATTTTCACTCATGTGGGGGATTGTTGGAATTTTTAGTGAAAAATAATTATATGAGTGAAAATTGGTTTTCAAAGATTTAAACTCCAAGAGATGTGTTTGGTTACGGCTTTTCACCATAAGACACCTAGTTATGAATAGGTGTTATGGAGATTCACCATTGACCATGGGGAGTCACCTATTGGTGAAAAGACACCTTGTAGAGTCACTAATGACTCTATATAAGTCCATCTCTTAGAGTTGTTTTGAATGAGTTTTTACAAGGTTTTGAGAAGTAGAAAACAGATTTTATGTCAAGAGTCAGAGTTATTTAAGAGCACAGTAACTGTCAACATTCGCTCGCCTAAAAGTATTGTAGTGCTACTTACTATAAGGCGTGATCGTTGTATCTTGGAAGGCGACATCCGTAGAACCGTGAGCACCGTATGCGGGGATGAATTGTCTTTAAGGAACGAGGATTACCTCGTCTCGATCAACCCAATTCGATAAGTCTTTCTAACTCTCTTGTTGTTAGTATTTTGTTTGTTGTAGTAACATGATTTCCGAGAAACCGAAACGCATATTATTTCCAACATGCACATGGTACAACAGCAAACAAGGTATGGTTATCGTCATGGTACCCAAGGGCCGTCTTTGAGTAGCACATCCGTCATGGCCAGACAAAGATAACGGTCCCCTGTGGAAATTATGAATCGGAAAACAATCCAAAAGAAAAGAAAGTGACCAAGTCATTTCTGCATCCTCATTGGCGTTCACCCTTTACAACAATGTGGTTGTTCATACAACATCGCCAGACTCAATTTCAGTTGTTTTTTTCACTAGATTTCCTTCAAATATGCTATGCCACAGATGATCTTTCCTTCACTTAAGTTAGGTTTCCTACTTGACGGATAATGACAACTTCCGGCTATGCTTTGGCATCAAGCACAAAACTAATATCCGGCCGTTTAAAATACATGAACATTGACATGGGCCCTAAGTTGTATCTCAAAATGGGCCTTTCTAAAACGTTACCACGTTGCAGATATGGTGGTTGAACCATAATTGAGATCAACTAAGATTCCCACACATTTTCCAAGTGAGCAAGAACTGAAGATTAGATTTACTTTCACTTAATCTAGACAATTATGTATGTCTACCCTGAAAAAGTACCCAACCATAACATCTTAAGAAATCAACAGACATTAAAGAAACGCAATTATAATCAAATATCAACTATCTTTTCAAAATCAAAGAAAATCAAAGAAGACAGTGAAACACGATATAATTGAAAATCAATTTCAAAATCAAAGAAGACAGCGAAAATGCCGCCCCACAAAAATATATGCTTCAGAAAGTACGAAAGTACAATAATCAGATCACTAATCAATTGCAACTAAGATGAATAACATCTAGTGACGAAATCATCAACTGGAAAAAAAAAAAAAAAAAAAAAAAAAAGGAACACATAAACAAAGATGAGCATGTAGAACATGGATGATACCCTATTGGCCAATTTACAACACTTAATACTTACTTAATAATGATAGTATTGCAATCAAACTAGAATCACATTATCTTTAGTTTAATCGAAAAAGATTCATATAATCTTTTCAGATCTGGTCTTTTGGGCTTTATCTTGAAATCTTGAAATACAATAACGAACTGACCAAACAAGAAATCCCAAAACTTTCTATAATAACTAGCAATATCTGGTGTGGTCCATTGACGAAAAGATGCTTGGTTATGATGAATTCTAGGGTCTACTGCTACAGATACACAAGACCACCAGCTGCTAATGGCTAATGACTGAAGAATCTAACACTCAACCTTTGAAGATAGCTAATAGGAAATTGAGATGTCTAGGAATCAACCAAGATAAAAGATCACTGCTGGAAAATACAATTATGCATTTTACCTAACAGAAAACAACCCTATCTTATAATCGGGGTATATATACTCCGAAATTATGGCACTGTATTACAAAATCTCCTGAAATGATAAACCAGGAAAAGTTATGTGAGGAGGGAGAGTCGGAGACAGATCATGCTATGAAATTAAGCGAGGAGGGAGTCAGAGACAGATCATGCTATGAAATTTACCAACGTGGTGTGGGAAATTTACTTTAGACCAAAATCACTATACCCTTCATATGCAATGAAGTGGCTCAACAAAATAACTACATTGCACAGCAGTTGCTCTATGAAAATGATATATTCTTCAACGTATGTATTAAAAAGAAAAAATGATAGGCATACAAAAAAAAAGATCTAATCACATGAAGGAACTCTAATTTGCTTAAAGAAACAACTCTTGAATATGATGATGTATTTGTCTAGTGAAAGGAATTTGTAACTGAGGATATACATACAGTCATACACTAACTAAGTTGCAAGGATAGAACAGAAACCTACCAATTCATATTATTCAAGCTTCTTAACGGGATAAAAATTTCAAAAAAATCACAATACTTACCAGCAACAAATGTGACATGAACCTATGTCTTTACATACTTATAATGTCAGTCAGAATCAAGAATAAGAACAGCTGACAATAGGATACAACAGTGAGTATAACGTGAGTATAACCTATGACAGAACTGCCAGCAACCTTGGTGCATTAGAAAGATTACCTAAATACCACATTCCTCCATAGCTGCCTGACATTTCAAGAAATGATTTAGCCTTAACATTAACTGATCTTGATGATCCACCAACTTACAAACAACTACCCCAGAGCCCAATGATGGTTCCTCCACAAAAGAAATCAAGGAAAACAATTGTTCTTCCGAAGTAATGATAGTATGATACTCATTCAACAATTCTTTCAACAAGTAATAGTGATTAACTTTAGGGAAACATGGACAATGTGCACACAACTTAAAGACTCCTATGAACCATTACAATATCACACGTCAATCCAGGAGGTTGTAACTTTAGATATTAATTTTCTCAAACCCAAAAATTTGAGTGCCAATTTACCAGAGTTAGCAAGTTATGTAAATCCTTTTTCTAAGAAACACAGTTTTCCCAAGGGTTTCAGATACAGTTAGTAAAAGCAACTTACATCTAACTGCGCAGTGTGTATTACCTACAGCAGTATGGAAGGCTCACTCAAACCCATGTAATCATGCAGTATGGAAACACAGATGTTTTTGATCAGTCAAAACTTACGCTTACACATGATCCTGTTATTAAGCTATGACAAGAAACAAAGTATCTGACACGGGACAAGTATGAAACTAACAAGGCTTATGACAAGAAACAAAGTATCTGACACAGGACAAGTATGAAACTAACAAGGCTGTAATAAAACCAAGTAAGAAGCTTCCTAGTTGAAACTGTGGACAGGGATATACCATGAATATCTTAAATATGGTGCTTCTTACGGTATGGTATAATCGGTATAGTGCCTACTGAAAGCAATTGCTCTTCTGTAGGTGCCACGGGAAACTAGGTAAGTAAGGCAAAAGTAAAAAAAAGCAAAAAAAAATACAAACTTGGAAAAGCAGGCTAGTCGTCAAAGATTATATTCAATTTTTGAGGAACATTACTAGTCTCATTTTGGGATATGTAACCAGAGACTGCAATCATACAGTCTAGTACGACATTTTATAAACTCAAACACAAACAAAACTAGAGACATCTTATAAATTCAAGCATGCTGTCATATAGAATGGCCTTCAATTAGAATAAATAAAAAGGCTAGTACGACATTTATGACCAAACTTGGAAGAGCAGTCTTGTCATCAGAGATTAGACTGATTTTTCGAGGAACACTACTAGCCCCATTATGGGATATGAACCAGGGACTGCAATTATATGGCCAAGCATTAGACAGCTTAATGTAGATGCGCTAATATGATTCCATCACACTAACAAAACCAAAGTCATCTTATAAATTCAAGCATCTTGTCATGTAGACTGGCTTTTAATTAGACATGAATAAAAAGGCTACGAAGTTCCAAAATATGCTACTACTAAATTCATGACAAAACATCCATCCATCCATCCATGTAAGAAACCAAGTCTCTACAAAATTGACAATCAAAACTATAAAATACCATAAAGCTCTGAAAAACGCAGAAATATAATCCCTGTCTTAAGCTGCAGATTTCTTCAACTTGGATAGCTCTTGTCTGATCAAACCACCCCTCTGCAATCAACCACATATCTCATCAAACAAACATAACTACGCACAACCAACACTATACAGCAACAGAAAGTAAAATCCATATGCAATCATTATTATACTGACAGATGTAAAACACACAACAGAAGGCAATGTAAACAAACCTTGATTTTGGCAAGCATGACCTTAAACCTCTCGAAGTCGTTAAGGGAAGCTCTCTTCTTCTGCACGATAAGCTTCCTACCCCATGAACTACTCTCCCACTTCTTCTTCACATCTATAAAATCAAAATCGAAAACAACAAATAATCAATCCACTGTACAAAAAAAAAAGTACCAAAACTGAATGGAAACAAAACTATGGTCATACCTGCAGCTTCCATGGCAGCAAGGAGTGCCTTCTTGTTAGGTACACGGCCGATATCGATTTTAATATCAGTCAAAGACAATCTCTTGAAATTCATTTGTGACCTAACCATATCAGGTGCATCAACCAAAGCCTATATTTCAACAAAACCCAATAGATTAACAAAAATGCTATACAGATCTTAAAAAAAAACTCTAATAATCTCAAAAGGAGCATACAAACAAGTGAATCATCTTGTTTTACTTACTCTGTTTTGATCAATAACATCAACGATGACAACAAGCTTTCCATAGTCTTCTCCGTAGTTAACTAGAGCAACACGCCCGATCTCAACGTATCGTTTGAAAGGCTAAACAAAAAAAAATCAAAAAATAAACACAGAAGAATGAGTAATCAATCAGTGAATCAAGTTAGAAAGATAAGAAGATCATGATTTGAGAAATCTGTGATGGGATTTACCATTGTGAGATTGAATCGAGGAACTGAGAGAAATCAGAGAAGCGCCGTGGAGGAGGAGAAACGAGAGAAGGGGATACACAGTCTCTTTTTAGTCTCTCTCTACTATGATATTACTAGGGTTTTTGGGATTTTAAGATTGGAGTTCTCGTAAGGGCTTTTAGGGTTTCCGCTTGTGAAGTTTTTTAAAAGCCCATTAGTTTGAGGAGTGTTTCAATAAGTTTCACGTCCAACCTAATTCTGTAAGCCCATTTTATACCTTGAGGCCTCGGGTTCGGTCAAGCCTTATTTTATTGGGAAAAATATGGTTTAGTCCAAAATCCCATCCAAATATACTATTTAGTTCACACCCATTCAACTAGGGACAAATTAGTCCTTTATTTATTTGAAATATGGAAAGTACACTAATAACCCTTAATATTTAGTGAAAACTACAGGGAGACCCATTCTCGCTGATGTTTCTACTGTGAAACACACGCTTCCAAAACTATAGGCGCGCATCCAAATTCTGGAAGAAAATTATTCTCAAACCCAAAATATATAAAATTTTGTTTCTGTCTTTTTTTTTTTTTCTTCTTCTTCTTTTTCTTCTTCTTCTCCACTATACCTAGATCTCAGAAAAAAGGAGAGATTCGATTGATTTCGAGAACAAATTCATGCCTAAATTCGATTGATCTCAACAGCAGCACCAAATCGTCTTCTTCTTCGGATTAACAACGAACCCTCTTATTACTGATTCTCTTCATTACAATTTCAATTCACTATTGTTATTAATGGTAGCAGCAAAAATCCCTAAATGGGTTTGTAGAACACGGTTTGGTCATCATAGATTTATGATCCAAAATTGTTTTTAATGAAGATTTTGAAATGAATTTCAGATTTTTATGAAACTCTCATCCGTGAATTGAGTTGGAGTAAGCAATACTGGATGAGTTGTGAAGAAGGTTTAATTGCAGATGATGGTGTAAATACATGAAAGAAGATGATGGTGTAAATACATGATTTTGACCAAGAGACCCCGAATAACTTAAAGATAATGGTTTGCGTGGGAGTTAATGAAACATGAAAGAAGATGATGATGTGGTTATGACTGCATAACATGTCATTCAGTCGAGAAACTGTCTGCGTAACATGTTATGCATTCGTGAAAATGGATGCATAACCTGTTATGCATCTACAAAATTTGTTGCATAACTTGTTATGCAGTCCAGAAAACCTGCATAACCTGTTATGCGTCCGAAAATATGGCTACATAATGCATTATGCATCGAGGAAATAGATGCATAACCTGATATGCATCCGTAAATATGGATGCATACTGCATTATGCATCAATTTTTTTATATGTACGGCTAAAATCAACCAAAAAAATGGTAATATAACTTGTTATAGATGCATAATTTTGTTATCCAAATGCATAATTCGTTATGCAGTGGAGAAAATGGTTGCATAATTCGTTATGCGTCTGCAGAATGTGTTATGCATCGTTTTTGGTGACTGCATAATGGTTAAATATCAAGTTTTCAAAAAAAATCCCTAAAATGAGGATCACCTCCGATTTTTCGTTAAAAACAAAAATTTGATATTCTTGTTTGTACTCGTTGCGTAGCTCTTTTAAAAAGATTTCCAACGATATAGAATTTGTAAAATTCTAAGGCTCGGATTTTTAGATATGTTATGTCCAAGTTGCGCTGCCAATTATACCCCAGAAAAATTAGGCTGCGTAACGAGTTATGCCTGAAAAGATAGTATGCATAACCAGTTATGTATTGATTCATATAATAATTTCATATAATTATGGGTGTCACGGTATACAAAATTAATTGTGGGCCTGAAAATGAGAATATTATTTTTTTTGGGTCTCCCCCTAATTTCCCCTAATATTTAAGGTTTAATCCAAATATTTTCAGTTTAGTCCATAGTGACATATGATGATGTCACCAATTTTAAATCATATAAAATAATTTTAAAACGATTTATCTTTCGAACCGTTCATCCAAAATTCACGAACTTTATATATTAGGAAAGCTCTTTTCGATAGCTACAAAAAGAGTACCCATATGACTATATAATTTTCACTTTTTTAAAAATTTAATTTTGATGTGTACAAAAAAAGTGCACATGCACGAAACTTTTAAAAGTTTATGCAGTAAGTTTTTCACTTGTGCACCACTTTGTCCAGGTCGTCCATATCCACCACGGGTAGGGCTGTTCATGGTCGGTTTTGGTTCGGTTTCTAGCCAAACCAAAACCGAAACCAATATTATCGATTTCTAAAAATCTAAACCAAACCAAACCATTAACCATTGGTTCGGTTTCTTAATGGTTTTATCCGGTTTCGGTTTGTTCCATTGGTTAATGGAAAACCGACTGTGCCGTTCAAATCTTTAAAAAAAATAACACAGTTGAATTTTTTTAACCAACCTGCAAAATATAATTAACACATAAGCGTAGTTCATAACTCAAATTTATAAGCATAGTTCAACACATAAACATTAAATATTCAAAATACATAAACTCTAAGTTCTACATGCTCCAAATTTCATATTCAAAGTGAGATGGACGGGGTAGATTAAATCTATCTGATTTTAATCAACGGCCTATACTTATTGGTTTTCCATTGGTTTTTGGTTCTTTTTCCAGGTCAAACCAAAACCGAACCAATAATGTCGGTTTTCAAAAAAATTTACCATAACCAATCCATTAGTAAATGGTTTGGTTCGGTTTCTTCCTTATCGGTCTGGTTCGTCCGGTTCCGGCGGAAAACCGAAACCATGTTCAGCCCTAACCACGGGACCTACTTTTCCATGAGAATTACACTATGCACCATATGTACACTCCTGCAAAACATGCATGAGACCGTTTATTCACTACCACCCACAAATTTACTTTTTCATGGAAAAATACACTTGTGCATCAATTTGTTCACCCCTGCAAAACATGCATAACATCGATCATTCATAACCACATCCTAACCTTCTTTTTCAAGGGAATTACATGGGGGCACCAATATATACACCCTTCTAAATATGCATAAAATCGAACATTCATAACCAGACACAAACCTACTTTTCATGGGAATTACACATGTGCACTAATATGTACACTCCTACAAAATATGCATAAAATCGACCATTCATACCCACAGGCGAACTATTTTTCATGGAAAATACACTGATGCATCGTGGAAAAAATCAATTATATTCGCCTAATAACAAATCTATTTCATGGGATTTACATAGGTACACTAGTATGTCCGCACCTACATATCTTGTATAAACATAGCATGGAAACTCAAATGGATTTGAACCATCAACCTCCGCAAACCTTGTGATAGGCTTGGGCGCTCTACCACTTTGAGTTTGTGAGTCCCTAAAATAAGATGCATAAAACCAAGACAAACTGATGTCAAAGGTGCATCTGGGTATAATACAGTTCTATGTCACAATCAAAATGTGTACAACGATGTACACATTAACAATCAACACGTGTACAATTATGTACACATTAAGAATCAACATGTGAACTATGTAAATTTTTAAAAATTTGGAACTGGCATTCATTAACTTACGTATGCTTGGCATTGCATACATACAAAAACATGACTGGTTGATAAATGGTTTTGAAAAACCTTTAAGAACCTACAAATTGTTTCCAAATTGGTCAAGCGAGTACAAGATAGGATATTGGTCATTAAGAAAGAAATTTTCTCATCAGAATAATGAGCAGTAGAAAACATACCTAGTATCGAACTTTCACTATTTGCAATTGTTAGCAGCCTCCTTGGGTGATTCCACCATCCTCACATGTAGGTAACTTGAATTAGGTCCAACTTACACAAACTAACAAAATGTGAGTTGATAGAACCTGTTTAGAATACATGAAATTAGAAGAATATTTTACACGAAGCAACAACGATGTAAGTAAACAAAAACTCAACGTAACACAGTTTTATTTACATCAAAATAAAACATAAAGGGTAATTTAAAGTAGTATTCATCCTTTTAAACCAATAGTTATAGTAGCTGAATATATGCCTGAGGCGCAAGAATTTAGACCAGCAAGCAATACAGTTTATACCCAAAATGTAAGAATTTATCTTATAGAACTTCTCACATTATGATTAAGAAGCTGGGGACTAATGATGATGGTATATGAAGGTATTTTCCCCGTAAAGGTTACATAGTAAGCTAATTCTTAATATTATGGAAAGTTCATTTGTAGAACTATGTGTAAATTACCGATCAACAGGTGTACAACTATGTGCACATTGAAAATCAATATGTGTACAACTATGTAAACATGGGTAAGAAGACAAACAAAAAAAGTGTCATAGGTACTGTATGATTTTCGAGCTTCTTCAAAATACTCCATCGATGCTCTGTCATATTTCCTGCAAATATTTGACCCAGTGGTCAATCAGTTATTCAGAATAACGTAGTTTTAACCAATGCAAGAAAATTTTGGTAGTTAATAGAATATTAGTATCAATGAAGTACATAAACAAACAGTATACCTAGAACTTATCTTAAACTCATCTTTCTCCATGTCATATCCACAATTCACAACACAGAGGCCTAAAAAATGTAAGTATAGCTAACGTCCTTCATAACATATTCAGTCACAACTAAGAAACCATGTGTACGCAAAAAATGAGTTAAAATGTCCTAACAGTTGAAAGCATCACTTGGTTCCCTATTTATCAAATTGCAGCTACTTGTTACTACCGAATGTCGATATTAGCGTAATCCGATACTTAGGTGTACAACTATGTACACATTAACGATCAACAAGTGTACAATTATGTACATATTTCAATAGGTGTACAACTTTGTACACATTGACAATAAACAGGTGTACAACTATGTACACGTTAGCAATCAACTGGTGTACACTAACAGCATTGGCTCACATATTGCCTTACATAAAATTCACTTCCAATGAAGACACCACAACAAGCTCCTATGTCAATAAAACATTGTCTCAGAAAATATGAGATGCTACATTTTTGTCTCGCTTTGACAAAGACCAACATCAACTTTGATTTTACTATAGCATCTACTGAGTGACCACTTTGAAACAAGCATTCGATCTATCCAGATGCCTAAGCTTCGATATCAATAAACTAGATGTGAATCTATACAATCCCCTTGGACCTTGGGATCATCTAGCATGTTAAGTACAAATCTATCAAATGATGAGTAACTTCAGTTAAGCTAGAAGTTAGATGAACTATAGTAAAATATGGAAACAGTTACACTTAAATGCTAATCAGTTACTAAACCATGTGGATAAGGGAGAAGGAAAATCAGTAAGTTACACTTAAATGCTATAAGCAAATTGGATGATCATTACCTACAAAAATCCTGCTATTGATAAAGCATTGATACAGGATTTTGTTCCTCCAGCTACTATTACATCTGAATATCCAAACTGAATCATCCTTACAGCATCACCAATTAAAAACGACCAAAGGCTACTAAATTTTTTAAAGATGCTAAACGATAAGCAACTACAATTTCTAAAACCCATTAACAGTAAATGTGTGTCCACTAAACAAATGCATTCGTAGCTTGATACATTCAACCACGTGGAAAAAAATTGTTATAGATATGGAACAAAAGCTAAAAGTGGAAGTGAGTCTACTGTTGAAATTTTCTTCATCTTCTATTCGTCTCTTAGATATGATCCGCACCTGAAAAATAAAATGTTACACATTAATTATTTCATGGGATTTACACAGGTACACTAGTATGTCCGCACCTACATATCTTGTATAAACATAGCATGGAAACTCAAATGGATTTGAACCATCAACCTCCGCAAACCTTGTGATAGTCTTGGGCGCTCTACCACTTTGAGTTTGTGAGTCCCTAAAATAAGATGCATAAAACCAAGACAAACTGATGTCAAAGGTGCATCTGGGTATAATACAGTTCTATGTCACAATCAAAATGTGTACAACGATGTACACATTAACAATCAACATGTGTACAATTATGTACACATTAAGAATCAACATGTGAACTATGTAAATTTTTAAAAATTTGGAACTGGCATTCATTAACTTACGTATGCTTGGCATTGCATACATACAAAACACATGACTGGTTGATAAATGGTTTTGAAAAACCTTTAAGAACCTACAAATTGTTTCCAAATTGGTCAAGCGAGTACAAGATAGGATATTGGTCATTAAGAAAGAAATTTCTCATCAGAATAATGAGCAGTAGAAAACATACCTAGTATCGAACTTTCACTATTTGCAATTGTTAGCAGCCTCCTTGGGTGATTCCACCATCCTCACATGTAGGTAACTTGAATTAGGTCCAACCTACACAAACTAACAAAATGTGAGTTGATAGAACCTGTTTAGAATACATGAAATTAGAAGAATATTTTACACGAAGCAACAACGATGTAAGTAAACAAAAACTCAACGTAACATAGTTTTATTTACATCAAAATAAAACATAAAGGGTAATTTAAAGTAGTATTCATCCTTTTAAACCAATAGTTATAGTAGCTGAATATATGCCTGAGGCGCAAGAATTTAGACCAGCAAGCAATACAGTTTATACCCAAAATGTAAGAATTTATATTATAGAACTTCTCACATTATGATTAAGAAGCTGGGGACTAATGATGATGGTATATGAAGGTATTTTCCCCGTAAAGGTTACATAGTAAGCTAATTCTTAATATTATGGAAAGTTCATTTGTAGAACTATGTGTAAATTACCGATCAACAAGTGTACAACTATGTGCACATTGAAAATCAATATGTGTACAACTATGTAAACATGGGTAAGAAGACAAACAAAAAAAGTGTCATAGGTACTGTATGATTTTCGAGCTTCTTCAAAATACTCCATCGATGCTCTGTCATATTTCCTGCAAATATTTGACCCAGTGGTCAATCAGTTATTCAGAATAACGTAGTTTTAACCAATGCAAGAAAATTTTGGTAGTTAATAGAATATTAGTATCAATGAAGTACATAAATAAACAGTATACCTAGAACTTATCTTAAACTCATCTTTCTCCATGTCATATCCACAATTCACAACACAGAGGCCTAAAAAATGTAAGTATAGCTAACGTCCTTCATAACATATTCAGTCACAACTAAGAAACCATGTGTACGCAAAAAATGAGTTAAAATGTCCTAACAGTTGAAAGCATCACTTGGTTCCCTATTTATCAAATTGCAGCTACTTGTTACTACCGAATGTCGATATTAGCGTAATCCGATACTTAGGTGTACAACTATGTACACATTAACGATCAACAAGTGTACAATTATGTACATATTTCAATAGGTGTACAACTTTGTACACATTGACAATAAACAGGTGTACAACTATGTACACGTTAGCAATCAACTGGTGTACACTAACAGCATTGGCTCACATATTGCCTTACATAAAATTCACTTCCAATGAAGACACCACAACAAGCTCCTATGTCAATAAAACATTGTCTCAGAAAATATGAGATGCTACATTTTTGTCTCGCTTTGACAAAGACCAACATCAACTTTGATTTTACTATAGCATCTACTGAGTGACCACTTTGAAACAAGCATTCGATCTATCCAGATGCCTAAGCTTCGATATCAATAAACTAGATGTGAATCTATACAATCCCCTTGGACCTTGGGATCATCTAGCATGTTAAGTACAAATCTATCAAATGATGAGTAACTTCAGTTAAGCTAGAAGTTAGATGAACTATAGTAAAATATGGAAACAGTTACACTTAAATGCTAATCAGTTACTAAACCATGTGGATAAGGGAGAAGGAAAATCAGTAAGTTACACTTAAATGCTATAAGCAAATTGGATGATCATTACCTACAAAAATCCTGCTATTGATAAAGCATTGATACAGGATTTTGTTCCTCCAGCTACTATTACATCTGAATATCCAAACTGAATCATCCTTACAGCATCACCAATTAAAAACGACCAAAGGCTACTAAATTTTTTAAAGATGCTAAACGATAAGCAACTACAATTTCTAAAACCCATTAACAGTAAATGTGTGTCCACTAAACAAATGCATTCGTAGCTTGATACATTCAACCACGTGGAAAAAAATTGTTATAGATATGGAACAAAAGCTAAAAGTGGAAGTGAGTCTACTGTTGAAATTTTCTTCATCTTCTATTCGTCTCTTAGATATGATCCGCACCTGAAAAATAAAATGTTACACATTAATTATTTCATGGGATTTACACAGGTACACTAGTATGTCCGCACCTACATATCTTGTATAAACATAGCATGGAAACTCAAATGGATTTGAACCATCAACCTCCGCAAACCTTGTGATAGTCTTGGGCGCTCTACCACTTTGAGTTTGTGAGTCCCTAAAATAAGATGCATAAAACCAAGACAAACTGATGTCAAAGGTGCATCTGGGTATAATACAGTTCTATGTCACAATCAAAATGTGTACAACGATGTACACATTAACAATCAACATGTGTACAATTATGTACACATTAAGAATCAACATGTGAACTATGTAAATTTTTAAAAATTTGGAACTGGCATTCATTAACTTACGTATGCTTGGCATTGCATACATACAAAACACATGACTGGTTGATAAATGGTTTTGAAAAACCTTTAAGAACCTACAAATTGTTTCCAAATTGGTCAAGCGAGTACAAGATAGGATATTGGTCATTAAGAAAGAAATTTTCTCATCAGAATAATGAGCAGTAGAAAACATACCTAGTATCGAACTTTCACTATTTGCAATTGTTAGCAGCCTCCTTGGGTGATTCCACCATCCTCACATGTAGGTAACTTGAATTAGGTCCAACCTACACAAACTAACAAAATGTGAGTTGATAGAACCTGTTTAGAATACATGAAATTAGAAGAATATTTTACACGAAGCAACAACGATGTAAGTAAACAAAAACTCAACGTAACATAGTTTTATTTACATCAAAATAAAACATAAAGGGTAATTTAAAGTAGTATTCATCCTTTTAAACCAATAGTTATAGTAGCTGAATATATGCCTGAGGCGCAAGAATTTAGACCAGCAAGCAATACAGTTTATACCCAAAATGTAAGAATTTATATTATAGAACTTCTCACATTATGATTAAGAAGCTGGGGACTAATGATGATGGTATATGAAGGTATTTTCCCCGTAAAGGTTACATAGTAAGCTAATTCTTAATATTATGGAAAGTTCATTTGTAGAACTATGTGTAAATTACCGATCAACAAGTGTACAACTATGTGCACATTGAAAATCAATATGTGTACAACTATGTAAACATGGGTAAGAAGACAAACAAAAAAAGTGTCATAGGTACTGTATGATTTTCGAGCTTCTTCAAAATACTCCATCGATGCTCTGTCATATTTCCTGCAAATATTTGACCCAGTGGTCAATCAGTTATTCAGAATAACGTAGTTTTAACCAATGCAAGAAAATTTTGGTAGTTAATAGAATATTAGTATCAATGAAGTACATAAATAAACAGTATACCTAGAACTTATCTTAAACTCATCTTTCTCCATGTCATATCCACAATTCACAACACAGAGGCCTAAAAAATGTAAGTATAGCTAACGTCCTTCATAACATATTCAGTCACAACTAAGAAACCATGTGTACGCAAAAAATGAGTTAAAATGTCCTAACAGTTGAAAGCATCACTTGGTTCCCTATTTATCAAATTGCAGCTACTTGTTACTACCGAATGTCGATATTAGCGTAATCCGATACTTAGGTGTACAACTATGTACACATTAACGATCAACAAGTGTACAATTATGTACATATTTCAATAGGTGTACAACTTTGTACACATTGACAATAAACAGGTGTACAACTATGTACACGTTAGCAATCAACTGGTGTACACTAACAGCATTGGCTCACATATTGCCTTACATAAAATTCACTTCCAATGAAGACACCACAACAAGCTCCTATGTCAATAAAACATTGTCTCAGAAAATATGAGATGCTACATTTTTGTCTCGCTTTGACAAAGACCAACATCAACTTTGATTTTACTATAGCATCTACTGAGTGACCACTTTGAAACAAGCATTCGATCTATCCAGATGCCTAAGCTTCGATATCAATAAACTAGATGTGAATCTATACAATCCCCTTGGACCTTGGGATCATCTAGCATGTTAAGTACAAATCTATCAAATGATGAGTAACTTCAGTTAAGCTAGAAGTTAGATGAACTATAGTAAAATATGGAAACAGTTACACTTAAATGCTAATCAGTTACTAAACCATGTGGATAAGGGAGAAGGAAAATCAGTAAGTTACACTTAAATGCTATAAGCAAATTGGATGATCATTACCTACAAAAATCCTGCTATTGATAAAGCATTGATACAGGATTTTGTTCCTCCAGCTACTATTACATCTGAATATCCAAACTGAATCATCCTTACAGCATCACCAATTAAAAACGACCAAAGGCTACTAAATTTTTTAAAGATGCTAAACGATAAGCAACTACAATTTCTAAAACCCATTAACAGTAAATGTGTGTCCACTAAACAAATGCATTCGTAGCTTGATACATTCAACCACGTGGAAAAAAATTGTTATAGATATGGAACAAAAGCTAAAAGTGGAAGTGAGTCTACTGTTGAAATTTTCTTCATCTTCTATTCGTCTCTTAGATATGATCCGCACCTGAAAAATAAAATGTTACACATTAATTATTTCATGGGATTTACACAGGTACACTAGTATGTCCGCACCTACATATCTTGTATAAACATAGCATGGAAACTCAAATGGATTTGAACCATCAACCTCCGCAAACCTTGTGATAGTCTTGGGCGCTCTACCACTTTGAGTTTGTGAGTCCCTAAAATAAGATGCATAAAACCAAGACAAACTGATGTCAAAGGTGCATCTGGGTATAATACAGTTCTATGTCACAATCAAAATGTGTACAACGATGTACACATTAACAATCAACATGTGTACAATTATGTACACATTAAGAATCAACATGTGAACTATGTAAATTTTTAAAAATTTGGAACTGGCATTCATTAACTTACGTATGCTTGGCATTGCATACATACAAAACACATGACTGGTTGATAAATGGTTTTGAAAAACCTTTAAGAACCTACAAATTGTTTCCAAATTGGTCAAGCGAGTACAAGATAGGATATTGGTCATTAAGAAAGAAATTTTCTCATCAGAATAATGAGCAGTAGAAAACATACCTAGTATCGAACTTTCACTATTTGCAATTGTTAGCAGCCTCCTTGGGTGATTCCACCATCCTCACATGTAGGTAACTTGAATTAGGTCCAACCTACACAAACTAACAAAATGTGAGTTGATAGAACCTGTTTAGAATACATGAAATTAGAAGAATATTTTACACGAAGCAACAACGATGTAAGTAAACAAAAACTCAACGTAACATAGTTTTATTTACATCAAAATAAAACATAAAGGGTAATTTAAAGTAGTATTCATCCTTTTAAACCAATAGTTATAGTAGCTGAATATATGCCTGAGGCGCAAGAATTTAGACCAGCAAGCAATACAGTTTATACCCAAAATGTAAGAATTTATATTATAGAACTTCTCACATTATGATTAAGAAGCTGGGGACTAATGATGATGGTATATGAAGGTATTTTCCCCGTAAAGGTTACATAGTAAGCTAATTCTTAATATTATGGAAAGTTCATTTGTAGAACTATGTGTAAATTACCGATCAACAAGTGTACAACTATGTGCACATTGAAAATCAATATGTGTACAACTATGTAAACATGGGTAAGAAGACAAACAAAAAAAGTGTCATAGGTACTGTATGATTTTCGAGCTTCTTCAAAATACTCCATCGATGCTCTGTCATATTTCCTGCAAATATTTGACCCAGTGGTCAATCAGTTATTCAGAATAACGTAGTTTTAACCAATGCAAGAAAATTTTGGTAGTTAATAGAATATTAGTATCAATGAAGTACATAAATAAACAGTATACCTAGAACTTATCTTAAACTCATCTTTCTCCATGTCATATCCACAATTCACAACACAGAGGCCTAAAAAATGTAAGTATAGCTAACGTCCTTCATAACATATTCAGTCACAACTAAGAAACCATGTGTACGCAAAAAATGAGTTAAAATGTCCTAACAGTTGAAAGCATCACTTGGTTCCCTATTTATCAAATTGCAGCTACTTGTTACTACCGAATGTCGATATTAGCGTAATCCGATACTTAGGTGTACAACTATGTACACATTAACGATCAACAAGTGTACAATTATGTACATATTTCAATAGGTGTACAACTTTGTACACATTGACAATAAACAGGTGTACAACTATGTACACGTTAGCAATCAACTGGTGTACACTAACAGCATTGGCTCACATATTGCCTTACATAAAATTCACTTCCAATGAAGACACCACAACAAGCTCCTATGTCAATAAAACATTGTCTCAGAAAATATGAGATGCTACATTTTTGTCTCGCTTTGACAAAGACCAACATCAACTTTGATTTTACTATAGCATCTACTGAGTGACCACTTTGAAACAAGCATTCGATCTATCCAGATGCCTAAGCTTCGATATCAATAAACTAGATGTGAATCTATACAATCCCCTTGGACCTTGGGATCATCTAGCATGTTAAGTACAAATCTATCAAATGATGAGTAACTTCAGTTAAGCTAGAAGTTAGATGAACTATAGTAAAATATGGAAACAGTTACACTTAAATGTTAATCAGTTACTAAACCATGTGGATAAGGGAGAAGGAAAATCAGTAAGTTACACTTAAATGCTATAAGAAAATTGGATGATCATTACCTACAAAAATCCTGCTATTGATAAAGCATTGATATAGGATTTTGTTCCTCCAGCTACTATTACATCTGAATATCCAAACTGAATCATCCTTGCAACATCACCAATTAAAAACGACCAAAGGCTACTAAATTTTTTAAAGCTGCTAAACGATAAGCAACTACAATTTCTAAAACCCATTAACAGTAAATGTGTGTCCACTAAACAAATGCATTCGTAGCTTGATACATTCAACCACGTGGAAAAAAATTGTTATAGATATGGAACAAAAGCTAAAAGTGGAAGTGAGTCTACTGTTGAAATTTTCTTCATCTTCTATTCGTCTCTTAGATATGATCCGCACCTGAAAAATAAAATGTTACACATTAATTAGTTGCTTTGATGAAAAAAGATATAAACAAAAAACAAGTAAACTCCAAAGTAATTCCCAACTTCAAAAGAATAACATGTGCACAACTACGTACACCATATTAATCAACATGTGTACGAATATGTACACATTAATAATTCAAAAAAAAAATGCACAAACTAGTTACAGAGAGCCATATCAGTCCAAATCCAGCAAAAATTTGAACCCAATCATATCAGATGCTCAAGATACAACCTTCTTTGTTCGTCTCAGCTGAAACAATTTCAAATCCCCCTCTAAATAAAATCACCATATTACAGACGCACCAATTTGTACACTTGCATTGCAGGTGCACCAATATGTACACTTATAGAAGGATGGTAACCTGACTGCCAAGAGACGATGTCAAGCTAATCGGCAACTGAAAAAATATGGGTAGTACCTCTGTCTACCACCCCTATCACCGCCACTGTATCCACCTATTCCTTGTGATCTACCTGAACCACTGCATATATCATCTCTCCGAGAAAATGGGGGTGTAGGAGTTTGTGCACAAGGTTGTTGTATACCAATTGCACCGAGAACAAATACAAAAAAAAAAAAAAAAAAAAAAAAAAAAAAAACTAGCAGTGAGAACTTTAAAATATTTCAGGAACTGAAGACAATTAACAACTCAACCACCTGGCAGACCCATCAACACCATTGACATTCTTGTTGGCATTGGTCTTCTACCATATATCATAGCCTATGCAACATATCAAACCCACTCCATTAGAAAAATGCAAAACTGACAGAAGTAAAATAAACCCAAACTCTACGCAAAATGGGAATAAATTGATAGATGAGCATAGATTAATTGGAGAGAAAAAGCCATCTAGGAAATGAAT
Organism: Papaver somniferum; assembly: GCF_003573695.1. NCBI lineage: Eukaryota > Viridiplantae > Streptophyta > Magnoliopsida > Ranunculales > Papaveraceae > Papaver > Papaver somniferum. The sequence continues at coordinate 424,520 of NW_020647637.1, read as the reverse complement.
AAACCACCGAGTGATTGTTATTGGAAATAAGATGACACTGCAAAGGAAAATTAATGAGAAAAAGAATCAACTTAAAGACCGTGATCACCGAAAGCATAAATAATACTTTTTCGACCAAAGTTAAGAGGTTAGGACTTAGGAGCCTATGAGACTAATGTACATGTAAGAATAAATGTCACTAGAACAATTAACTACCTACTTAAACCAATGTACATTTACAAATACAACATTTCATGATTTCACACAGTTACTAGCTACATCCATTTCAATTTTCTTAGAGGCGTAAACCACTAACGTAACCACGTCTACATAAACTAATGTACATTTAACGACGTCTATGATGAATATACCAAATAAGGTGATTCTATTTGAAAAAAATAATTTCCTGAGTTTATTACCTTCCAAGGTGATTCTATTTGTATGTCTTGGTAGTTTCCTAGAAATGTCATCACCAAAATCATTATCTTCAGCTGTATTTTTTTCTGCTTACTCAAAGTACTTCCTCCTCCTACAAACACAGTTCAATAATGCAAAACAATTGCAATTACAAGTAAAACACATGTACTGACGGTGTAACTAAGAAAACAATAAAATCTTACCACGAGGGAAATCAGGAACATCAACGTCTTCAACTTGAGAAATCAAATCAGGAGAGCAGATTTGACAGGATACATAACCGTAATCTGTCTATGAACTCCATTTTCTATTAATCAAAACAAAAATTATTTCTCTAAATCTTCAGATCTGATGAAAAAGAAGAGGAGTTTAAAGAGTTTCTCTCTTTACTTTCCTATAGGAGGGAGGGAGATTAACTCAAATTAAATGATAAAAACATGTTCCCATCTTTAAAATCGCTTCCAAATGATGAAATCTTCAAATTTATTTGCTAAAACTTATCGATTTTGAGTTAATCTTCGAGAAAATAAACTGATGACAACGATTTAGATTTTTTGAAGATGAATCCAGTGCTATTCGATTATCATGATTAGGTTTGAAAATTGAAACTTCATTGAAACAAAGATATTTTGTTTAATGATTTTTTTCTTCGTCCAGGAGAGCTGTTTCAATGAAACGAAAATGAAAAACTCTTTCATAAACTGAATTACGAAGAACATTTGGCTGTGGGGTATTTTTGCCCAAGGAAAAGTTGGGTTTAGACTGAATCGGGAAAAGGATTCACCCGTACGAAATTTGGTTAATTAGGAACTCTGTGTACTAGGCTTGAGATAGCAGGACTAAAGTGTCTAAAGCCCACTAATTTTGGGACTAAACGTAAATTCCTCCTATTTTATTTTGAACCAGGTTGTTTTAGGGCATACAAGAAAATTTCAAGGCATACAAAATGATTGTACTAGCTAGGGTGAGATGATAAGGGGTATCTAAAGATAAGTAAATTACTTTGTTACCCTTGATTAATTTATTAATATAATTCTTTTGTAAGAAATTTATTATTTCTATTATTTTTTGAAAATTAAATTTTTATATTTTTAAAATTAATTTTTTTATTTTTTTAAAAAAATTTATTTTTTGAAAATTGTTGTTTATTTGAAGATTATTTTTCTTTTTTATTTTTTTAATGAATAATAGGTGATACTATGACATATATAGTTTTTTTTAAAAGAAATAATTTTCTTTATTTTTAAAAAATTTTAAAAAATAATTTTCTTTAATTTTTAAAAATTAAATTTTCTTAAATAAAAAAATAAAGAAAATTTAAAAATAAAAATAATTATTTTTTTAAATAAAAAACATATTTAAATTCAAAAAATAAAACAAAAAATAAATAAAAGATAAAACCTCTGTTGTTTAAAAAAAAATGATTTTGGTGCCAAGCTTGTTGCTCGGCTGCCAACCAAAAACTTTGTTGTTTAAATAAAAATAAAAAATAAAAATAAGAAAAAGGGCAGTTTTGCCATTAAGCAAAATATATGGATAAGTGGCTTTAAGGATTACTATCTAATGACCTGTTTTTGTCCTTGTATGATATGCCCAGAAAATTTTTTGTATGCCCTAAAACAGGGTTCTTTATTTTTGGTAACTGAACAAAAATTGTTGGGGTGAGGAAAAACATCCAAACTAGTTCCGCATTTTGGCGGGTGGACATCCGATCCGTTTCTATGTGGATTGGACGCGGTGAATTTTTGAGACCAATCATTTTCACGGGTTGGACGTGGGTGGAACATCACCACCCATCTGTTGGAAACCTGATCCTAAGGATAATGTTAATATTATACATATATGAAGATTATTTTACAAAATTGGTAGATAATATATGTATATATACATATATATATATATATATATATATATATAGTTTCCAACAGATGGTTTCCTATAGTATATAGTTTCCTATATTGAGATGCATTGAAATTCCTCAAAGATTTTCAAAAAGTATCAATTTTGAATTGATCGGAGGCCCTCATGTCAATAAAAATTATAATTTTAGTTGCTGGGAAGATATTATGTTATTCTTGTTATGTTAATTACTAATATTTCAGTAATCCAAGTTTTAAAACTAAGTTATATTACTCAGCTTTGACATTTACTTGTTTTCGTATATATCTTTTTTGAATCTGCGGATCCAGTCCACTCATCCTTTTACCCGCAGGTGTCAAACCGACGGGTAATGGTTTGGACATGGGTAGAAATCTCAAATCCATCATTTAGACGGATTGGACGCGGGTGATACCAAATACGCATCCACTCATTCGTTCCTCACCCCTAAAAAATTGAGATTTTTGTCTCAAACTCGAAGTCTAACTAGGCTCATACATCTTACTCGGAGGTATTTGAGTCGGATATAGTTTTGCATCTTGCTTTTATTTTTTGATATTTTCCTCGAGATCTGATCTTACTCAATTATACATGTTTGCACCAAGAAATATTTCCAGGCACTAAACACGATGATTTTGGTGTTGTTGATGAAAACAGGGCTAATAACAGAAAATAATCATAAATGACAGACGCACGTATTTAACGTGGTTCGGCATGGTTTGCCTACGTCCACAGACGAATCCCCTTGGGGAGTGATATTTTATTGATATTTCAATTACAGTGTATTTTTTTCTCTATTCACTACCCCCAAATGATTTCTGCTCCTCCCTATTTATACAGTTGAATACCTAAATTTTCATATAAACTTAAATGGCATTAACTGCTCATTCATGCCTCCATGTTTAATTCTGCATGAAACTGCTCATTCATGCCTCCTTGATAAATTCTGCATGAAACTGCTCATTCATGCCTCCCTGTTTGATTCTGCATGAAACTGCTGGAATTAATACTGCATGCCTCCTGGCCATGCCTTGCATTAATTCTGCATAAAACCCCATGAAACTCCCCTCTTGTATTAATTCTGCATGCTGGCAGACTGGATTGATGGTTGACCGGCAGAATGGGCAGGCAATATGGATGGGAATTGACTGACAGCGCATCTGGCAACATGGCTGGGAATTGGTTGGCAACACAACTGGAAGCATGGCTAGAAACTGGATGGCAGTGCGGTAGAGTACTTGGCTGGAAATTGGTTAGCAGCACTGCTTGCAATATGACTGAAAATTGGCTAGAGGTGCGACGTCCAACCTGACTTTGACAGTTGACCAAAGGTTGACTTTGGCCGTTGATTGAGCGTTGACTTTGACCATTGACCAGTCTTTATAATATTGGGCAGGCTGGTGGGCTGCTTTGGTTAACTGGTTAGCAGGCTTGGATGATAGCTGAAGAGTGGACCATGCAACATTCTGGTCCTATATGCGCCAATTTTACTCATGGTACAAACATCGCCCCCTCTTAACCTCCAACTTGTTGCGGGGTTAAGAAGTTGGTTTTCCATTTTGTATTAACTGACTATGATAAAATTCGCCTCCAAGTGTGGATTATTGACGTATGAAGTAAATGACAACGTTCCTTGTTTGTTTGCGGAAATCAAGACGCCCCTAAGAGTAAATTATTGTTGTTGTAGCGCAAAGAAAACTGCCTTTGTTGTTTGTGGAAATCGTAATCAAGTCGCCCCCAAGTGAGGCTATTGCAATTGGAAGATCGGCGGGAAACAATTGAGTATGAACCATTGTTGTTTGTAAAAAAAGGACTGAAGGCTGAACTGGACATGAGTGGTGTTAAAAGTGAGCTGTAACTGTTCATGTAAAATGAACTGTGGTAGTTCCGTAGCTTGACTAGTAACTGTTGTTTGGAAAAGACGAGTTACTTTTGACGTCACTCAGCTGGAATCTGTGCGAGCTGTTGTTGCAAACAAAATTTGAATTTGAAGACTGTCAGTAATTTTCGACCAAACTAGGTAGTAGTAGCTGTTGGTATTAAACTGCTGTCAATTACGGACTTAGCCGCGGTAGTTGCGAGCGAAGGGTGTGACCCTTTAGTAGTTGAGATGGTAACAGATTTTGTGTGTTGTTGGACCTCCAACGGCCTTGGTATTGTGCTACTGAATAGGATATTGATCTTTATATGTCGTCAATAGTTATATTAATCAGGATAAAAGCAGCGATGTAAACTAGATCGTTATAGTTGTTACGGGACGGGGCTGCAATGATTGCGGTAAACTGGACTGCGAAGGACACAAAAAAAACTGTCCTGAGCAAAACTGGGTAGTAACATCTTTGCGCAAAGATGGTCTGCAGCAGCTGCGATTAGCTGGACTGCAGGGGCTGCAAATAGAGCTGGACTGCAGCGTCTTTGATCAGCTAGACTACAACGGCAACGACCAAAGTTGCACTGCAGCAGCTGCGGTCAGCTGGACTGCAGGAACTGCGAACATAGCTGGATTGCAGTAGCTTTGATCAGTTGAACTGCAGCAGCGACGATCAAGACTGCACTGCAGCAGTTGCGGTCAGCTGGACTGCAGTAGCTTCGATCAGCTGAACTGCAGCAGCGACGAGCAAGACTGCACTGCAGCAGCTGCGGTCAGCTGGACTGCAGGAACTGCGAACATAGATGGACTGCAGTAGCTCCGATCAGCTGAACTGCAGTAGCGACGATCAAGACTGCACTGCAGCAGCTGCAGTCAGCTGGACTGCAGGAACTGCGAACATAGCTGGACTGCAGTAGCTTCGATTAGTTGAACTGCAACAGCGACGAGCAAGACTGCACTGCAGCATCTGCGGTCAGCTGGACTGTAGGAAATGCGAACACAGCTGTACTGTAGTAGCTTCGATCAGCTGAACTGCAGCAGCGACGATCAAGACTGCATTGCAGCAGCTGCGGTCAGCTGGACTGCAGGAACTGCGAACATAGCTGTACTGTAGTAGCTTCGATCAGCTGAACTGCAGCAGCGACGATCAAGACTGCACTGCAGCAGCTGCGGTCAGCTGGACTGCAGGAGGAGTGAGCAACGCTGCACTGCAACAGCTGCGATAAGCTGCAGAAGCGACAAGCATAGCTGGGCTGTAGCAGCTTCGATCAGCTGAACTGCAGCAGCTGCTGAGGGATTAGACTTAAATAGTTCGATAAACCTGAGTGTAACAGTTATAAATAAAACCAGACTGTATCAGTTGCGTCCAACTGAGTAGAGAATGGATGAGCAAAACTGGACTGCATCAGTTGCGTCCAACTTAGTGCAGCAGTTGGCTAGGAACTGGATTACAACAGTTCGATCAACTTAGCTGTAGCAGTTTAATATTCCTGATTGCAATAATTGCGCCAAAATATTAGGGTGTATGCTCGCCCCCTCTTAATCCTGTAACTCGTTGGAGGATTAAGAAGTTTTGGTTACCTTTTGTTTCGATTTTCAGAAGATGAATTCCGCATTGCATTTAGGTGCTATGTAACTTTCCCCCAAGCGGATGGAGTGTTACGCATCTCGCCCCAAGCGAGTTATTTTAGACCATGAGGTGTTACATATCTCGCTCCCAAGTGATGGTGAGTCACATTGAAGTGATACGCAACTCCAGAGGATAGTGATTGTCATGCTGCTCAATGCTCGCACAGGGATGCACTGCGTTGCTGCATTTTTCTCGCGCATGATATTTTGAAGCTGTCTGCTATCTGGAATTCGCGCGGGGGGGACAATCCCACTATTCCAGATGCGCGCAGAATTGAAATGTGTGCATCTCCTCGTGAGAAAATGCTCGCCACATTGTAGGTGTCCCATTGAACAAAATTATGAATGATTACATGAAAAGATGCAGAAATATGTAAATTGTATACGTACCATATTAAAAGTGTTATTACGACTTCGTTTGTGAGGTGATTAGGATGACCACTGGCTATGTTGATGTTTTCCAGCGACGATGACTAGTGTTGCTGCCTTAACGTCTCAGCTTGACTCGACAACTAGATTTGTCTGCGGGACTGGAAAGCACCAGTTGAATCAAAATTGGATTGAAGGAAGTTGTCATGGAACTACAGAAGTTCGATCATATTGGACTGAAGCAGTTGTGAGAAAAACTGTACTGAAACAGTCTTGAGGAAAACCAGACTACAACAGTTCGGTCACTGGACTATAGTAATTATACGAAAAAGGACTGCGACAGTTCGATCAACTGAACTGCAGTATTTTCTGAGGAACTGGACCACAACAGCTCGATCAACTGGACTGTAGTAATTATGCGAAAAAGGACTACATCAGTTCGATTAACTGGACTGCAGTTTTTGCTGAGAAACTAGACTACAGCAGCTCGATCAACTGTACAGTAGCAGTTATGATCACCATCGAACATAAGTGTCTTGAGATTTAAAAATCTACACAACAAGTACGAACATTTCATGTCGTGGACTTAAATCGACACAACACCAATCTGTGAGGATTTCGTTATGGCTTCATATGGTGATTTAAAATGCGCCCCTCTTCGATGTCGCCGCTCCAATCTCAAAAATAATTTTTCTCTGAACGTTGAAATCGCACCCTCATGTTGTTGGAAATTGACATGCGATCGTAATGAGCCGAAAATCGATCAATTCGGACATACGATGAAGAAATTATCGAACAAACAAATTTGCATGTGGAGTAAGTCGAGAAATAGATTGTTGTCGGGGCGGAAGTAGCTGATGTGGCGCAACTTCTACTAATATGATGGAAAGTTGCTAATGTGCAAACTTGTATGGCAAGAAGTTAGTTGGCACCCGGTTAACGACGCGGTAGTAACCTGTTGATGACGTGATCCATTTTTCAATGACTTTACTCGGCGAGCACCTTGCTCTAAAAATATTGATAACGTAGTTGCTCCAAATATATTCTCCTCAAATTGTACAAATTTTACCTTCATGATGTAGGATATCGAAATACGATCGCAACGAGCCAAAAATCATCCAATTCGGACGTCATATGAAGTATATATCAAAGAAACAAGATCGATGACCAAGCCCAAAAATGGGTCTAGTTGGCTAAGCCCACGAGTGGGGCCGAAAAATCCTCAAGCCAAGTATATTGGGGCTGAAAAATCCATCGAGTCAATAGCTTGGCTCGGCTGGCGGCTCGGTATGACTGAGTTGGCACGCTTGGCTCGGCTGGGGCGGAAATATCCTGAAGTTCAATCCATCGGGGCGTAAATATCCAGGGAATACGAAACTAAACTACACCGTGATGCGCTGAATCGGGGCTACGGTATTATGTTGTACCGCGCTGAAACAGAACTATGTAATTAAGTTACGCCGTGTTGCACCATATCAGAGCCAACTGGCCGGCCGGGCAAAGGCCGCCGGTCACTGCGGTCGTCCGCCGCTGTCGGCCGCCCCCGCCGTCGATTTAATGCCTATGACTGAGGATTAAATGAAGTTTTAGAAGCCAGTATGGAAGCAGAAACTTGGGTGTGATTAATAGATGTTTCTGAGTCTATGTGATTGAATGCGATAGTCTTATTCGAAGTTGCAGGGAAGGAGTTGATTTGTGGTTCTCAAAATGCAACCAGTGCATAACCATCATCAGCTCGTAAGACGCCTATGAACTGTTTGAGAAAAACCCTGAACCGCAGGTCATGTCTCCCTTGTTGTGTGCCACAACAATCCAGGTTCTCGTGGCTGATTGCAAGAACTAAGAGAGGTATTCGAAGTCAAGAAGGAACTGAAGATTGGATAAGCGTGTTTATGCCTGAAATTCAGCCGGAAAAGAGTTATTGCTGGACAGACTTCATATGGGTTTAGAAGCTAGTACAATTACGGTTCTGTGGTGCTAATTTGTGGACAGTGTGGGATGTTTGCCAAGGGTTAAACAAGTTGAGGTAACTGAGGATATACGAAATCGGTCTGAAAACTCAAATTCTGCTTTGGGATTGTGTAATTGCGAGCCATTGTTCAAATACTGTGTACGAGAAGGGCAGTTGGCAATGACTAGGACTTACTTTGGAGTTGAGATAGGCATGAAAACAGTGTCCGACAAGATAGGAAAGTTAGGTCCTTGCCTAATGCGATTCTGCAGGATCTGGAAGAAGAAATTGGAGCTATAAAAAGAAGACTTATAAGCTACAGGCAGAGCTAATCTCATACCCCCATCACTGTCGCACCACCATCAACAGAGGGGAGCTTTTGCTCCTCTCCAATACTCTCCATCACCGCTTGCAACTGCATCTCCATCAGCATACATCCACCACCTGCATATCCATCACTACCATCCTCATACCACCTGCACTTTCCATTAGCATCCATTTCCACTCGCATACACCCACCAACAGTAGTAGATGGAGTTCAGATCCATCCTCCATTCACCACAACAACTTGCAGCCATCACCAACACTCCACCTGTTCCAGCAACTCCAACTCGCACCAACGACAGTACGTACCACCTCCACAGTTGCAGTCCATACCTTCGATCCATACGCCGCCACTGTACATCCAGTCCACAATACCATTCCACCACCACCTGCTGCAGTTGTTGTTTTGGTTTGCTGTTATAGTTCCATATCTTTATTTTGTTTCATTATGAACTCGAGTAGCTAAATATTCCTGATTAGGGACAACTTCAACGTCTGAAACTTGAATTCAAATTGATATTTAAAGTGCCCGTTTTCTTGCAATTTACCTTGTTATTGCTTATTCTCTACGGTACCAATATTGTTTATGAATTATTTCTCAATCGTTTAAGTTGCAAATTGAATGGTTGTTTAGTGATTCTAATGCTAGTTGAGTCCTCTTCGACCCGTAATTATCTAGAGCCTCTTAATATAAGTAGTAATATGTGGTTATTGACGATGCGATTTTGTTAAGTAATCATATGTATTGAATGACACTAGTAAATGAATCGATCTTGTATATTTGTCACTAGGAATAGCCTATCTCACAGAACTTAATGCACTTGTTTAAGTCACACCTAGAGAGCGTACTTCTAGGAAACTTGGCAAGTAGAATCCGGTAGTCGAGCGCTTCCGTGTCCGGTGAATTAAGAGATTGCGGGATATTTGAGCGTACTAAATATTCTAGGGTTATTAGTAATGGGTACTTTGTAGAAACATAGCTATGTCAATAAGATTCTTGTTTCGTGACTGAGAAATAGTCCTTGATCATTCTCATCCTCATATTTGCATTAATATTCAGAAATTGAATCGACAACTTAGACTCAACTCTCCCTTAGGAACGAGCCTGCTTGTCATTGTACTACTAGCTAGTGTAAGAGAAGTAAGGAATTTATTTTTGCAAGTTCGACACCTCGTCATTGGTCATGCAACGTGAAAGAAAGCAAACATGCGCTTAATTCATTGCTCGTAGACAATGAGCATTGGCTGAACTGAAGCATGGAACCATTGTGTCATCAAAGTCTCAAAAACAACAAATTACTGGAGCACAACGCTACAGCTCGTTAAAGGCCACCAGCTTTTCTTTATACCTAGCAAACAGAGAACTAGGTCGAGTCCAGCGTTCAGTTTTATCCCAAATCCTAGCTGAACAAGATGACGATGTTGCTCCACCACGCTGGCAAGACTAGGCCTGATGGCTAATCACCAAGGTAAAGAGCTCCAATTGAGATCGAAAAGGAGGACAAGTGAAGTAAGTCTGTTGTGTTCCTGAGTTAGATTTTGGTTACATTTCAGTCGAAAAACAACACCTGCTGCTACTGCCGGTGATTTAATGCCTATGACTGAGGATTAAATGAAGTTTTAGAAGCCAGTATGGAAGCAGAAACTTGGGTCTGTGATACATTCAAGCTTACAGCAGATTTAAGAGAGATTTGGGTTGAGTTTCGAACCCCAGAAATCAGTAAAGAAAGGTGTTCCTGCCATTGATCTTTATGGATGAATGGGTGTGATTAATAGATGTTTCTGAGTCTATGTGATTGAATGTGATAGTCTTATTCGAAGTTGCAGGGAAGGAGTTGATTTGTGGTTCTCAAAATGCAACCAGTGCATAACCATCATCAGCTCGTAAAACGCCTATGAACCGTTTGAGAAAATCCCTGAACCGCAGGTCATGTCTCCCTTGCTGTGTGCCACAGCAATCCAGGTTCTCGTGGCTGATTGCAAGAAATAAGAGAGGTATTCGAAGTCAAGAAGGAACTGAAGATTGGATAAGCGTGTTTATGCCTGAAATTCAGCCGGAAAAGAGTTATTGCTGGACAGACATCATATGGGTTTAGAAGCTAGTAAAATTATGGTTCTGTGGTGCTAATTTGTGGACAGTGTGGGATGTTTGCCAAGGGTTAAGCAAGTTGAGGTAAGTAAGGATACAAGAAATCTGTCCGAAAACTCAAATTCTGCCTTGGGCTTGTGTAATTGTGAGCCGTGGTTCAAATACTGTGTACAATGAGGGCAGTTGGAAATGGCTAGGACTTACTTTGGAGTTGAGATAGGCATGAAAATAGTGGCCGACAAGATAGGAAAGTTAGGTCCTTGCCTAATGCGATTTTGCAGGATCTGGAAGAAGAAATTGGAGCTATAAAAAGAAGACTTATAAGCTACAGGCAGAGCTAATCTCATACCCCCATCACTGCCACAACACCATCAACAGAGGGGAGCTTTTGCTCCTCTCCAATACTCTCCATCACCGCTTGCACCTGCATCTCCATCAGCATACATCCACCACCTGCATATCCATCACTACCATCCCCATACCACCTGCACTTTCCATTAACATCCATTTCCACCAGCATACACCCACTAACAGTAGCAGCTGGTGTTCAGATCCATCCTCCATTCACCGCAACAACTTGCAGCCATCACCAACACTCCACCTATTCGCAACAACTCCAACTCTCACCAACGGCAGTACGTACCACCTCCACAGTTGCATTCCATACCTTCAGTCCATACGCCGCCACTGTACATCCAGTACACAATACCATTCCACCACCACCTGCTGCAGTTGCTGTTTTGGTTTGCTGTTACAGTTCCAGATTTTTATTTTGTTTCATCATGGACTCCGGTAGCTAAACATTCCTGATTAGGGACAACTTCAACGTCCGAAACTTGAATTTCAAATTGATATTTTAAGTGCCCGTTTTCTTGCAATTTACCTTGTTATTGCTTATTCTCTACGGTACCAATATTGTTTATGAATTATTTCTCAATCGTTTAAGTTGCAAATTGAATGGTTGTTTGGTGATTCTAATGCTAGTTGAGTCCTCTTCGACCCGTAATTATCTAGAGCCTCTTAATATAAGTAGTAATATGTGGTTATTGACGATGCGATTTTGTTAAGTAATCATATGTATTGAATGACACTAGTAAATGAATCGATCTTGTATATTTGTCACTAGGAATAGCCTATCTCACAGAACTTAATGCACTTGTTTAAGTCACACCTAGAGAGCGTACTTCTAGGAAACTTGGCAAGTAGAATCCGGTAGTCGAGCGCTTCCGTGTCCGGTGAATTAAGAGATTGCGGGATATTTGAGCGTACTATATATTCTAGGGTATTAGTAATGGGTACTTTGTAGAAACATAGCTATGTCAATAAGATTCTTGTTTCGTGACTGAGAAATAGTCCTTGATCATTCTCATCCTCATATTTGCATTAATATTCAGAAATTGAATCGACAACTTAGACTCAACTCTCCCTTAGGAACGAGCCTGCTTGTCAGTGTACTACTAGCTAGTGTAAGAGAAGTAAGGAATTTATTTTTGCGAGTTCGACACCTCGTCATTGGACTGCAGCAGTTGCGATCAACTGGACTGCAGTAACAATGATTAACTGGACTGCAGCAGCTGCGATCAGCTGGACTGCAGTGATTGAAATCAAAACTGCACCCAGCCATGTTGCGGATCGAATATCCAGCAACAATTTTGTGGATGTTTTTATGCCATCTTTTTCCGCGGACCGAACGTCGTGGCAACATTTTCATCAGGCTTTGTAGTGATGCAATTTTTAGTGGTTTCAGAAAGTAATAGCTTCAGCAAATCTCGAATTGTGAATCTGGACTACAACAGTTGTGATCAACTGGACTGCAGTAACTGCGATTAACTGGTCAGCAACAGTTACGATCAGCTGGACTGCAACTATTACGATCAAACTGGGTTGCAGCAGTTACGATCAACTGGACACGATTTTTCACGACGTTCAAACAGCCTTTTCACGGACATGATTTTAAAGCATTTTGTACAACTTTTCTCAATGGGAAAACACGATTCCTTTTCTTGTATTCCCCTTAGTCGACGCTAATGTTTGCACCCAAAAATATTTCCAGGCACTAAACACGATGATTTTGGTGTTGTTGATGAAAACATGGCTAATAATAGGAAATAATCAGAAATGACAGACGAACGGATTTAACGTGGTTCGGCATGGTTTGCATACGTCCACGGACGAATCCCCTTGGGGAGTAATATTTTATTGATATTTCAATTACAGTGTATCTTTTTCTCTATTCACTACCCCCAATTGATTTTTGCTCCTCCCTATTTATACAGTTGAATACCTAATTTCCATATAAACTTAAATGTCATTAACTGCTCATTCATGCCTCCATGTTTAATTCTGCATGAAACTGCTCACTCATGCCTTCATGATAAATTCTGCATGAAACTGCTCATTCATGCCTCCCTGTTTAATTCTGCATGAAACTGCTGGAATTAATACTGCATGCCTCCTGGCCATGCCTTGCATTAATTCTGCATAAAACCCCATGAAACTCCCCTCTTGTATTAATTCTGCATGCTGGCAGACTGGATTGATTGTTGACAGGCAGAATGGGCTGGCAGTATGGATGGGAACTGGCTGACAGCGCATCTGGCAACATGGCTGGGAACTGGTTGGCAGCACAACTGGCAACATGGCTAGAAACTGGATGGCAGTGCGGCAGAGTACTTGGCTGGAAATTGGTTAGCAGCACTGCTGGCAATATGACTGAAAATTGGCTAGAGGTGTGACGTGCAAGCTGACTTTGACAGTTGACCAACTGTTGACTTTGACCATTGACCGAGCGTTGACTTTGACCATTGACTGGTGTTTGTAATACTGGGCAGGCTGGTGGGCTGCTTTGGTTAACTGGTTAGCGGGCTTGGATGATAGCTGAACCGTGGCCCAGGAAACATTATGGCCCTATATGCGGTAATTTTACTCATGGTACAAACAATACATTTGGCTTGAAGGTATTTGAACCGGATAATGTTTTGTACCTAATTCGTTGGGGCCCATAACTGTTTTGCACCTAATTCGTTGAGACCCATATCTGTTTTGCACCAGATATTAATATTTTTGGGTAAGACGTAATAAGTCAGATTCTTATGTAGTAAGTCAAATTCAGATGAGTCGGATTTAGATGATTTATAATAAAAGAAAAAAAACGAATCTTAAGGTATTCCATTTCAAGTTTTTTATTATAATAACAAATGGTTGAACTATCAGGATCAATATACTTACATACTTCGTTGACATTCGTAAAAAAATGTAATGAATTATGAGTTCAGTAAATCATGCTTAGTATTTTTTGTTCATTATCAGACAATCACTTATTCACTTGTGGAGCTTATAGTTTTCCTTTTTCCCAATGGAAAACTCCGTTTGCTTTGGTTATCCTGATCCCCTCTAAGGGTATTTTTCCAATACGTTTTGTATGAAATATTAAGTGCGAGAGCTCTCATAGTCAAGCGGATCACTATTACAAAATATAAGGCGAGAATGCAAAAATAAATGCTCAGTTTTCAACAAAAATGTGTTAAATCCAATTGAAAATCCTTCGCCAACCCGTTTTTCACCACCAGACTGTTTACCACTTTGAATTCCCCTCCAAATTAACCCTATTTCAACCTCCTCAACCACTCTCAAATATTCTCCACTAATACCAAACCTAGTCCAACTTTACCACCAGCCAAAATATTTGCCCCTTAGCATGAGATGGTAAAGAGAAAAAGGGTTTACATGTTACATTTTTTTTAAAATTTATAAAACAGGACATATGTGCAAGAGGCGATATCCATTCTATTTGTGTATGAGGAGGTGGATTGTGAAGGTATGACTCCCCATTTGAGTCTGATATGGAGATATCCCTATATGCCTTAATAAGAAATGTAAGTGGAGATACTACATCAAAATTTCTGAATTTTTCAAGAAGAAAGTTGTTTTCATACTCATTGATACATGTAGTACTCATTTTTTTCGTGGACTGTAATTTGGTGAATCTTTAAACAGTGCAATACAACCTATTAATTACTCACATGTTAGTTACAATTCCAAAATGCGAAAGAATTGTGAGCACTGGTATTTGCTCACATGTCTGTTGATATGTGTCATATGTGCAACAAAGTATTCAAGATATTTTTCGTTGATTATATAGTAATATAGAGATAGTAAGAATCGTTCCCATAAAGAGTTGTGCAATTGATATTGGATTAGCAAATTAAAATAAAGTAAATACCAAAAGGGGGGGATTGGATTGATCACACTAGATAAAAAAAAAATAATAAATAGAAGAAAGATGATTAAGGAAATCCTTCATCATTACTGAACGTTGAATTATTAGTATAATTATCTACTTTCGTTAGAATCAATCATCATCAACGGTAGAATAACAACTAACTCAGTATATCCCCAAAACTCCTTTCATCTTTGAATATGGGAGATCTCCAATACAAGATTTTATTTATGTGAACCACCAAGTAGTATCTCACTTAAGATGTAACCCAATAAAACATTTTAGGATTTGTGAATTTAGGTTGATCCCAGTAGTTAAACTCTTATCTCAAGGTCGACTTAATGGTGTTTTCCTTACTCGCAAAATCCCCATAGAATCCTCTGTAAGGTCTCGCGATTTCCACTTGTGCACATCGTTGTTTGACTATTACACTTATCAACCAACTTCTACTAGCATTAAAATTATAAGTAGATTGATTCAATTGTACACTTGAACAATCTAAAAATTAATCATAAACCTTATATACGATGCATGTTCTACAATGATGCATCATCTTGAATATATGATCGAGAATATTATACCCTTTTTTGCATGTTCTACAGTGATGCGCCATCTTGAATATACGATTCATACGTGGAATAAATGATGTATCTTGTCCCGAAATTCACCAATAAGCAATGTTGTGCCCCTTATGTGCATGCATCACTCAAAAAATGATGCATCATTTCGAACTTGATGCATACTTAGTAAAAGCACTGCATTGTAATGTTAATGCATCTGTATGATTGTCCCTTACCAAGATATGTGATATTTACTAATGTTATGCGCTTACTTAAGGAAGCATCGTGATGCTAATGCATCAATATGCTTTTCCCTTACCAAGAGATGTGATATTTACTAATGGTGCTTACCCATGGAAGCATTATAATGCTAATACATCATTACACTTATCCTTGTCCGTTACAAAATGACGTAACATTGTGCTACATTTCCCGTCAAGGATGCATAATCTAGCATGTGTCATGTCGCGTAAAGGAAGTGGGAGTCGGTACATGGAAAATTTTATCCAATTTTCATATGTTTAAATGCGAATAAGACTTATATAAGGAGAAAGTGTTGGCTAAAGATGCATAAAGGAAGTGGAAACTCTGTGATGCTAGTGCATCATCCTTCTATGTTTCTTGTTGAAGAATGCAATATTTCCTTATGTTGCTTACTCGTGGATGCATCATTATGCCTTTTTGTTTGCCAGATGAAGCATTATGATGCTAATGCATCGTTATGCTTATCCTTTTGCTGAGAGATTCATCATTTTTTCGAAAGGTGCATCAACTTGGCATTTTCTATGTCGCGAAAAGAATGTTGGAGATGATCCATGTCAAACTGGTAGAAATTTTTAACTTTTAGAAATGCCAATAAAACATATACAGGGAGAAGTTGTTGGTTGAAAATGTATATAGGCCAAAATTACCGCACGGTGTCCGTTGAAAACCCTACACTTCCGGATAACTGCAATGGCTAAGTGGGGACAATATCGGTGTAGGGACAGGTAACTACACAAGTGGTGGTGCGACCATCTGCAATTTTAGATACTAGGTATCTTGTGAGGAATGACATTTCAGTTCCCAAAATGCTAATTCATTAGACTAATTCTTCAACAGAGAATGCCATTCAGGAGGACTTTGTCAACATAACTTCACAGTTCGCAGACTTTTACCCACGAGGACAAGGATATTTTTGAGGGTTGGATAATGTCATGTTTTGTGAGGTGCATCTAGGTGACCATTGGGTCACCCTTATCTACTAATTGGACGTAACATCTAATATATATAGTGGTAGTTTATAACTGTTGATCTTATTAGTCTGGTTATTTCCATAACGGAAAATGAGTAATTTGTCCAAATATTTTTAAATCACGGTTCAAATGGACGAGTAAAAAATAGTTTGTGTGAAATGGCCAAAAAAAAATTAGTAAGGATGAAGTTAGGATGAAACTGGTTTCATCCTAGCTTAAATTTAAAAAATAGCAAGGATGAAACTGGATACATCCTGTGTAAATTAAAAATAAGAAAAAATATTTGAAAATGGGCACGATGAAACTGGTTACATCCTGCCTATTTTTACATTTTTGTCCATTTAAACAGTATCAAAATCTAACTGTCCATTTCACCCAGGAATTGTTGATTTTGGTCTTTTTAACTAATTTTGTGTTTCCATAATTGGGTTTATCTGATGTTACTAGGTGTTGGCTTAGGAGACAATAATTATTAGGATTTTCTCTATTGATGTTCATATTGCACATGTACCTTTAAGTTGTAGTAGAGAAGTTTTGAGATCTCATGGTTCAAAATGGAATGACAGGTAACGTATTAACGGACACCATATCATTTAACACTTATATTCTGTTTCGATGCCAGAAGCAAAAGTCATTCACCAAAGTCAAAAGCATAAACATTTTACTTCACAAAAAGTTAACTTTTTACTTCTAAAAATCATTATAAAATTGTATAACTAAACTAATTTTCTGATTTTTTTTTTCTTATAAATGTTGCAAAACAACTTCTTAAATAATATCCAAACAGATTATTAGGGGTACTTACCTAGAAAAGTGACATTTTAATAGCTCCGGAGATCCGTTGCGAGAGTAATTAAGGAAGATGCTATACACACCAACATGCTTCAACAAAATAGCTCAATAGATAATGGGTGGTCTATGGAAACCCTTTACCATTGGGATTATCAATTGGTAATGGTGGGGCCAGGGCATTTGTTTGATGCAGGATTTTTGTCAGGATTGCAAGTCGGTAAATCGAAAATGCTTCCTATCCCCCAACTTATCCTCAAAATTTGTTTACCATCTCACATAACACATACAAATGGGTTCCTAGTTTTCCACCGTACCATCTCACTTGCTGAATTAATGGCCAAGATCAATGCCACCTAATATTAGAACGGAGTGGGGAAGTGTAGCAGTTTGGTAGGTAAACCTAGCATTTCCGGGAGAGTAATTCAGAAATGAACTATCTCTTTCTCTCTGGCCCACATGCAGCACATTATGTCACACCCCTCCAACCTGACCACATTCGATTCAACCTTCACCCCACCTGCCCAACCACTTACCATCTAAACCGAAACTAAACTCTGAAAATCCAAACTTCCAATTTCTCCTCTTCTCGACCACTATAATCACTTCAAAACTAAGCTCTGCATTGGCAAGAAATCTGTAATCAAGACAGTTCGTACAAGAAATCCGTGAGTTTATAAGGTAAGTTGTTTTTAATCTCTCACAATTTTCTGTTTCGCATATTTAACCAGCTAAACTAGACATTAATCGCAAAGGCATTACTGGTGATGATTATTCTCCATTGTTTTGCCTAATGCCAATAGATTGTTTCTTTGAAATAATATTTCAGTTTCTTGAATGTGATTATGATTTCTAATCAATAATTTATCTATTTGGATCAATGATATCAATGTTTCATATGATCAGGATTTCCTTCGATATTTCTTGCTATAAAAGATTGATTTTCAGTTGTTGCACTTTAAGTGTTTGTTAAACTGCTTGAATAAAAACGCATTACAAATGTTTACCTTCATGAAGATGATTAACAACATGGTCTAAATTCTGTAAAAATTTTTGGTTGTGAATTATTTTGATCTATTATTACTATTGCATAATCGTCATACTGAGAAATTTTACTAATAATCACTTTCATGAGATTACACTTTATTTGACTGTAGTCATGTAGTGCAATCAATTGTTATGCATCGAATTTTTTATTGTTTCAGTTATATTTTGCAGGACTTAGACTCAGATGACTTCAGAAATGAAACTTGAAATCAGAAAAGGCCAGGAAAGACGAAGAGTTAATGAAACATATCTTGCCTGTAAAGAGACGTCAGAAAAATCGTACTCCTGATAAAAATCAACAGTTAAGGATATTTCGATTGCAAAGAATTTATTCTCTCAACTTGTTTCTAAGACATCCCTGCAAGTGAGCCGTGGAAAAAGAGATACTGCAGTTCAAGAGAAAGGCAAGTTATTGAAAAGATATCAGGATTACATTGGATTGTTATGGCAATGCAGTATTCTCTTTTGTTTCCTTTTAGTATCATTTCATAAGATGATAAAACAAAAATGATTTTTCATTACATCCAAAGACTAGACAGACCTGTATTTATATGACAAGACCTGACTAATACAAGAGTAACACGTGTTAGTACAAGACAGGCTGTAGACAACTCAAACTCAACCAATGAAAGACATTTCTCACACAAGCAGACACACGTGAGAACACTCTAAACACACAGTACTATTATCCCCCCTCAAGCTGGAGGTTGCTACTGGAGATTACCTTCAGCTTGTCTCTGAGTGTAGAAAACCTTGGTCCTGCCAATCCCTTGGTTAGAATATCAGCAATTTGATCCCAAGTTGAAATGTATGTGACCTGAATATTTTTGTTCTGGACAAGCTCTCTGACAAAATGATAATCAATGGCCAAGTGTTTCATTTTACTATGAAACACTGGATTAGATGATAGAGAAACTGCACTTTGATTGTCACAAGAAATCAATGGAGGAGCAGGAAGCAAGAGATGAAGATCTTTGAGTAGCTGACAAACCCAAACAATTTCAGCTGTGGTATTGGCTAGAGACTTGTATTCTGATTCAGTAGAACTTCTTGAAACACCACCTTGTCTTTTGCTAGACCATGAAATTGGATTGGGACCAAAAAATATACAAAAGCCTCCTGTAGATCTTCTTGTATCAATTGATCCTGCCCAGTCAGCATCACTAAAGCCATGTAATGTAAGAAGACCTTTGGAAAACAGTATACCATAATCTAGGGTGCCTTTGATGTATCTTAGAATTCGCTTGGCTGCAATAAAGTGTTGATCAGTGGGAGCTTGCATATAAAGACATACCTGATTCACAACAAAACCAATCTCAGGCCTTGTCCAAGTAAGATATTGTAGAGCACCCACTAATGATCTGTATTCACTTGGGTCTGCTAATGGAGTACCAGCTGAAGCAGTGAGCGGAGCAGAGAGGGAGACTGGTGTACTACAGGGTTTAGCACCAGTCATATTGAATTTCTCCAATAAGTCCAAGGCATACTTAGTTTGACTAAGAAAAAGATTGTCTGAATTTCTTTTCACCTGAAGACCAAGGAAATAATGAAGAGAGCCCAAGTCTTTGATGGGAAAGTATGTCTTAAGGTGATTGATAAACTGGGAAATATACTCAGTTGAATTCCCAGTGATAATAATATCATCTACATAGACCAGAAGAACTATAATCCTTGAGCCAAACTTTTGAACAAATAAGGAAGCATCTGCTAAGGAGGGTTTGAAGGCATGAGAGATAAGAATTTGTAACAATTTATCATACCAAGCTCTGGGAGCTTGCTTCATGCCATATATTTATTTATGAAGTTTACATACGTAATGAGGCTTGGTTTGATCAACAAAACCTGGAGGTTGTTGCATATATACATCTTCAGCTAAATCCCCATGTAAAAAGGCATTACTAACATCTAATTGTTTTATTTCCCAGTTGAAGTGAACTGCCAAAGAAAGGATTAGTCTAATAGTTGTTGGTTTGGCTACAGGACTAAAGGTTTCTGTGTAGTCAATTCCTTCTTGTTGATGAAACCCTTTGGCCACCAGTCTAGATTTACATTTATCTAAAGAACCATCAGCCTTATATTTGATTCTAAACACCCACTTACAGCCTACAACATTATAAGATGGATCTGGTGCAACAAGTGTATATGTGCCTGCATCCTTAAGAGCTGTATGTTCTTCTTCCATAGAATGTTTCCATTGAGGTATTCTAAGTGCCTTAGAATAACAAGTAGGTGTTGGTGGTGGGATAGCAGAAATAAGATTGGCTGATAGAACATACTTTGTATTAAAGACTTTGGGTTTAAAAATACCTCTTTTACCCCTTGTTACCATGGAGTGTGAATTGGCAAGTGAAGAAATACCAGAAGCTGGAGTATTTTCAGAAATTGTTGTAGTGGAAGCATCAGATGACTGAACAATGTGTGAAGTATCAGTAGATGAAATATCAATGGATGCAGCTGGTGAAGTTGATGTTGCAGGTGTTGGTGCAGAAATCTTGTCAGATGAAGCTGTAGAAGCAATATCAGTTGGTGCTGAAGAACTTGCAATACCAAGAAGTAATGTATCTGGAGATCTCAATGGGAAGAAAGTCTCATTAAAAACTACATGTCTGGAGATATACACTTTCCCTGTTTTAATATCTAAACATATGTATCCTTTGTGCATAGAACTGTAGCCAATAAAAACAAAGTGTACACTCCTTGGTTGTAGTTTATGTGTAGTATAAGGCCTTATCCATGGGAAGCATGATGAACCAAAATATCTGAAGAAGGAATAATCTGGTTTTTGACCAAACAACTTTTCAAAAGGAGATAGATAATCCAAACTTCTAACAGGCAGTCTATTAATAACATAATTGGCTGTATGAAAAGAATCAACCCAAAATTTTTCTGAGAGACCTGATTGAATTAAAAAGGTTCTCCCTGTGTCTACAAGATGTCTGTGTTTGGACTCAGCCAGTCCATTTTGTTCTTGAGTATGAGGGAAAGAAACTTCATGAATTATTCCATGTATACTAAGAAATCCTTGGAGTTCATTGTTTAAGAATTCCCCTCCTCCATCAGTTCTGATTTTAACAATTGAAGTATGCAGTAACTTTTCAGTCATAGATTTGAAATGTAGAAAAATATCTTTGAATTCAGACTTTTCATACAAAGGAAATATCCAACAAAATCTTGAATAGTCATCTATGAGATTGACATAATATCTGAAACCACTTGAAGAGATTACAGGACTAGGACCCCATAAGTCCATATGCACTAGTTCTAGTGGAGATTGAGCCCTATGTGAAGACAAAGTAAAAGGAAATTTATGACTTTTCCCTAGATGACAGTCATTACAAAATAGTGGTGTTCTGACTAAACTAGACAGTTGCATATCTCTGCACACTTTTTGAAGTACTTGAAAGGATGGATGAGCCAACCTTTGATGCCAAACTGAAGCTGAATTAGTGTTGCTAAAGAAAGCTTTATTCTTAGTAGACTTGGCAAAGTTAACTGGATATAGTCCTCCTTTATGTGGTCCTTGTAAAATGATCCTCCCAGTTGAGTAATCCTTAACAACAAAACCAATAGAATCAAAAGTGATAGAACAGTTGTTATCACTAGCGAATTTATGTACTGACAATAAGTTTTGAGATGACTTTGGAAAAAGAAGCACATTGTTTAGATTAAAAGAATGAGAGGAAGCTGTCTTAGACACATGACCAATATGAGTAATTGGCATACCTTCTCCATTAGCAGCTTGAATCTCATCTGCACCTTCAAAAGTTATTGCTTCAGGTAATTCAGATTCATCATTAGTGATATGGCTATTTGCTCCAGAGTCAGCATACCAAGGATTTTCACCCATGATATTGGTAGTAGCAAGCATGGCACTGAGATTGTGAGGAGTATAGTTGTTCTGATAGGCAAAATTCAATCTGTGTCTGCATTCCAAAGCAAGATGACCAGTTCTGTTGCAGATCTGACAAATCTTGTCAGTTATTGGTGGTGGAGCAGAAGAAGAAGGAGCTGAACCATAGTGAGGTCTTGGACTGAAATTAGGTGGTGGTGATGATGAAGTAGGATGCATCTGAAATTGATAATAACCTCTTGGATAAAAAGATGGAGGTGGTCTGATGTATCCAGAGTAAGGAACTGCAGATCTTGAAGAGTGATGATAACCTCTACCACTGCCTCTATAGTTTTGAACATAAGGTCTTGTAGCAGCAAAAGCCTTGGAATTGGCCTCAGTAAGTAAGTTCTTTTGCTTATTTGTGAAAACTATTTCTTCAGTGAGAAGCAGATTATGAAGTTCTTTTGATGAGATTGGTGGATTGCGAATACGAATAGATGTACAAAAAAAACTATAATCTGGTCCTAATCCATTGAGTATAGTAACTTCCAATTCATCATCATGAATTTGCGAACCAGCAGCAAACAATTCATCTGTTATCTTCTTGATTTCACTTAGAAAGGTAGAAACAGTACCTGATCCAAGTTTTGTGGATTGAAGTTTGAGACGAAGCTGAATTGAATGTGTAGAAGAGCTTCTTGCATACCTGGATTCAATATTGTCCCATAAATCTTTTGAAGAATCAGCTCCAACAACATATGGAATTACAGATTCAGAGATAGACATCTGAATCCAGAGCACAAGAGTAGTATCATCATCATGCCAAGTTGTATAACCAGGATTGACACCATTATTAAGTAGATAAGGTGGACATGGTAAAGATCCATCAAGAAAAACCATTGACTCTGTATCGACGAAGAAGTGGTAGAAGAAGTGATTTCCAGGTGAGGAAGTTGTCATCCTTGAGTTTGTAGCTGAGAATTTGTGAGATTTGATTAAGAGGAACTTGAGAAATTCTTGATTCGTATGCTGTCATTGAAAGAAGAAAAGTTGTGTAGAAATGAGAAGAAAAAAGATTGAAAGATTGAATTGAATTAAGATGAGTGATTAAAGCTTTGATTGAATTTAAGAGATTAGATCTGAAAATTTTAGAATGCCACTAATGGCGGTGGCGGAAGCATTATTCATCTGATACCATAGTATCATTTCATAAGATGATAAAACAAAAATGATTTTTCATTACATCCAAAGACTAGACAGACATGTATTTATATGACAAGACATGACTAATACAAGGGTAACACGTGTTAGTACAGGACAGGCTGTAGACAACTCACACTCAACCAATGAAAGACATTTCTCACACAAGCAGACACACGTGAGAACACTCTAAACACACAATACTATTACCTTTCGCCGAAGATGGATTTACAATAGACATTATAAAACTGGGGATGAAAGCCCAAAAGAGAAAGAAAAAGACGAGAAGAGCAGGAAGATGGTAACAATGAAAGAATACTGCGCTTTCAGAATCCAACAGAGAAGAAATGAAGGTCAAGCCCTACTGCACGGAGGTTGTCTGTTTCAACAATATTTGAATGATGCTTATGCATGAATTGAGGAGTGTAGATTGAAGTGGGTACGAATTAACCAGAAAGAAATCAGAGCTAAGATGTTCAAAGGTTTGCAAGACCTATTGCAAAAGGAGACACGGATCTGGGTCAGCTGGTCAGAGAATGATTTTTCCATCTAGCTTTACTGGAGGTGCAAGATGATTCAGCATTACCAAGATGCAATTGCAAAACGCAGCCACTGGGGACCGTGGCGACCGCCTGATATGTTTATAACATTCACATGCAAGCCCAATTGGTCTTATATTGAGAATTCTGCGAGTTGATTGCAGGGATGCAACCCTAAATGGTCTTATACTGAGAACTCTGCGAGTTGATTTAAAAGGCGCAACATAGGCCTGATATCGTCAGTTGAGCTTCTAATATCAAGTTAAAACAACTGATGAAAGACCTGTATGGAAGCCAACATTTTGGAAAAGTGATAGCATGTAAGTTAACACTTTATTGATTATTTTTAGTTTCTTACTTACATGGACATAATGTTTAGACTAAGCACAAACAAACTGAAGATTTTAACTATTTTGATCCAGGACCTGTGTTATGGTCCAGAAGATCTTAGATGGCTTACTTGGACATAATAGTTCAACATTAGACTAATGTTTAGACTGAATGGTAATGGAAAATATTAGATGAAACTTGGACAGGACCTGCAGCGAAGGTCTTCATGTTAATTTAGACAAAATGGACATAATCCTCTGTATGAGGTATTGTGGACCAAGTGTGGACATGAATGAGAGCAAAGTTTAACATCAGCATGTCGATCAAATGTATTTTTCACACAGCTAATTGATCGAAGTTACACTAAAGAATCTCTGATTTTTCAGTTTTGTTATTCTTAATTTTAATTCTTATAAGTATCTTAATATTGTCTTTACTTAAGTTGCACTAAAGAATAAATCTTATCTTTGGAAATGCAGCATTGTATACGATAGAATTCCAGAAAAGAGGATTGCCGCAAGCTCCCATCTTACTATGGTTACATCGCCGTTTGGTGTGTTTCACATTTCTTGGGTTGTGCGTAGCGAGGATTTACTCTTGAGGCTGAACTATGCTGTTGAGGATTAGTCACAATTATGGGAAGCCTGGTGCCCAGCTTTGTTTTCTTTGGGTGCCGTTGAACAGCTTGCTTCATGCAAGATGACGGGTTTGCCATTGAAGGTATAGTTTCTATATGCTCACTAATTATCTCATTCTGTGTGAATCGAGCTTATAAGAGTGTGGGTTTCCAGGGAGGCTTCAGTCAGGTTGAAGTTAAAGGTGGCAGCAGAGATGTAGCCGTGGAGATTCAGAAGCAGAGACATGCTAAGAGTGTGGGTTTCTTAGAGATTGGTTCCTTCATGAACCTCTTCGGTTCTTACATCCGATTTCTTTGAGGTTGGTTACCCTCTCTTTAGCTTGTGGTAGATACTTCTGTGGACTTGAACTGGTAGAGCGCATATCAAGTGATTGCGTGTTCCTCAATATTAGATATTTCTCGATAAAGCGCAAATTAAGAGATAGTATATATTCTGACACCAGAATATAATGGTATTAGATGAACTTTAAGTAGTGTCCTTCAAATAGATGCCTTTTGATTGATAAAATTAGCGTCCTTCAAATAGATGCCTTCCAATTGATAAAATATGCAAGTAGCTATGTGGTCTCCGTTGGTTTATTTGAATCCTTTTGTTTTACCTCTTATCTCATCATGTCTTTGGTAGCCTCTGAATTTCTTTAGTTGCCAGAGTAAGATTTCTGATCTATTGCATGGAACAATAAACTAATTCGTATGGAAGTAGTGATATAGTGTTTATGCTTATGGAGCCAAATCAATTTTGTGGTAACTGTCAAGTTTGTGAACATCTAACTTGAGGCCAAATTGGGTATGAGTGGAGTAGTATACTAGGATGCTTTTATATGCTTAGTTCCCTACTCTCTCATCGTCCACATGGGATGATTCTCAACAATTACAAAATTGCCATTTCAAATTTCAGAGAGTTGAATAAAATTGTTCGCAGGCTATAGATTTTGACAAGAGACATCAGTTGCTATTTGATCAAGTTTACCAAGGAAGATGTTTCTAAAGCAGATGAATTAACCATGGAACATCTATCTTGTTGTCTCCATACTTAGAAAGGTAAGAGTCCTTTCGAAGAACACAATACTTTATTGCACAGAAGGCAGCTGAGAATGTGCTTGTTCCCCTAATTTGGTGGTAAAAATGAAGCAGATCACTTGGTCAAATTGCATATTATTTCTACAAATGCACTGAAAGGCAAAACATTATTGTTGCAAATGGAGAAGTAGCTCAATTTTCAGAGGTTTCTTGGAAAATCAGTTTTTAGTAGCTTTGTCATACATTTCTCTCCAGTAATTCCTGAGTACTCCTCACAGTTTGTTGTTCAAATCTTCTTCCTTTGCTAGGCACATTTTAAAATTTTGTAGATTTGGCCGTACGAAGAGAACAATAAATACGGTTTTGTGCAAGGGGTACCGTATTTGATATGATGAATAACATTTTCACCCTTGATGCTGCTTTCTGCTTCTCTTAGTCGGTACGCCATTCCTAGTTAACTTTTTGTCTTTTCAGTATCAAATATGAAAGAAACTAATGTGAAGTCACATCAGCTTGTGATTTGTTGTTAACTAATGATCGGGTTCATCTTGCGGCTTTTTATATTTTAATCAAGTTACCTCCTATTGGCATCTACAGTAGCGATTGCCTGTATATGGCATTTGGTACTACAAAGTCTGTTTCTCGCATTTAAGTGTGCTGCGTGTGTTCAATGCTGCTTTTTCATGAAATTGTATTTCTGCTCTTAATCAATTTGCTCTTGCCTTTAGTCTCTACTTATGAAATAAATTTGTTGTTAAGGAAGTCAAGAGTGTAAATAGCTGTTGTTAATTTACCAAAGTAACACATTTGAATGTACGAATGAAATCAGTTTATTCAATCATTCCTGGATATGAAATGTGTATTCCTTGTGATCTGAACAAGTAGAAGTTTGTAAGAAGGGTCTTCCTTCGAGGTTCCACGTTGGATCCGGTTCATCTTGTGGCTGTTTTAGATTTTAACGAAGTTACCTCCTATTGGCATGACATCCATAGTAGCAATCGCCTGTATATGGCATTTGGCATTACAAAGTGTTTTTTTTTTCCGCATTGAAGTTTGTTGCCTGTGTTTGATATTGCCGTTTGAAGTTCTCATAGAACTAACTTTTCATGTATCCCTGTCCAATAATGGTGTTTTCTTATGTTACAGGAGGTAGTAGGTATATTGCCATGGTTGAACTGTGTCAGATAGCACATAATTTGTGAAAGAGGGCATTTTGGAGAATGGATACACCGAAAGTGAAGCCCAGTGAGACTGGCCGACCAAGAGTGTTGTACAGATAAGTTTACCCAAACCTAGCTAACACACAAGCTCATAGTCCTTCTCCTAACCTTAGCTGCCTCTACATATATCTTTTTCAGTCTTTTCTCTCTGTTTCCCATTTTTTTCTTTTCAAAAAAGTCTTTTCTCTCTGTTACTTTGTAATTTGAAGTTGTAAACCCCCACCAATTTAATTTTCTTTCTAAATTTTTCCAAGTCTCCGAAAATTCTCTCTCAGAGGATAATTCTCAAGGAGAATGGCCTCATTGAGAAACTGTTTGACCTCATCATCATCATCACAATCTTCACTTCAAGAACAACAACAGATCCAAAATTCTTCTAATCAGATGCAAACAGGTTTTGATCATCCAACTAATCACGATGATTTTCTTGATCAAATGCTTTGCAACCTTCCTTCTTGGTCTGAACTTAAATCTCCATGGGAGCTCAATACTAGTAATTCTTCCCAAAACCCACCTAAACTCTTTAATATACCAATAGGTGGTGGAAAGTCAGAAAATCATTCACAAGAAAATGATAATCTTCATTATCCTTCTTGTGATGATTCAACTGTATTAGCTTCAAGATTACGTCAACATCATATTGGTAATACTTCACCTAAGTCCATTGTTCATCTCCAACAACAATTACTACTTGCTGGTGGTGCTAATGGTGGTGGTGGTATGTCGAGATCTCCGTCTACTGGTTCTGCTATGGGTGGAGGTGGTGATCCTGCTCTTTTTCCATTACCTTTAACTCTCGGGAGCAATGGTGGTGGTGGTGAATCTTCTGATGATGCTCCTTTCAAATCTTCCAATTCTGCTGTAAATCTCATTCTCTGTCTGTTAAATCTTTAATATACCAATGCCAACTGTTTGTTTGCTCGGCAGAGATCATAATTTCTGATACTCAGTTTTGTGTTTGTGCTTTAGGGGGGAGGCGAGGGTTCAGTTCAAGCACTCTTTAATGGAATTGCAGGAGGAATTTCACGATCAGGAAGTCAACAGCATTTTCAGGTGGCTGTTTCGGGTTTCATTTCGATATATATACTTTTTCTGTTTTTTCGATGTGCATTTGCACGTTACTAATCAAGTCTATCCAATGGAAATTATAGAGTGGTTCAATTTCGACACCAAATTTCGGAGGAACACAAGCAACAGGAATAAATCAAGCTCCATCGGCAGGTGGGTCTGTTTCCGGTGGTGGAGTTACAGCTCCGGCTAGACAAAAAGTTAGAGCACGAAGAGGGCAAGCAACAGATCCTCACAGTATTGCTGAAAGAGTAATAATTCAAACCTTATTATTTTGTTTGTTTTGTCTATTTTTATGCTCCTGTCTTCTAGTTTCACTTCATTTATGCTTCTTCTCAAAACTTGTTGTTGTTGTTATGGGGATTGATAGTTGCGGAGGGAGAGAATCGCAGAAAGAATGAAAGCTCTGCAGGAATTGGTACCCAATGCCAATAAGGTAATGGATTTTCAAGTTTTCATGTGAAATTATTCCTTTCATTCCCACAAGACCCTAAAGTTTTACCACAAATTCCAAGACAAAAGGAAAAGGATATTGTACTTGGTCAAGGACATTTTGGTAATATCAAATACATTTTTCGAAATATTCTGTTTTTCGATTTTTTTTGACATTGTGTTGGAAATTTGGAATGAATGACAGACAGACAAAGCTTCAATGCTGGATGAAATCATCGACTATGTGAAATTCTTGCAACTTCAAGTCAAGGTATGCAATTTAATTTTCCCAAACCTCTAGACAATATTTTTTTAAGAAGAGAAAGGAATCAAATCGGCTTTGTTTTCTGAAAGAATCTTCTTTATTTTTCTTTGTCAGCTGCTAGTACGCATCCACTATCTCATCTTTGTTTGTCATTACTATTTCTTTAGGTTCTGAGCATGAGCAGATTGGGTGGTGCTTCTGCTGTTGCGCCTCCTGCGGCTGACATTTCCTCTGAGGTAAAATATTTCATTAATCCTCATTAATTCGGTTCTTCCAAATGTCCAATGAAATACTAATTAACTAGCTAATTGAATATCCTGAGAGAAAGCTTGTACATAAGTTTATTTATTCCATAAAACATAAAAGATTAAGCCATTCCCCCCGTAATATAGTGGTAAAATTATAGGGGAAAGATGATACCAGTGGCTTTAGTTCCGAATGATAATATCAGTGGTCTGAGTTTGAAACTTGTCACACAGAATTCTCTTTTTCAACCGAACAAAAGAAAAGCTTATCTACTTTTTTCTGTCCTAATTTCTCTATTGATTTTGAATCAAGAATACGACAAACATATAGCACGCTTAAACCAACTTTATTTGCTTCCACAAAAAGAAAAAAGAAGAACACGAAGACCTCCTTTTCCATCTTCTTCTTCTTGTTCATTTTTTGTTATAGGACAAAGAGAGTACTACTCTACTACTTTTCTTTCTTCCTATGGACCATTTATTCTTTCTTTTACTTTCGTTTTATCTACAACTCTTTTTCTTCTTCTTTTCTCACTTATCACCATCATTCACTAAAGTTGATGTTATATTAAATAAATAATAGTCAAGAGACATTCTATGGATTGGTTGAATAGTCTGTTTGCCCGCCCTAGTCGACATCATTGGATGATTCCGGTATACAATTTTAAATGCCATAGTTTGTTCAAGTAGCATCTGCCATAACTTTGAAATTTGTAATTTGTGATGCATAGGGTGATCAAGGAAGGAGCAGTAATGGAGCACAAAATGCATCAAATGATAGTTTATCGGTGACGGAACATCAAGTTGCCAAATTAATGGAAGAAGACATGGGTTCAGCAATGCAATACTTGCAAGGAAAGGGTCTTTGTTTGATGCCCATATCATTAGCTACTGCGATTTCTACCGCAACTGCTCACTCTAGACATACGACTACCAATAACCCGCTTTTGACATCCAATGTTGACGGTCCTTTGTCGCCGAACTTGTCAGCATTGACAGTACAGTCAGCCACTTTGGGTCCTGGAGGATTATTACCTGGAGGTGAGGCTGGAAAAGATGTATCTTCAGTTTCTAAACCATGAAAGATGACAATTTAAAGTGGAGGTGGTAGTCAATGTTGATTGACTGGTATATCAAGTGTCAAGTCTATAGAAATAAGGTGGTCTGTCTCTGTTTTCTTAACAAGTGTTATGACTCCGGATTTACATAGACTTGCTTGGCAACTCAAAAGCTAATTTAACTTTCAATTTCTATCTTCTACATATTTTGATTTTCCACCTTCCACTGTAACCTTCTTCTTCTAGTTTGGTGTCTTTGTATGAGTGGGGATGCTCTTTGGTGTAACTTTATTTGCCATCTAATAATAAACTATACAAGCAATAAAAACGAAACAAAATTGGCATACACAAGTGAAATTTGTTTCAGTGACAAAATATTGATATTGCTAAATTTGGTTTGTAGTGTCTTGGCAGGTATTCTGCACAGATTCGTTTTTTCCTTCTTATCTTACCCTGTGTAGAATAATGCGGTAGCTCGAGAGATGATTAATTTGCTCTCGGTTATGCTCAGGGGGGGGATTCAAGGTACACGGTTTAGAGCTCAGGGTTGAGTGCTGTGCTCTAGACTAGATTTGATAAAATTTCGCGATAAAACCTACATTCCCGTTTAGAGTTACTCTCTTGAGAGATGATTATTGGTGCATTGACTCCCACAACCATCATCACCTAATTAACAATTTTACTTTAAACACAGGGGGACATTTAGATTGACGTGCTTGCGACTATCTTCTTCTTTTTATCAGTGTCGTGAGTCGTGCCTGAGTATGTTTCGTTTGTTTATTTGGGAAAGGTGTCAGCATTAAATGAAGAGAAAGAGAGTTTTATTTGACTTAAACACCGTAAGCTAACCTAACATAATTGATGTTATACTATACATTGGTTTGTTTAGATTTGGCCCGAATCAGATGTTAGATTGTTTGTTCGTTATGAGCTTGAGATCTGACTGGGTTCATAAATCTGATTCCGAGACACTTGAGGTGGATATAATTTTATTTCTGACTAATTGAATAAGTATTATAATAATATTTGGCTAAAATCTTAAGTTTTTGAGTCAGACATAATAAGTCAGATTCAAATGTAAGGTTGGTGAAGAATACATAAGACAACCTAATTGTTGTTGATTATTGAAGAACTCTAAACAACGCGTACCAAGAGCCAGATAAGATAACAACACTTTGAAGAGAAAAACAAATGGTAATAGTTATCAGTGGGCCGGTTTGGTTTGATTAATAGATAGACAATCAATCATAATTATCAGAACTACTAAATCAGAACTAAATAATATAAAATGAGATGCGTATGAGGAAGTGTTTTGATTTCAGCTCATTAAGTAATTTTAATTAGTAAAAAGAGAAATAGTCATCGTCAAACAAGGGCTGTGTGGTGTACTGTAGTGTAGTGTGAGTCACATATCATTCGCAAAAAGTTCCTTATAGTAATTTTTTTGCTCTACTTAATTAAGTTCATTTCAATCCTCTTCCCAGCATTAGTGATGCACACGGTATGTGTTCTATGCCTATAAATGTAGAGTCTGAAAATTTTGTGTATCCTTCTTCAGTGGTCTTTGTAGAACACAATCATTGATATATATGGTTCATGATCATTTCTGATCTTCTGTCCCAATAATCTTAACTAGTTCTTCCCACTTCCAAATAAATCTCAATCATTAATTTGAAATCGATATTCTGGCCTAATATTATATCGGTACGGTGTCTCCGATACATATCATGTCGTAGAGTCCAGATACAACCAATCTTAGGCGTTAATCAGCCATGGTTCGTGGCATTCAACTTGAACCACTGCTTCCAAGAGGGTCTTCCAAAAAGATTTACTATTCAGAGTTTAGATTGTGTCCACATAACGAGCTCTATATGGACTGTCATTTTGGGTGCACCTTCAATCGATTATAACGATCATGCAACACGACAATTGATCAGTTTCTGACCCTGATATGATATAGATATAGAAATAGCTAATACAAGAATAAAAATACAAGTAGATTGTAATAGAATGTTCTGATTTTATTGCTTTGAGAAGAACTTACAATGTTTATCTTTTAGGTTTGTTTTCTGCCCTGGGTATTGCTTCTTCCTCTCTGTTTGCGTTATGCTAGAATTCTTCTAGTTTTCTGCCTTGTCCTCTACAAGCACTCAAGATGCCTATTTATAGGTTTAGGATTATGCTAAAACTAGTAATACATAAAGTCGGTAGTTTTCTCTAGTTTTTTGTAACTTTCTAGGAATAGAACTATACTGTTCCTTTTAGGAATAGAACTCTAATTCTAGAATTACTTGGAGAGTAATTCAGGGGTATTTTAACCTAGGAAATAGAGTATTCTAATAGGTCATAAACCTAAAAATGGATCAGACCTCCCCTATGAGGAGGCTTTTGGTCCCTCAAAAGCATTGAACCAAAAGATGGGGATATTTATCCTGCAGCTGCTCTCTTGAGTACCACTTTGCATGCTTAAAATTTCCCCCCTTAAGACAGACTTGGAACAATTCTTGTTCTCCAACCCTGGACATCAGTGTCTTCTTGCTAAGAACCATGTCTCCTGCTGCTGCTTCATTAGGAATCAAGTCTTGCACAACTGGTAACAGTGGCGACTCATTTTGCTCGTCAAGTAATGATGGTTCAAAGAGCTTAAGATTCTCGGCATTTGCTGTAGAATATATCTGCATATAGCTCGGGAGATCTAGTTTAAAAGCATTTGTTCCATATTGTTCCAGAATTCGGAATGGACCATAGCGTATAGGTTTCAACTTCTTGTTCGGTCCTTATAATCATCCTTTCCCAATAGCCAACCAAACAAGATCTCCAATCTTGAAAGTGTGTTGAGTCTGATGTTCATCGTGTCGCTCCTTGTATCGTGCTTGTGCTTTCTCAAGATTGTCACGAACCTTTTCATGGATCTGTTGAATACGCTGGATAAATTTCAGCGTATCAATATCTTCTGTTTTCTCACCATCCTTAGTATACACTAGATCGAACGACGACCGTGGTATGAATCCATAGCATACTTCGAATGGCGTTTTTCCAGTTGAACTATGCAGGGCTCTGTTATAACAGTACTTAATGTATGACAGATTTTCATCCTAACTTCGTGGTCTCTGTTGATTAAACCCTCGCAATAGTTGAACAATAGTCCGGTTGACTACCTGTGTTTGTCCATCTGTTTGCGGGTGAAACGCAGTAGACCTTTTCAAGGTAGTATCCAGCAATCTGCACAGATTTTTCCAAAAATGGCTCAGAAACCTGGATCTCTATCACTAATGATACTTAGTGGTAGACCATAATGAACAAACACCTTTTGGAAGAATTCTTGTGCCGCCCCTTCTGCTGTAATTGTCTTCTTGCATGGAATCATAACTGCCATTTTGCTGAAACGATCCACTATAACAAAAATATAGTCATTGCCCTTCTTTGTTGTTGATGAGCCACCAATGAAATCCATAGATATGCTCTCCCATGGTCTGGTCAGAACTGGCAAGAGGGAGAGTCCGAGTTTCCTGTTACTGGGTTTGCTTGTACAACATATGACGCACCCTTTGACAAACCTTTCGATGTCAGCAGTCATACCAGACCAGTGTACATGACGGCGTAGGTTTGCAAGGGTCTTTTGAACACCAAAATAGCCTGCTACCAATGATGTGTGTGCTTCACGTATTAGTGAGAGTCGGTGTTGTTTTGGAATACACAACTTGTCTTCCTTGTACAACAATTTGTTTTCAACATGGTATCTAAAGTTGTTAACTCCACTGCCATCCTTAGTTACAAGGTATTCTTGAAATTCTGCTTCCTCCATGTAATTCTCCTTGTATAGGTCTATTCTAAAGGGTTGAATCTGCATAACAACAACAACCATCTTGAATGGGGGTCTTGAGAGGAAACCAGCTAGTTTGTTTGTCAACCCTTTCTTATACTTGATCAATAACCTATATTGTTGTAGGTAACCCATCCACTTGAAGTGTCTTGTCTGCTGGAGCTTGCTTTGTGTGTATAGATACTTCAAAGGTTCATGGTCAGTATGAATAACCGTTTCCTTTCCCCACAAGTAGTGTCGCCACTTTTTGATAGCTTGAACTATTGCATATAACTATTTTTCATAGGTTGGATAGTTTAGAACATCCCCAGAGAATAATCCAGAATGATAACATACGGGTTTACCTCCTTGTAGCAGAACAACCCCCATTGCATAGCCCGATACATCAGTTTCCACCTCAAATGGCATGCGCATGTCATGGAGTGTGAGAATTGGTGCTTCACATACCGTCTCTTTCAACTTCTTGAATGCTTCTTTCTCTTGCAATCCCCATGTGATAGCCCGATCTTTAGATAGTAGTCGTAATAATGGTGCCGCTATACCTGAGTAATTCTTGATGAATTTTCTCAAGTATTGTGTTGCTCCGATAAAACTACGCAACTCTGTTTGTGTTGTTGGTGGAGACCAATCCTTTATCGCAGACACTTTTCTTGGGTAAATTCGAATCTCTCTATTGCCCACAATGTGTCCTAGATAGTGTACTGATTTCTTAGCAAACTCACATTTCTTCATATTCAACCTCAACTGTGATGACTGGAGCAGTTGTAAAACTGTTTTCATATGTAAGAGATGTTCTTCCCATGTTTGACTGTAAATCAATATGTCATCTAGGAATACCATTGCGAACTTATCGAATACCGACCTTAGAGCTTCATTCATTAGTCGCATGAAAGTTGATGGAGCGTTCGTTAACCCAAAAGGCATAAGTAACCACTCAAAAGACCTTGTTTAGTCTTAAACGCATTCTTCCAAACATCTTATTCTCTCATGCGAACTTGATGATATCCAGATTTCATCGATTCGGGGCAGAGGGTATCTGTTCTTAATAATGATTTTATTGAGTGCCCGATAATCAATGCACATGCGCCACTCACCATCCTTCTTTGGTACTAGAATAATTGGGGACCCTGCAGGTGAAGAACTAGGTCTAATCAATCCTTTATCTAGAAGTTCTTGTACCTGTTTTTTTACTTCATCTAACTCCATAATGGATTGTCGATAAAGCCCAACATTTGGTATAACAACATCCGGTTGAAGCTGAATTTCATGTTCCACTTGCCTTGTCGGTGGTAACTTCTTAGGTTCTCGCATGATGTCTTCAATACTATCTAGCAACTGATGTAGCTCCTTCTTTTCCGCTTCACTGCACTGCCAATCATCTGCATGCCTAGATTCGCTTGTTTTGTTGTCAACTGGTCGGACGATAAGTAGTGCAAACTTTTGACAAGGATTTACGAAATGTTTTGCTTGTTGTGCAATTAAGAGTTGGAGTTTCTTGATCTCCTTAGAGGCTAGAATCCGGAACCCTTTTTCACCTTTAACCAGCCTCCACACGTTTTCTCGTCGAAAGAACATTGCATCCTTGTCCCATAAGTAGGGACTTCTAAAGATAACATGACAAACATCTAAAGGAACGACATCACATGT
The DNA here is from genome assembly GCF_003573695.1 of Papaver somniferum. Classification (NCBI taxonomy): domain Eukaryota; kingdom Viridiplantae; phylum Streptophyta; class Magnoliopsida; order Ranunculales; family Papaveraceae; genus Papaver; species Papaver somniferum. The sequence goes on along the minus strand of NW_020647637.1, from coordinate 388,848 downwards.
TACTTGATCTACGAATTTCCCATCAATGACGAATTCGAAGGTACATTCAGTATTCACCTGTAGTTCTATATCCTTCTTTAACCACCCTAATGGGTAAGGTTTAGGGTGCGGGTTAGTCTTCGTTTTAATTTCTTCACTAGTTGTTCCGATATCAAATTTCGCTGTGACCCACTATCAAAGAGGATGAGAACTGAGGTCTTTTCAATTTCAGCGTACACCCAAAATAGTTTTTCTTTGGTAGATTCCAGTTTTGCTGGAGATGAATTAGTTGCAATTCCTTTACTTGTCATCATTAATAATTTGGCAGCAGGTTGCAACGACCCGTCGATCTCATCATCATCTTCTTCCTCGTCTTCTTCATTGCAGAGGGTTGTTGTAGCTTGTTTGCGCTCTTTCCACCATGTTGGTTTCAATTCTGGATGCAATTTCCAGCATCCTTCTTTAGAGTGTCGATCACTTTTACAATTCTCACAATATTGGTTTCTTTTACTTGCCACTACATGATTCTTCCTCCCCTCTTTTTGGACAAACTTCCGAACCTCTCCTTCTCCAATCCTTGGTTTCTTTTCTCCAAAGGGTTGGCTTTTCATCTCGATGTACATAGCTTTCTTGCAGGCATCGTCAATACCAGTCACTGAAAATAGTGCAAGCTCTGTCCTTATAGCAAAAGGTAATCCACCTTTATACTTATCAATGGTTTCAGAATCTCTCATGTTCACATTCAATGTGATAGCTTGCTTGCAAAATTCAGTAGTATATTTTTGCACGTTCTGTAGGGTAGAACTGATTTCGGATAGCTGTTGCAGCCATGTCGTCGCTGGAGTGTCCGAACCTGAGGTATAAGCCTCCCACCAAATAAGAGCATGACCATCAAGTCTAAGTCTAGCAAAACTTACCCTTTGCTCCTCATTAAACCCCTTGGTGCTGAAATAAACTTCTAGAGACTTGAACCAGCCATCCAACTTTTCTGGGTTTAAATACCCATTATATGCAGGGATTTCAATCCTCGCCTCTACTTTGAACGGAGAACTTACAAACCCTAGCGAGTTTTCAATATTTGATCCAAAACTCGATTCTGTTGTTTTCGGAGGTAGTTTTAATCCTTTAAGCATCTCTTTTATAGACTCCATATCAGTCTTCATTGTTTTCATATCAACCAAATCATTTTTCATAACTTTCATATCTTCCTCAAACTTGTCCATAGTTTTTCCTCGTGGATTTGAGGATGATGAAACTGAAGCTTTCTTCCTTTTATCGATATCAGGATCTAAGGGTAATATTTGGTTATCCTTGGATCGAAGCCCTTCCATTCATTGCTGGAAACATCGCTTAGTTACCTTCTAGCTCTGAGATACCACCGATCAGTTTCTGACCCTGATATGATATAGATATAAAAATGGCTAACACAAGAATAAGAATACAAGTAGATTGCAATAGAATGTTCTGATTTTATTGCTTTGAGAAGAACTTACAATGTTTACATTTTAGGTTTGTTTCCGCTCTAGGCATTGCTTCTTCCTCTCTGTTTGCTTTATACTAGAATTCTTCTAGTTTTCTGCCGTGTCCTCTACAAGCACTCAAGGTGCCTATTTATAGGTTTAGGACTATGCTAAAACTAGTAATACATAAAGTCGGTAGTTTTCTCTATTTTTTTGTAACTTTTTAGGAATAGAACTCTACCGTTCCTTCTAGGAATAGAACTCTAATTCTAGAATTACTTGGAGAGTAATTCAGGGGTATTTTAACTTAGGAAATAGAGCATTCTAATGGGCCCCAAACCTAAAAACGGATCAACAATCCACTAAATATATATATGGATTATGACTGAGCACATAGTTTTATAAATCGAGTTCTCTAGTTTTATAAATCGAGTTCTCTGGATTTACCATTCAGAGTTTTATATATGGAGTATTTGAAGTCTGTGAGTCAGTGATCCTTGTATGGGAACGACGGAATGGCCTATATTATATAGATTGCCTCACCGTTCGCCTAGAAAAAAAGAAGTCATTTAATCTCTCACTTTTATTTCACCAAAAGTGCACTACGATATTTCTAGGGCAATTTAACAAAGTGTCCAGCTTCCTACCATATATTTAATAAACCGGCCAAAAAATTTAAATCTTTTATAAAGTGGCCTTTCTGTTAGATATAACACCTGGTCCCACCAAAATGGTCCACCAAGCTGACTTAGTCAATCATGGGGCTTAAAATTACCACTACATCCTCACCCTTATGTTATCGATTCTTTTTTTCATTCATTTCTTCTTGTTTATGTTTGTCTCTCTCTGTATCTCAATTCTTCTCATCGAACTCGGATGATTGATGAAAATAGAAGTGATCTCACAAGCAGTCAATACCGAAGATGTGGTTATTAGTGAAGAAGAAGAAGAATGGTTTATTAGTGATATTTGACAATTTTAAAGTTTTTAGGGTTTTGCTGGATGCAGCAGCGAAGCTGAAGTACAAATCGAAGATGAAGTTGAAATCGGGGATGAAGAAATCAAAATCCAGGTAAGAATTTTAGAACCCACACGTTAATTAACTTAGTCTTTAATGAAAACACATGTTTGGATGGTGAAATCAATTGATTTCGATTGTTTGAATTCTAGGGTTTGGGGCTCTTTCCTTTTCTTTTTTTTTTTGTTTAATCAATTGACTTAATTTGCAGTTGTGATTGAATCATCGATGTAGAGAAGAACAAAGAGGAAGAATGAGTCTTGGCTGAAGAGAAATCAAGAAGAGAAAAATGCAGGATCGTGTTCGAAGATAAGAAGAAGCTGTGAATGTTGATTTCCATGGGTTTTTGATGAACTAGGAAGTTAGGGTTTGTCGAGATGATGTGAAATGGAATATATATAAGACATGAAAGAAATTGGGGAGATTGACAAAAATCAGGGTTTGAAGTGCAGTTCAAGTAGTTGTTGAGTATCTGTGACAGATTTGAAGCAATGGGTTTGTTCTTGAATTCAAATTGACAAGTATTAAGATATTTTGATGTTCTGCTGCTTTAGTTTATGATGAGCAGGTGTTGGTAGTCACTGGCAAGGATGTAAAATGGATAGTTGTTAACCAAGCAATAACCAGGTTATGAAAAGTTGCTTGAGTTGAGCTCAAGTTGTGAGTAGTTTTGAGCTGAGATGATAACTCATGTGGTGTTGTTGTTTTTTAGAAAGGAAGAAGAGTTGTTGTGGTTGATTGGCTAAGAAGATGATGTTGCTGCTGAAATGAAATTGCAGGTGCAGTTGCAATTGGTGGTTGTTACAGGGAGAAAATGAGAAGTGGCTGCATCTGTTGGCTCATGTTGTGATCATGAAGTTGTTGCAGGGGTTCTAAGTTCAACAAAATGCAAGGATTAATGGGTTTGATTTGTTTCTCTTGTTGCTTACAGGAAGATGAAACTGAGATGACATTAGTGTTATAACTAGGTTCGATGTCAGTTAAGATGAGAAGGAGAGTAAGAGGATGGCTTTGTTTGAATGAGTCTTGGCTGAAGAGAAATCAAGTAGTTCTGGTGGTGTTGGAATTGTAGTATATGAGTTTGTGGTGCTATTGAAGGTTGGTGTGGTTTTAGTGGAGCTTATAGGTGTCGGTGTAGCTGAAATGAAATTGCAATGGGTTGCAGGTCCAAGATAACAAAACAATGTGTTGTTGTGCTGCAGAGAAGCTACAAAAATGACTTAGATGTATGCTAGGACTGTGCACGGGTGAAGAGTATAATGGCTTGAATATGGCTCAGGCGAGTTGACTCACCAATCCAGACTGACTCACCGAGGGTTAAACTGTCTTTTACTAAGGAGTTTAACTGACACGCGTGTATTTAACGACTGTTAACAGTTTTTTGAAAAAAACGGATGGAAAAGGTCAATCTCGGCCACTTTATATAAACATTCAAAAAAACGGCCATTTTGTGAAATAAATTACAAAAACATGGCCTCTTTATTAAAAAGCCCATATTTCTATCCTTGACGTAGAAATTGCACTGCCCACGTCCCTAATTTTTTTCTTAGACACCAACAAAATTTTACTGAACAATCTAGTGAATTTCATAAACTTTCATCAAGAGATATTGTTTGCAGCAGGTTACTCTTAACAGGACCTCAAGGGGGAAGAACTGTGCGACTGCACCATTGTCATACATTTGCGGCAGAAAAGATCATCACAAAGTGGGATGGACATGGCAAAGGAATCCCCTTTGAAATCTGTAAATGTCTGTCTTCCGAGATCAACGGCTGATTTTAGCCGACCACGATTTATCTGCCATACGTCAGCCTAGCCTGGCAAAAAAGAAAAAGTACAGAATTACGCTGGCCTGGGTTGACTTCAGAAACAGGAGAGAATATGTTTGGGACATTTTGAGATTCAAACCAACAATTTCTCATAAATGCTAAATGAATGTTTCAAAAATCAAATTCTCATAAAAATAAATAAGAAAATTTCTTACAGAATTCCTACTAGTATATCTCAAAAAAACATACCAGAGCACTGGAATCCCTCAAAATGGGCAGTGCCAGCCAAATGTAGCTCAATTTTAGCTATAACTTAAGAAATGCTGCTCCTCTACAACCACATGGAAACTGTACTAACATAAAAAGAAAGCATCAGCAGAAACACAATCATCCCTACGCTTATTCCACATACCACACAAGTCAGAATCTCATTTTCCAAATTAGATGTGTTTAAGAACTCAAAGCATCTATATTATAAGCTTTTGGAATACACAAATTAGGTGAGACTGCATATACAAACTGCACAGAAAGCTAGCATTTCTGGCTGAAAAAGAAAACTTGAAAGAGAAATCATAATGTAAAAACCCTAGTCCAATTGTATCGGTTGAATTTGGGAATAACTTTTGTACTGCCATCCTCATTACATATGAACAATGAAACGAAATACAAAAAATCAAAAATTAGAAATCCAGAGAAAATCAAATTTACAGTATGTCGAGCACAAGGAAAAATTTGGCGGGGGCAACCATGGATGAACACGGATCTTCAGTCAATAACTTGCAGGAGGTAGTGCACTCACTATAATATGTGCAACTTGCGAATGGATGTTTATAGCTGTAATAATACAGTTCAAGCACTATGGCGATATCTGTTGGCAAGCCTGTTTTTAATTCATTTGTACTACACCCAACTTTATATCCTGATATTTTTTTCTACTGAAAATGGTCGAATTATGCATGTACTATCAACTGAAATGGTCGAATTATGTTTTTCTATACCCTGCTCAAATTTTGATGAATATGGTCGAATCATGCATATACTGTCAACTGAAATGCTGGAGTTAGTATTTAAAGTTGGTGGTTAATTCTTAGCCACACGACCATCCAGGATGGATGGACCTGTGCGTTTTCTTAGCCTTCATCTGAGGATTGGTACTGATCGACCTTGGACTATTCCTTAGAGTGCCAATCAACCTTACAGAGTCCACCTCTCTAAGATTTCCATGTGTTTTGTGGACTACATATCACTGCAGCAGTGTGCAATACCTAGAAACTGGCAGTGCTTCATCTCTGAGACATTCATTTTTTTTCTCTCACTAGTTTCAGCAAAAATCAAATGCCCAATCTAGAGTGGCAGCTGACGCTTCCTAAGTGAGGCAAGACCTGCACTTTCTCAAAATGCAACTAAATCAGAACTTTCTCTTAGTGCACAAAACTTCAATCTCACACAGACTCCTAACATACTTTTCAAAAAAAATTCAAAATCAATCCACAATAGGGTCACAAGATTTATTAAGAATGAATTAATTGTTGGTTGTAGGTTTAAATATCTAAGACTTACATTGGTCTATTATCTAAATAAAACTTCAAAATAACCCTTCTGACAGTAACTCTCAATATCAATCTAGGAAGATTAACTCATGATGCTCGTATAAACTAAAACAGCAAAACAGACAATATGACCATCAGACTTGTGTTTTGTCTGCCCTGGCAGCTCTTGCAACAGCCTGTCCATGGAGACGCCCAGTTCTCCTAGCAGCAATGACAATTATGTTGATGCTGCAGGAGGCGGAACTCTGACGGATTGCCAATAGCTACAATATGACAACTAAGCGAAGGCCATTCAGTGGTTGCGGGACGGTAGACTGTTAATGAAATAAATATCAGAACGCAGCATAGAACGAATCTAAGCGAAGCTTTCATGTATCCAAATAAATAAGAAATCCAGAGAAAATCAAACTTACAGAGTTATAGTTTGCCGAGCGCAGCGAAATATTTGGTGGGGGCAACCTTGGATGAACACAGATATTCAGCCGATAACTTCCAGGAGCTACTGCACTCAGTATCTTATGTGTAAGTCTTGCTTGTGGGAGCGAATGCATGTTCATAGCTGTAATAAAACATTTACAATTGGTTCTTCTAACAGGTACCAAAGAAGCAGCACAATGATATCTGTTGGTAGGTCTATTTTTAATCATTTAGACCACATCCAACTTTATACCCTGAAGTTTTTTCCTGCTGAAATGCCTTGCTCAAATTGTTGAATATGGTTGAATTATGCATATACAGTCAACTGAAATGTTGGAGTTAGTATTTAAAGTTGGTGGTTAATTCTTAGTCACATAGCCATACAGAATGGATGGACTAGTGTGTTTTCTTAGCATTCACCTTAGGATGGGTACTGATCAATCTTGGACTATTCCGCAGGGTGCCTATCAACCTTAATATTAATTTCATCGACGCCTATTAACATTACTGATCCATCTCTAATTTCTCTAAGGTTTTCCCCACTAGTTCACCAAAATCAAATGCCAAATCCTTAGTGGCAGCTAACGCTTCCTAAGTGAGGAAAGATCCACACTCTCTCAGAATGCAACAAAATCAGAACTTTGTCTTAGTGCACCAACTTCTATCTCACACTGCCACAAAAACTCCAACTTGCTAAACAAAAACTCAAAATCAATCCACAATAAGGTTTTCTGTGAATGTATGAGTATTCACAAGATCTATCAAGAAAGAATAAACTGTTGATTGTAGGTTTTTATATCTGAGACTTACATTGGTCTATCAACTGAATAAAACCTCAAAGTAACCAATCTGCCAGTCACTTTTAATGTCGATCTAGGTAGGTTAACTCATGATACTCGGAAAAACCAAAACAGTAAAGCAGACAATATGATTACCAGATTTGTGCTTTCTCTTCCTTGGCAGCTTTTGCAACAGCCTGTCCATGAAGCCACCCAGTTCTGCTAGCAGCAATGACAGTTTATGTTGATGCTGCAGGAGGTGGAACTAGGACTGATTGCCAATAGCCAATCACAATATGATAGCTTATTGCGCAAAGGCCATTCAGTGGTTGCAGGACAGTAGACTTTTAAAATAATAGATATCGGAATGGAGCGTAGAACGAATCTAAGTGAAGCTTTCATATATCCAATTTTCTATTGTACCATGTTGCCAGACAACACATAGAACCAATATACGCTTCCTTTCTCTCAATCGAGGCATTCCCTGCCCGAAGTATAGATCCATTAGTTTCGCAATCAAAAATCATGAATCCTGCACAGCAGTTATAGATAAACATGGAAATAATAATCAAACAACTACACCATGACATATGTTATTCATGCTGTTCATACATAAGAGGTGACATAAATTTTACTACATGTATAAATGAAAAGGTAGTATGTATGTTGTAAATATGTGAATTCAGATAATCAACGTACCGGTTCTGCGCATTCATCTCATAAAATACTTCAGTTCTGAAGCAGCTGTTGGTAACTCAACTGACCTTGGAATATCTACATTAGTTCAGGAACTTCTTGCTCATACTTTATTACAAACTTCTCCAAAAAATACTTGTCTACTGCTTTTGCGAATGTGCCGATAGCAATTTTTTCCTTGATCAGACCTCTGGAGACTAAAATGAACACCTTGGGATTATCCTCTCCTTCAATCTATGATCAAAAACTTTTGGGTTTTCAGCAACAACTGATTGAATTTGATCCTCAGACCAACCCATCTCTTGTACAGCTCCATTTTCTTCTTCCAATTGACTTCACTCATAGATGCCAATCCATGTATAGCTATAAGAAACTTGGTTTGTAAATGGTCAAAACCCGTTCCTTTAACCTTTTCTACAATCCCTTTGAATTTATGGGCATCTCCAGCAAAATCTCCTGGTCCAAAGATTAAATACTTAGAAATATTAGATTCAGGGACGCCTTCTTCTCTTAAAAGCTCAATGTTGATCACAACTCCTTTAACTTGGTTTATGCTGACCAGCCTATTTCGTCTAATCAATCTACTTACGTTTTTCGAACAAGGCTCTTGAGAATATCAAATACAGGGATTATTCATTGTCTCAGGAATGCTGGGTACATCGGGAATAAGTTGGCAAGCTCAGTATCATAAATTCCTTTAGAATTCAAGAAATCTAGTTTGAGTTTTACGGTTTTATGAGGATTAAATGAGTGGATGAATGGAGACTTATTGATTAGTTTAGAAATGTGAGTAAATCCATATGTTTTATATAGGGAAATAACTGAATCTGGATTAGAAGTGGTTTTGAAATTGAGTTTTTTAGAAGCAGAAATAGCTTTGTCTTGGGTAAATCCACATGAATTAATAAGATATGAAGCAACAAATTCAGAACCATAATCAGAAGAAGAAGTAACGTCACTATTACTGTAACTAGTAGTAGTAGTAGAGAAGGGGGAGAAGGTTCAAGTAACCCTAGATTTTGAAATTACGAAAACATTTTGATTTTGAAATGTAAAGGGAAAAGAATACTTAGCTGCTAATGATGATGAAGAAGAAGATTCTCCATTGATGATGATGGCAGTTGCCCTTTCCAGAGTTCCCCCTGATTTACACAACAACGATCCAAACATTGCACCACGGAACCCCAAAAAAGAACAAGGAAGAGAGTAGAACTGTGAGATTGGTTCGAATAGGAGTGGAACCGAAATGAGGCTAAAAACACACCCAAAATGAGGTAGGTATTTCCACCCCATGGTCCACAAATAGGTTGTGGAGTACTTGCAACTTCGGTGACAATAATTCTCATCTCATTTATGTGGATGTAACTACGCTAATGTATTTCTTTTTTATGACAAGAAAAAGGGCAAATTCATTGAAAAATTCAGGATTCATCAAGTGATGACACATAAAGAGAATACAATTAGCTATTATCAATTACAACATTCCAATTAGTACCCCTCGAAAAGATTAGTGTTTCTAGACTAATTATACAAAGTACACTTGACTGAGATTATGAGTTGAGCCAAGGTTCTTCTTTTATTTCCATAAAGTCTAGCGTTCCTGTCATTCCAGATTGTCCACCATGTAACTAAGCTAATCGTGCAGCAATTCAATCCTATAAAACCTTAATCGGTTGATGTTTATGTTCACGTCACAGGTTGTTTTTGGAATATTTCGCGGTCGAAAAACATTACATCATAGTGGATTTGGATGTTCATGTCCACATCAACGGATCCTGGTTTGCAAAAATAGACATATTAATGTTGGTTATGTTCACTAAAACTGGATATTAATGTCCATACCAACAGATTGTGGAGTCTTTGGTTTCTCAATTGTTAAGAGAATAATCGTTCAATATAAGAGGTTATATGGAGCGATTTTGTGCGGATAAATGCTCAAATGTCATGGATATGTTTTAGATAAGAATCGGTGCTTATACACACCCTCGTCGACCAATTATATTGTTTAGGAATCGGTCTATATGGATGTATCTTGATGGATGAACTTTGACTTTCGGTATTTACTTGGATTTGATTGTTGTTTATCGTGTATCGTCATGTTCTCTATAGATAACTAGGGAAAGCAAAAGCAAGCCGAAAAGAGAGCTAACGAGACACGTGATCTTAATATTGCTTCTCTTCCGAGTATGGGACCTTGTCAAAAGGAGGGTAATAATTTGGCTGCTAAACATCATACATATGGGATCATGGGGATAAAGCTAAAGCGACAATGAAAAAGAAGAAGGTGGTGAAATTGACAACGAAGCAGTGACGGTGAAATTGATAACGAAAAAGAAGGAGGCCAAGAAGATCAACAACAAGGTAAAGAACGTAAAGGAAAGGCTCCAAAAGGACCACATAGGAAAAGAGGAGGATAGTAAAATAACTAGTTGAATCAAAGGTCAATGAATAAGTATTGTCACTAGCAAACTTATGGACACAAATCAGATTATTAGATGATTTTAGGCACATGTAGAATGTTGTTTAGATTAAAATCATGATTTGTATTAATCCAATATCTTGGTCTGCTAAAAAGCAACCATCTTTAGAAGCTCCACAGAAGCAAAGTATAAGTGTTTGCATAGCTGCAAAAATTTTATGGGTATGTCAGCTTCTCAAGGACCTGTACAATTTTCTATCTACTTCTCCTCAACTGCTATGTGATAAAAAAAGCTCAATATCTCTTACTTCAAACCATATTCTCCACAGTAGAATAAAGAATCTATCTATCATTTTATTAGAGAATTAGTGTAGTCCAAATCTCCGAAGACTTCTTATATCTCTATTATGCAACAACTGGCTGATATCTTTACAAAAGGACTTGCAGGACCAAGAATTGCTTTTCTAAAGAACAAACTCAAGGTGATTTCTCCCCTTTAATTTAAGGGGGCCTAGTAGAATAACTAGTTCTGTATTTTACACTTCGGTTACGTTTGTAGTGTATTTATTATTGTCTGCGTACGTGTCCACTGTTGATTGGTAAAGACATTGTCCAGCCTGTCATATGCTATTTGGTTACTTTTACCTGTGTTTATAAAAACTATAATCTATATCTCTTTCTTTTCTAATGAAAATTACTTTCTGTAAATATATTATTAGAAGTAGAAGTAGATTCACTCGAATTGCAATTTCCAAGAAAAGCTTTGGAATGAGCATCATTCATAATGAATTATTTAGATTCAGAAAGAATGATTTCTTCGCTGAGCAAAATATTATGTAAATTTCTAAAGGTAACTGGTGGATCTCTGACTGTAATAGAGGAACAAAAATATAAATATTCTAAAGGTAAAGCTCTAAGAACAGAGTCAAGTAATTCACTATCACTAATGGTTGGTCCACAAGCAACAAGAGAATCATGAATTTTACTAATTTCATATATGTAAGTAGTAACAAAGGAATCACCTAATTTGGTATTTTGTAACTTCGTTCTCAATTGAATAAAATGAGTTGATGAGGAAGAGCCAAACCTTTCACTTAAAGCATCCCACAATTCCATTGCAGTTGTAGATCCACCAACATAAGAAATAACATTTGGAGAAATTGAATTGTTGAGAAATAATAAGATTGTAGTATCAATATCCTGCCATAAAGTGTATATAGGATTAACTGTTTGAGTTGTTCTTGTCTCCAAATTCATCAGGACATGGAATTTCCCTAGTAACATAACCCAAAACATGAAATTTCTTCAACACAGGGGTGATTAAGGTCTTCCATGTCAAGAAATTATCATATTGAAGTTTGAGAGGTATAATATTAGATAAATTATGAAGAGGAATAGATGTTCTATATTGAATTTTCCGGAGGTTCTTGATTTCTTGACATTGTTACAGAAAGAAATTATCAGAAATAGAAGAAAAAGAAGATTGAAGGTTAAAAAAGATTAATTAAAGAAGAAATTAACAGAGATTTAATGGAGAAAATCATGATCCTGAATGGATTCAAAACCTTAGATATTATCTAATACTTACAGAAAGTGATTTTCATTAGAAAAGAAACAGATACAGATTATAGTTTTATACAGACACATGTGAAACTAACCAGACAACACATGACAGGATGGACGTTGTCTTGACCAATCAATACTAGACACGTATGTTGTACACATACAATAGTAAATACACTACAAACACTACAAACGTATACAAAGTGTAAAAACGGAACTAGTTATTCTACTAGAGGATACATTCCGACGTCATGTAAATGTTACCTCACGGCCCTGGTCAACTTATTTATGGGTTACCAGATTATTGATAAAATCTAGTATGGGAGTACGAACGGAGTTGGACTGCTTCCGTATGAGCAACCGTAGTTATCTCACCTTATACTATGTCTCGAACTGTTATTTAAGCTCTCATTTATTTTTCGTTTAATGTTTTGATTATATTTTATATATATGTGTTTTTTATGATCATACCGATGCCATGCGTCTTCTTATATACCAATCAAAAGAAGGTACGATGAAAAACGACCACTGGATATCAAAACAGATGAAAAAAGAGAGCTCTTAGATGCTCTGGGGTTTTTGGTTGCAATCAAGAATTCAGTGCTGGATATGACAAACCCATGTTTCTTCCCTCTTGGAGAGGTATTATGCAGAAAAAATAGTTTCTACATTCTGCGGCATGAAAAAATAACATTGACTCCAAATGATGTGAAGTTGATTACTGGTCTTTGCATAGGTGGTAAAACTGTGAAGGGGCCCGACAACGTAAATAAGCTTGATCTGAAGATTTTTTATTTTACTAAGAAGGTGTTTGGTTGGGATGAGACGAAGAAGAACTCAGATATGTTAGTAGGTGCATCAAAGTAAAGGATCTTCCATCTCAAGAGCTCGAGGGAACAATTCTCGGGAACTGATGAGCTTTGTAAAAATGAAGTGTTGACTGAGCACCGTGTCCATGCTACAACCAAATGATAATATATCTTATACATTTTGGGATATGTTATCTTCCCTAACGTTTCAGGTTATCCTATGAACGCTAACTATAGACAGCTAGTTGAACCACCAAACAAGATTCCCGAAAACTATTAGGGAAGTGGGTGCCCTGCGTACACTTGATATGCACGGGATTAGAAAGTGTACCAGGACGGACAAGAATCAGCTCGGAGGGAGTGTCGCTCTTCTCTGCAGGTAATTGACATTGTGTAGTTATTATATTTTTTTATTCTACTTATTGATATTCTCACCTAAGATCTTATATATGTTGTACAATGTGGATCTACTTGCAGTTCCCAAGCTAAAATGACCCATTTGAACAACCGGTGGGACGATGCCTATTTTGAGACCAGTGATATTGTTCCAACAGTAAGACAAAGAGTTTCAGAGAAAGAATTTCTGAATTTAAGGAAGTAATTGGACAACTTGACGATGTGAGATCGATATACCTACAAGGAACAATTCTAGAATACAATCATGATTGATGCGAGGGATATGTAGTGTTTAATCCAACGAGAGTTTCTAGACAATGTGAGGGTGTACTAGGCATCCCAAAGAACTCTTCACTTCACGACAAGTGTACATTGGAAATGGCCAATCATAGATTCCTTGATAATGAAATTGTCATTGTTCACGTCCCGCTACTAAAATATGAGGATTGGGATTCAAAATTGGATTAAATATATATAACGGGTAGGTCTGCGAACAAAGATGAGGAGGTAAAGTCATATTAAAAACATGTCATGGTACAACAACGCTTCACATTCTCGTGTAATATGAATAGACGAGATACCATTATCAAGGACCGAGATGGAACTCTCAATGTTTTGGTACGTATTGACACTTTGTTACGATTTGCGAAAATATTGATATGATTTAAACATAAAAGACAGAACAAAATTCAGATAAACAGAACAAAAGCATGTATAAAGAAATGTAAAGATATTTTATTTATGAGATATTTTGTAAAAGGGTCGTAACTTTGAAAATCCGGGGGTCTAACAACCACACCCAACAATTCGTTTGGCAATCTGAGAGGACTTACTCCAATACACTTTCTAGAGAATCAACTAGACAGTCAGACTCAATCTAGATTAAAGTATATCAAAGAGTTTAATATCTCTAACTCTTAATTCGATCCGCAATCAGCAAATAGAAATCTGGGAACCTGATTGAGTATAAGAGGAGTTTCTTGAACGGTACCAAAGACCAATGTTCAAGTGTCAATCAATCTAAATCAACAACCAAAGGTTGGATATTCTAATTGATTGATCTTAACGCACAACCTGTGATATTTCATTTATATAAAAAAATATAATGCGGAAAAGAAATAACACAGATACTAGAATTTTGTTAACGTGGAAACTGCAAATGCAAAAAACCCCGGGACCTAGTCCAGATTGAACACCACACTGTATTAAGCCGCTACAGACACTAGCCTACTACCAATTAACTTCGGACTGGACTGTAGTTGAACCCTAATCAATCTCACACTGATTCAAGGTACAGTTGCGCTCCTTACCTCTCTGATCCCAGCATGATACTACACACTTGATTCCCTTAGCTGATCTCACCCACAACTAAGAGTTTCTACGAACCAAAGTCGAAGACTTGATAGACAAATCTGTCTCACACAGAAAATCTATAGGATTGAAAAAATCTGTCTCCCACAGAAATACCCAAGAGTTTTTGTTCCGTCTTTTGATAAATCAAGGTGAACAGAACCAGTTGATAAACCGACTTATATTCCCGAAGAACATCCTAGTATTATCAATCAACTCATAATAAATTTAATCGATTAGCGAAACAAGTTATTGTGGAATCACAAACGATGAGACGAAGTTTGTTTGTGATTACTTTTCTATCTTGCCTATCGGAGATGTTAGAGCATAGCTCGGTCGACCTCGCATGCGTTGCTATATCAAGCATGTTTGTCAATGTTAGTGATCAAAACTATGAGTCTTGATTTCTAATCTACATAGCTAAGTCTCGGACTAGGATAGAAAAGTGTAGTTGAGCTCAAGGACTTCATGGAGATTCATCATACCACGACGAAGATCTACTCAAGGAACCGTGGAACATCATCAACAAAAAGGTATGTGAGACTTGAACTTATCTATCACTCAAAAGTCTATTTATTCTATCTCCTACTTCTTATGAGACAAAAAGTCGTACGCTATATAGACTGGATCATACACATTTGACATTTCGAGCTGAGTATTCACTACTTATCTTTTTCTCGAAATCGTGTGTTGGTAAAGCGTTTTGCTTTGATCAAGTTTATCTTCACCTAGTGACGAAAGTCATGAAAAGTTTCAATTACTTTGAGAATTTCTCTGACGTGAAACGGTATGTGAATAACGGCTATATAACGTCCTCTGAGAATGTATCAAATATTGGAATGAGAGTTTAGATTACATAATCATGTATTCCTTAATCCGAAGTTTTCGAACTTTGTTGATTGAGAGAAATCGGAGGAATTGGCTTTGCCAAGTCTGCGAACTGACTGAAGTTCTCTTGTCGAGAATTTCTGCTGGGATTTTCCAAAAACTCATTTGCGTGTTTAGTCCGCGAACTGGCGGAAGTCTCTTTGACGAGATTTTCTGCTGAGTTTGGAAAACTCTGCCCGTTCCCTTAAGTCCGCGAACTTGTTTGTGAGCTTAAGTGGTTAGATATGCTCTGAACATGAAACTTAAATTACTAAGGAATGCTTTATGCAAACCATGGCTATAAAGTTCATGAGCCGATTCATCGAAACGAATCATCTTTGTTTCAGTTGTGTCTTGTGTAGTTACATAAGATCTCATAGCAATTGAACAACTCTCTAACTAGTTCATTTGAGTCAATTGAACTAGTTATGGTGAAGAAGAACTAGGTTAATATGAAATGCTCATATGGTTAACCTTTTGTGTTACTATGTTGAACCAACATACACGTACACGTTTGGGCATGGTTTTCACAAACCCAGTAAATGTCTACCCAAGTGTGTGTGACAAGCTAAGTTTTCGATCTAACGGTTGGGAAATATTAGCTTGAATCTAAATCAGGTTTTCATCTAACGGTGAATATGGATTGCTTTGTAACTAAGGCAAAACCCTGATTTGAAGGCTATATAAAGGAGACATCTAGCATTGGGAAAAAAATAATCCCCACACGTCTGTGTGATACTAGTGCGCTCGCTAGAGTCGATTCTCCTTTAACCTTTGGTTTTCTTCTCTAAAACCAGGTTAACGACTTAAATACTTCATTGGGATTGTGAAGCCATACTGATACTACTTTTATTGTAGTTGTATGATCTGATCTTGCATCTTCTATCGTACGAGTAAAATCTTTGATTGGCTTGAGATCGTGAGAGTTCTCCGATAGGCAAGATAAAGAAGTCACAAACATCTTCGTCTCACTGTTTGTGATTCCTCGACAAACGGCTTGTGTAGTCAAGAAGGATTGTTGAGAGGTGATTGATTAATCTAGGCTGTTCTTCGGGAATATAAGACCGGATTATCAATTGGTTCATGTTCACCTTGATTTTATATCTTAAGACGGAACAAAAACCTAGGGTTTTTCTGTGGGAGACAAATTTATCCTTTGATAGACTTTTCTATGTGAGACAGATTGTTTATTATCAAGTCTGCGATTTTGGGTTGCAACAACTCTTGGTTGTGGGTGAGATCATTTAAGGGAATTAAGTGCGCAGTATCCTACTGGGATCAGAGGCGTAGGAGTACAACTGTACCTTGGATCGGTGGGAGACTGATTGGGGTTCAACTATAGTCCATTCCGAAGTTAGCTTGTAGTACGCTAGTGTCTGTAGCGGCTTAATACAGTGTGTATTCAATCCGGACTAGGTCTCGGGGTTTTTCTGCATTTGCGGTTTTCTCGTTAACAAAACTTTTGGTGTCTGTGTTATTTCTTTTCCGCATTATATTCTATATAATTGAAAAAATACAGGTTCTGTTCATCAATTGGAAATCCAACCTTTGGTTGTTGATTGATATTGATTAATCCTTGGATATTGGTCTTTGGTACCGTCCAAGTTATTCCTTGTGTTTGATTAAAGAATCGCTATTGTTTTAGCTTGAGTAAATAAAAACAAGTGAGAGATATTGACTCCTTGAGATACTTTAATCTAGATTGAGTCTGACTGTCTAGTTGATTCTCTAGCAAAGTATTTCGGAGTTTTTCCATACAGATTGTTAATCGAATTATTGGGTGGTGTTGTTAGACCCCCGCTTTTTCAATTGGTATCAGAGCAGGCAAACATGTTTAAGACCTCATCAGTCTGTGTTTGTAGCGATCTGACTCTATGGACAGAAGTTCTATCTCTGTAAACGTACCACCAGTCTTCGATGGCTCAAACTATCTATGGTGGAAAGTTTCTATGCGCACATTTCTTTAGTCGCGTGACTTCCGTTCATGGATCTATGTTATGAATGGCTATGCAACTCCCGTTGTTATGGAAAATGATGCATTTGTACCTAAAGAATTATTTATGTATGATGCAGCCGAGTTAATTGTTGCAAGGAAAAAATCCGACGGGTTGAACGTTATCTTGCATGCTATTACTCCAAACCTTTGACATCATGTGGCCTCGTGCACCACGTCTAAATAAGCTTGGAATATTTTAGAAAGTGTCTTTGAAGGTAACCCCAGTGAAAAGGAAGCTAGGCTTCAAAACATTAGTTCCGAATGGGAAGACCTTTATATGGCAGAAGAAGAATCGTTTGAGGATTTTTATCACAAATTGTCTGAATTGTTAATGCATCATGTGCATTGGGTAAGACCATTCCTGAAAAGAAAATTGTGATGAAAGTCCTCCGATCGCTTCCACCCAGATACGAATCTAAAAGACATGCCATCGCTGAGGGAAATAACCTTAATACTCTTTCGCGAAACACTCTTGTCGGAAAACTTAGAATTTTTGATCGCGAATACATGTCAAGAGATGACCATCAATTGACTAGCAATCGTGTCACTTCTCCTGATTGTAAGACTTGTCATCTTAAATTGACGAACGACAAAAGTGAGAATTGTTTTATTTCTACGTTGTCTCTGTTTATACAAAAACTTAAGAAAATACTGAGATGTAGCAAAAGAAAGTCTCAAAAAGAAACTCCGTTAGTCTAAGTAAATGATAAGAATATCCAGAAAATCCGTACTAATTAAACTGGTCTTGCGTGCTATAAAAGTGTTCATGTCACTTTGAAAGATCCAGAAATGGAGGTAAGAGAGATAACTAAATCATGGATGAATACTCTTGATTATTGTCCTGAGGAAATCTATGATTACTCTCACAATATTTTTGCTGAAAATCATTCACATGATTCTTTCATTACAAGTCCGTCTGTGTCTCATGAGTTGGGTCAGCAAGCCTCCTCTGAGTTTGTGTTAAACTCCAGGAGTATCTCAGAAAAGACTCTACCAAATCTCTCTGTTCATTTGAGTTCTTCTCAAAATCTTCTTAGCAAGATAAATCAAACACAATCCTGCCTATCTAACCGTTGTTTGAAAAAGAAAAGGAAATTTACCTTTCATAAAAAGGAGTTTTCAAAAACGGCGCAGGATTTGCAAAGATCAGTAATCAAGTTTTTTAAAACTGTGATTACATTGGATAGGAAAGTTCTTCAAAACTATCCTTTTCAAATGGATAAGCAGAAACCTAGTATAATGGGTGGTTTCTCTCTTTGCAAGGATTATCCCAGTCCAACCTTGGATTGGAGGCCTTGTGCTCAGTAATCTTGTTGAGAAATGGTTATTGTATTCTCTTCCTCTTACACAAGAATCATGATATACAAGAGGACTATAATATAATCTTGTTATTTTCTGTTTGTGCTTTTACCAGGTCTTGTTCCTGAACGGCTCCAGCTTTTTGGATAACTAACTTCTGTTAGGGTTTGGTAAAGAGGGTGTTTATGGGATTTCTACACCTTTATTCCCTTTTAAAATATCTACCTCTTCAACTTTCTCATATCATCTTTTCTACCATGTCCTCCTCTAGTCTCTCAAGTAAAGAAAGTGATGTATGGACGGTCATGTTTCCTTCAAAGAAGATTCGTTTCGTTTCTTCTGACAATGAGATGTGCTATGATAAGCATGTCTCTTCTTCTGATGAGAACCCTACTGTCTCTCAGTTTGATAAGCTCTCTTTAACCATGAATCTCGTCTTGGAACAAGTTCTTGCTCTGAAAAATGAACTTGAAGTTTCTTCCAAAAGACTTGAAGAGAAAATGGATAGTCTTGAATCAAGGATTGACCTAATCGAGGATGAGATTGAAGAATATAGAGAATACAAGAAGAATATTCAAGGTAAGTGAAATGATTTTCAAGAGGTTTAGATACCTAGTAGGTCTTCTTTTTGGTTTAATTGGAAGAATAACTAGCGTTTTGAATAGCGAAGATTGTGACTACACATAGCTATTTTTGTTTTCATCTTCTCATGTTTATTTTTAGGTTTATTGATTTTTAAATTCTAAAAATATTTGGAGGATGATATTATTGCAGTATTATTCTTTTTTGAAGTATTGCAATATTTTTATTGGATATGTATTGTTTGCATCCATGAACTTGAAGGTCCGATATTGTGTCAAAAGTAAAGTCGTTCATAAATTGATATTCGTATTGATGAAAGGACGAATGGACTTTTGACAATTACAAAAGTTATGCCTATGCAGTCATTTATTTGATGGAAAATAGGATGAAATCTTTTGTTTGACAAGGATAAAGTCTATTATGTCGTTATGCAAATAATGATGGAAAATAGAATAGATCCTTGTATGTTATCCACGGTATTGATCTTCATTGATCCATTTTGTTATGTTTTACCGTGAAGGATCCATTGTGTATCTTATGTTGAGTACCTTACAACTATATCGATTAATATTGGCGCCCTTGTTGGTTGTTCCATGAGATGCTATATTTTGAGCATTCTTGAACTAAATTAATCATCTTGATTGGTTATTTAGTTATTTGCTCCGAAAGTCTTCTTTTGTCGAGCAAAATCATTTGACAATTAAATTGATTGCTCTGGTGATTAGTTTGGTTGTGTATTCCAATTAGATTAATTATAGGTTCTCTTGTAATTAATCTAGTTGAGTTTTTCATATGTTCCACAAGTTCTTGTGTTGAGTATATGAACGGCTATACTAATCATGTTCCATTGGTTGATGTAGTCGTATATTCCGTAAGGTTTTCCTTATGTTGAGTATTTGAACGATTAAGGTAGTCATCTCCGTGTGGTTATCTTAGTCGTAGCTCCGCGAGTTTTCTTATGTTGAGCACAATTAATTAAATTGATCACTTTTGTGGTTTGATTTAGTTGCGTATTCCAATTAAATTAATCATCGGTTTACTTGTGATTAATTTGATTGAGTTTTGGATATAGAAAATCATTTCCATGGTTTTTGGTGTCCAATTAAAAAATCCTTCTTTTCTTTCGAAATTAAGGTCGCTCTTGTTGTTCTTTCGGGAATGACATCAAATGGGGGAGAATTCTTTTAAACTTATGCTTAATGGTAATATCTTGCGGGGTGTGCGGCTGTGGAATTTTATAGGGGTTATCTTGTGTCTTAAAACTCCTTGATGAACGCATTTAGCTTCGGCTTTATGATTGCATCTAAATTAAGTTGGTATGTATTTTTCTTTTAGTCTATGAAATATCTCTTGTGGAAATTTCATTATGATCCCGTTCTTTTACCTTTGCCAATTTTATTGACAAAAAGGGGGAGAAATAATGTAGTTCACACTACAAATACATATGGTTTTCGGATCATTGTGTAAGGGGGAGTGGTTTCCATGATCGAGATGGAGTATTGACTTGTTGTTAAAGTCGTGATGCAATTGGACTTTGATGTTACATAATGATACTATGACACTGTATAATAATAATCGAGAATCTCTATTTCTCTCATTGTTATAGCTACGGATCTTTAACAACGGTGGTGCTAAACTTACAACCTTTGGGATCATTGGAGTACTTGGAAGGACGAAGATTTCAAGGAACGTTGAAGATTAGACTATGGAATAGGAGCCACTAAAGTTTATCTTTTTTTTATTCCATATGTATTAAAAGTTTTGTCACTAAAATTGACAAAGGGGGAGATTGTTAGAGCATAGCTCGGTCGACCTCGCATGCGTTGCTATATCAAGCATGTTTGTCAATGTTAGTGATCAAAACTTTGAGTCTTGATTTCTAGTCTACATCGCTAAGTCTCGGACTAGGATAGAAAAGTGTAGTTGAGCTCAAGGACTTCATGGAGATTCATCATATAACGACGAAGATCTACTCAAGTAACCGTGGAACTTCATCAACAAAAAGGTATGTGGAGACTTGAACTTATCTAGCACTCAAAAGTCTATCTATTTTATCTCCTACTTCATATAAGACAAAAAGTCGTATGCTATATAGACTGGATCGTACACATTTGACATTTCGAGCAGATATTCACTACTTATCTTTTTCTCGAAGCCGTGTGTTGGTAAAGCGTTTCGCTTTGATCAAGTTTATCTTCACCTAGTGACGAAAGTCATGAAAAGTTTCAATTACTTTGAGAATTGCTCTGACGTGAAACGGTCTGTGAATAATGGTTATATAACGTCCTCTGAAAAAGTCCCAATGATTGGAATGAGAGTTTAGATTACATAATCATGTATTCCTTAATCCGAAGTTTTCGAACTTTATTGATTGAGAGAAACCGAAGGAATTGGCTTTGCTAAGTCCGCGAACTCAGTCCGCGAACTGACGGAAGTTCTCTTGCCGAGAATTGCTGCTGGGATTTTCCAAAAACTCGTTTGCGTGTTTAGTCTGCGAACTCAGTCCGCGAACCTAGTTCGCGAACTGGCGGAAGTCTCTTTGCCGAGATTTTCTGCTGAGTTTGGAAAACTCTGCCCGTTGCCTTAATTCCGCGAACTTGTTTGTGAGCTTAAGTGGTTAGATATGCTCTGAACATGAAACTTAAATTACTAACGAATGCTTTATGCAAACCGTGGCTATAAAGTTCATGAGCCGATTCATCGAATCGAATCATTATTGTTCCAATTGTGTCTTGTGTAGTTACATAAGATCTCATAGAAATTGAACAACTCTCTAACTAGTTCATTTGAGTCAATTGAACTATTTATGGTGAAGAAGAACTAGGTTAATATGAAATGCTCATATGGTTAACCTTTTGGGTTACTATGTTGAACCAACATACACCTACACGTTTGGGCATGGTTTTCACAAACCCAGTAAACGTCTACCCAAGTGTGTGTGACAAGCTAAGTTTTCGATCTAACGGTTGAGAAATATTAGCTTGAATCTAAATCAGGTTTTCATCTAACGGTGAATATGGATTGCTTTGTAACTAAGGAAAAACCCTGATTTGAAGTCTATATAAAGGAGACATCTAGCATTGGGAAAAACTAATCCCCACACGTCTGTGTGATACTAGTGCGCTCGCTAGAGTCGATTCTCCTTTAACCTTTGGTTTTCTTCTCTAAAACCAGGTTAACGACTTAAATACTTCATTGGGATTGTGAAGCCATACTGATACTACTTTTATTGTAGTTGTATGATCTGATCTTGCATCTTCTATCATACGAGTAAAATCTTTGATTGGCTTGAGATCGTGAGAGTTCTCCGATAGGCAAGATAAAGAAGTCACAAACATCTTCGTCTCACTGTTTGTGATTCCTCGAAAAACGGCTTGTGTAGTCAAGAGGGATTGTTGAGAGGTGATTGATTAATCTAGGCTGTTCTTCGAGAATATAAGACCGGATTATCAATTGGTTCATGTTCACCTTGATTTTATATCTTAAGACGGAACAAAAACCTAGGGTTTTTCTGTGGGAGACAAATTTATCCTTTGATAGACTTTTCTATGTGAGACAGATTGTTTATTATCAAGTCTGCGATTTTGGGTTGCAACAACTCTTGGTTGTGGGTGAGATCATCTAAGGGAAGTGCTCAGTATCTTGCTAGGATCAGAGGCGTAGGAGTACAACTGTACCTTGGATCGGTGTGAGACTGATTGGGGTTTAATTATAGTCCAGTCTGAAGTTAGCTTGTAGTAGTCTAGTGTCTGTAGCGGCTTAATACAGTGTGTATTCAATCTGCACTAGGTCCCGGGGTTTTTCTACATTTGTGGTTTCCTCGTTAACAAAACTTCTGGTGTTTGTGTTATTTCTTTTCCGCATTATATTCTATATAATTGAAATAATACAGGTTGTGCGTTAAGATCATCAATTGGAAATCCAACCTTTGGTTGTTGATTGATATTGATTGATCTTTGGATATTGGTTTTTGGTACCGTCCAAGTTATTCCTTGTGTTTGATTAAAGACTCAATATTGTTTTAGATTGGGTAAATTAAAACAAGTGAGAGATATTGACTCCTTGAGATACTTTAATCTAGATTGAGTCTGACTGTCTAGTTGATTCTCTAGCAAAGTATTTCGGAGTTTGTCCATACAGATTGCTAATCGAATTATTGGGTGGTGTTGTTAGACCCCCGCTTTTTCAGGAGATATAAAATCTCGAGACAATTATTTCAATTGCACTCAACAAGATAGAAATATCAAGATCAGATCACGCAACTACAAAGATAATAGTTGGGTCTGGCTTCACAATCCCAATGAAGTCTTAAAGTCGTTAACCTACAGAGTCTCGAGAATAAACCTAAGGTTAAAGGAGAATCGACTCTAGTTATGCAACTAGTAACACACAGGAGGTGTGGGTATTAGCTTTCCTAGTTGCTAGAGATATCCTTTATAAAGTTTTCAAATCAGGGTTTGCAATCTAAGTTACATTGGTAACAAAGCATTCAATAATCACTGTTAGATGAAAAACGTGATTCAACCAAGCTAATATCTTTCAAACGTTAGATCGAACTTAGCTTGTTACACACAAACGAAATGTACCCTCATTTAGGTTTATGTAACCGTACCTAAACGTGTACACCAGGTTGGTTCACAAATAGTTAACCGAGGTTAGCTATATGATTACTCTCATATCAACCTTATTCATCTTAATCATAACTAGTTCAAATGACTCAAATTAAACTAGTTAAGAGTTGTTCAATTGTTTAGAAAACACAATTGAAATCAAATCGGTTTGATTCGCTTGAATCAATCATGAACATTATAGCCACAGTTTGCAAAGATTGCATTCCATATGATTTAAGTGTTTAATTTCGTGAACTGACCGACTTGAAAAAGTAACCATCTTAAGTATGCGTATGGGTATGCGTACTTAAGCAACCGGTTTTGAGTTTGGTAAGTTTCCAAACTCAGCAGAAATTTTCGGTTCAAAAACTTCCGCCAGTATGCGTACGGGTATGCATACTTAAGGTGACTAGTTAAGAGTTTTGCCAAAACCAAACTCAGCAGAAATTCTCGGTTCAAGAACTTCCGTCAGTATGCGTACGGGTACGCATACTTAACCTGTCTCCTTCACCAATTTCGTACACACACATATGCATACTCTTGGCTCCCGGTTTATGGACTTATACACTAATGTGCTAACACACTATATATGCTTATATCCAAAGATGGTTACATCATTAACTCTTTATTTCAATCATTGAAACATTCTTCTATAATGACAATAGCCGTTTACACACACTATTAGCATCAAAGCAATTTTCAAGATATTGAAATAATCATTGTCGAACATTCCAAGCCTACATCAAATGATTATATCACACAAACCATGTAAGATGTTACTCGGCAATTTTCTCATGATATAAGATGAACTTGATCGAAGCGAAAGCTTACCAACACATATTTCGAGAAATATGTAAGCGAGATATACTCAGCCCGAAATCTCAAATGCGTATAGAGAAAACTATTTCGTAACACGACATATGTCTCAATATATGAGATAGTAGAAATAGACTTTCCAAGTGATGGATAAGTTCAAGTCTCCACATACCTTTTGTCGAAGAAGTTCCACAAGCTCCCCTTAGTAGTTCTTCGTCTTCAAGAGATGAACATCGAGAGATTTAAGCTCAACTACACTATCTATGTCCTAGTCCGAGACATCTACAAATAGGCTAGAAATCAAGACTTATAATTTTGATCACTAACATTGACAAACATGCTTGAGATAAAAACACATGGGAGTTCAACCGATCAATGCTCTAACAAACTTTATGACCTAATTAGGATTTGGGTCATAAAACATGCCGTTGATGCGTTAGGGTCGTAGACTGACCATTGACCGTTAACTTAACTGATACTTTTACTTCTTAAATAAGGTGAAGATCACCTCCATCTTGGCCAAGTTAACTTGTCACGCCCATGGATCACACTGCGGTATAAAAAACTGATTATCTCTATAATTTAGCACAAACAAATGACCTTCAATCTTCGTTCAACTGTAACGATCCTCAAGATCGTCAACGTTATTAGACCGGTCAAGGGATGATATAGAGATGATCAAGATACGACCAAGCCTCTAATGACTCGATTAGTTTGACACGAACATTAATTAATCTAACAACGATCTAGATACGAAACTAGTATCACTAGATAGATCTTGAAAAGTTATGTGAAATAGACTACTCGAACGTGTTTTTCGGATACCGGACGAAGAAGATATCTTTGAATTAGTGCAAGGGAAAAATCGACTTTTACTTTTAGACCAACTTGGCTTCCCATATCATTTTGGTGGGTGCATTTATCATTTTATCTTGGCCTGATCACCCAAACGTGTCGAGAAATGCATTTCTCTTTTCTATCTTCTATCTTCTCTCTCCGTTCTTCTTTCCTCTTTTTCTTCTGTTATTTCTTCTTCTTTCTTTCAATCGATTTCAAGCCGAAGAAGTGATCTTGAGTTGATGTGATTGTTCTGTTGAAGCTGTTTAGATGATCAAGGAGGTGTAGTTTCTGTTAATTGTGAAGAAGAAGTTGGTGTCGATGAAGAATCGAGGAAAGATAATTTAGGGTTTATGTTTAATTGATTTCTTTATGAAATTGAGAGTGTTTGGGTGTTTTAATTGATGGGTTTGTGTTTGATTGAAATACAATTGATTCTATAAGGTTTAATTTCAGTTTCTCTGTTAATTGAATTAGAGTTAGGGTTTCTCAGAGGATTGATTTTGAGTTCGGTTCGAGTTATGAATAAGTTGAATATGATGATGATTGAAGTTGAATTATTAATTAGGGTTTTTCTGAGAAGAACGATTTTGTGTGCGATGTTTAAGGTTTGAGTTTGAATTAATAGAAATTGAGAATTGAAATGAATTTGATAGAAATGTGTGAAGCTGGGATTGCAGGTGGTGGTTGTAACTGCAAATGTTGGGGGTTTAAATTACTAGTGAAATGTAGTAGCTAATGGGTTATTCGATTGTGTAAGAATATATGCAAGACATAGAAGAGATTATGGTAGTGATATTTAGTGCAAGGAAGGTAACTGAAATGTGTTTGGAGTGTACTGGTGATGAATATTTGTGCTGGTTGTGGTGTATTGGTCCTTGTATTAGCTTAAGAAGATGATAAAGATTGATCTGTGGTCTTGGCTAGAGGCTATGAAGGGGATATGTTTTATTGAAATGAACTGGTGGTGCTGGTTTCTTTGAAGATAGAAGATAAACCAGGGATTCTGTTGATGGTTATTGGGCAGAGATGAAAATGAAGTTGAAGGTGTGAATGCAACTACAGATGTTGCTCAAGGAAATGTTGGGATTGGTTTTGCGGAGGATGTGAATGGATGACATTGAAGATGAGATGGTGGAGGTAGTTTATTTGAATGGTACTTAGTCTCAACCGAAGTAGATATCTGAGGATGAAATTGATAAAGAGAAAGATAAGTTTTATGCAGGTGGAAGTTGTTTAAGTATGAGTTGCTTCCAGAGATAAGAGAATGTGTTTAGAGTGAGAATTATAGATGTTAGTGTTGAGAAAGTGTAGTGTTGAGAATTATAGATGTTAGTCATCCTAGTCAGATTGTCTGTCTGACTGAGATGAATCAGTCTAACCCTGAGTTGACTCATTAACCAAACTTGACTCAGTGGACCTTGACCGAGTTAACTCTCTGACATGAACTTGACCGTTGACTTGACCTGATCTTAGACTGTTAGAGACCCGTTGACTGTTAGATTGACAGTTAGTAACCATTAGTTGATCCAACTGGACTGGGCCTTAGCTTATTGGGCATGTTTAGTGAACTTGGGCTTATAGCCAGTTTCCCTAATGATCATGTATTGGACCTTTGTGGTCTGAATTATCCTTTAGTTCATTCTACAAAGTTGTAGATACTCTTTAGACTTATCAAATGGACTATAGATTCTACCTAGTGGAATTAGTAAAACTGAAAAAGCGGGGGTCTAACAACCACACCCAAAAATTCGTTTGGCAATCTAAGAGGACTTACTCCAATACACTTTTTAGAGAGTCAACTAGACAGTCAGACTCAATCTAGAGTAAAGTATATCAAAGAGTTTAATATCTCTATTTCAACATAATCAAAGTTAAACAGAAACAAGTCCGCAAACTTGATTTTAGTGTGAAGCTCTTGAAACAAAGTCTTTTGTTTTATTCACAACCTATTCAATATCCACCGTGTATAAAACTCTTTAAGCAACAATCACTAAAGGAATATTTCAACACAGTGTCCACTTGAAATAGGGTTAGTCCAGACTGGTCTAACAATGTGAAAATAACAAAATCAATTGTTCAAGATAAATCAAGTCTTATCCAACAAACAAGGTCAGATTTAACAACTATAATTGATTAACGTACAACCTGTATTATTTCAATTATATAAATAAAATATAATGCGGAAAAGAAATAACACAGACACCAGAAATTTGTTAATGAGGAAACCGCAAATGCAGAAAAACCCCGGGACCTAGTCCAGAATAAACACACACTGATTATAAGATGTTACACCAATTTCCTACTACCTATTCAGACTAGATGTAAAAACTGCTTCAGTACAAATAGAACTCCTAGCACAAAATCGATTTTCTTTAGGAATTCTTCTCGTTAATCTTCTAGCAGAACCCAAGGCTCTCTTTAGAAGATACAACAACACGATTGATATGATTCGATATTTTGTTTGCACAAAACACCGGTTTGATTTCCCTTTAGATGTGAATCAAGGTTTTGGAAATCTTGTATTTATTTTGATAAAAACAATTACTAGGTAAAAGTAATATCAAAACAAACTTGTAGATTAGGGATTATTATACTCTTCAAAAATAGAAAGAGAAACCTAATAATTCTACAACAAGAACAACTAATAAATCTAGATATATCTTGTTTAAAACTTCTCAAGGATTTTTACGAGATGCCTCAATAGAAGATTTTCTATCTAGTCTTCGATTTCGACTAACAAGTGTTGGTATACGATCTGAAACTGAAATCTATCAAAACCTAGGGTTTATGATCAACAACTCTTGAATGGTTTTATATCAGAAGAGAAAACCTTAGAATAGACAAGAGGTGAAAAACCTAGATTACAAGTTGTATAATCAATCACGAATATTTAATCCCCAATACAAAAACTTTTATCTCACTCTTGTTCACGAAGAACAGAAGACATGGAAACAACCTGCAAAGCTTACGCCAATTTTCCAAAGGGGATGAAAAACGTGTAAACTCACGAACCCTTTATTTATAGTGAAACATAGCTTGAAAACTAAGCAAAGTTATTTTCCTTTTTCAAGACTCTCCTAATTTTGGGAGTCTTTCCTAAGTTACAACTCTTTCCAAAATAATTAAATAAATAATTAATTAGCAAATATTGTATTTATGTGAATAAATCACATTTTAACTTAGGCAGGAATTTAAAGTTATCACAAACACTTTAATATGGTAATCAAATATGTTTGGATTAATATAAACATATTGCCTAGACAAGGAAACATCACCAACTTGACCAAAAATACCTTTTAGTCACGTAATTGGCCCCAATTCCGTGAACTGTTACAAGCAGTCCATGGATTGTTTTCTACTAACGAACTGTAACAGTTACATGAACGCTTATAACTGTTACTTTAATAAATCACTCATAACTTCATCGTTATAACTCGGAACTGAGTGATTCTTGGCTCGTTGAATTCGTAAGCTCATTCACTATAACATGAGATTATTTATAAGGATAAAGGTTATTGTGTCCAAGGTCATGAATCAAATAACCTCAAGTATATATACATAAATGTACATTTACCGTCATTGGAATTATTCCATAGAGTGAGCATTTATCTTGATAGATTAGAAAGGTAGAATTGAACAAGAATCCAAATGAAATAAATCACATACCTTTGTTGATGAAGTACTTGTTGATGTCTTCTTGTAGTCTTCAATCTTCAAACTTCATCCTTTAAGGATAGCTTCGATTCAACTGCTTAGACCTAATCTAGTCCGAAACTATCTTTAGTATGCTAAATCAAGAATGCATTTTGGCAACAAAAATTGACAACTAACTTGACATACCAATGCTAGTGGGTTAAACCGAGCAATGCTCTAACAATCTCCCCCTTTGTCAATTTTAGTGACAAAACCATTTTACATATGGATTGTACTTGACAAAACCAAAATCCTACATGCTTGTTTTCTTTGGTTCTTCAACTATGAGTGTGCTCATCCTGTACTTGTTGAAGATCCATCATAGTATTATTATACAACATCAAAGTTCAATTGTATCGCAACTTTGACAATAATACTACGGTGATATGTATCACTCCCCCTTAGTCAATACTTCATCTCGACATGAAAACCACTCCCCCTTACATAATGATCCGTAAACCATATGTATATGTAGTGTGAACTACAATAATTCTCCCTCTTTTTGTCAATATAAATTGGCAAAGGTACGAAAAACTGGTGGGATCATAATGAAATTTTCATAGAGGAACTTCTTGACCAAAGGAAAACATATCAACTTATTTAGATGATATCACATAGTCGAAACTTAGTGACTTCATCAAGGAGTTTATTATTAAGATACAAGTTAACCCCTACATGTTCCACAACCGCTTCTCCCCTCAAAGATATAACAATTAAGCACAAGTTCAATTAAGAACTCCCCCCATAAGATGTCATTCCAAAAAGAACAACAAGAGTGACCTTATACCAGAGATAAGGATTTATTGGATTTTAGAAACCCTACAAAGAGATACGAGTTAATAACCAACCATTGAAAGTCTCTCATGAGATCGTGTTACTAGAAACAATAGAATTATCTCATGGTAACAATACACAATATATAATCATGAAGATCATGTATTGTGATCATCTTTTCTAAGATACACACTTGTATAAAAAAGAATTGATATGCTTAGAAGGAAGAATAACCTTTTCCATAAGGATTTATACCAAGAATGGTTACCATAAGAGTATGAAAAGATTCTTTGACAATACAAACCAACATCCAATGGCATTTATTATTTCTTCTAACCTGTTATATATAAGAATTTTAATCACACATCAAGTTAGGTAATTAAGAATCATACGCGTGGTATTCAACCATATTCTTCTTCACCATAACTAGTTCAAACGACTCAAATGAACTAGTTAGAGAGTTGTTCAATTGCAAGGAAATCTCATGTACTACACAAGACACAACTGAAGCAAAAATGATTTGATTCACATGAATCGGTTCATGAACTATATAGCCACGTTTGCAATTGCATTCCTTAGTTTATAAAGATAAGTTCACAAATATCGTTTTTAGACATAACCTACTTAAGTTCGCGGACTGGGTTCGCGGACTTAAGTTCCAGGATAGAGTTCACAAACTCGAGCAGAAATTCTCGGGTTTGAGAACTTTGCCAGTTCGCGGACTGGGTTCGCGGGCTGAGTTCGCGGACTTAGCTCACGCACTACTCTGGTTTCACTTGATCAACAAAGTTCGCAAACTTCGGTTCAAGCAATAAGGACTTATACATATATGTGTTTTCCACAACAACGCTTATATCCTCCAATGGTTATATAGTCTAAACTCTCATTTCAATCATTGAAACATTCTCAGATGACATTATATATTTGTTATTCACAAACTATTTTTTGTCAGAGCAATTTTTAAAGTGATTGAAACATAACATGACTTTCGTCACTAGGTAAAGATGAACTTGGATAAAGCAAAAGCTTACCAACACATGTTTCGAGAAATATGTAAGCGAGTTAGACTCAGCTTGAAACAATAAATTGTTCCGCTTATTCAAAAATTACCAAACACAATATGTGCGTCCCAATTCTTTTGTAATCCTCACCGCATTTACTGGGGCTTCTTGGTGAGGATGCACTTTCAACAAAATTAGGTTGTGTTGAGGTGAACAAAATCTTGCTCACCACAGGTATTCGAAAAAAAATCATGCACGGACTCTAGGAATTTAGAAACTTCCTTGAAACCTTCAATAACTATTCCATACCTTTTTAAGATGTTATCCCTTGTCGAACTCTTTTCTGGGAATTCCTTCTTAATAGTACTCGTTGCTTTATTGATCTTCTTTGTACCCATTTCTGAGTAACTTTTGGAGCAACGTATTTTTTTCTCCCCAATATAATTATGAAATTTCTTGGAGGGAATACTAGAAGAGATGATATTATGAGACTCAGTTTTTGTCCAGTTTGGAACATCATATCTTGTCATCTTAATAGAATCAGATCTGGTTTTGTGTCGTTTAAGATATCTGCAATTCCTTTGCAAGTGACCTGGTTTTCCATAATAAAAACAATGTTTAGTAGAATAGAAAAAGTTATGTTTAGTGTTACCTAAATGTGTATGTGCTTGCTTTGGAGCTTGATTTTTTTTTTATTTTCGTCATCGGCAGTTGGTAGAGATACTTCACTTTTGTCAACCGTGGAAGGTTTTGGTTTAGAAGAATCTTTAGCTTTGACAAATTTTACCTCTTTTCAAATACTAGGAGCGTCTACTCCTTCATAACCCAATCCTCGTGTATCACGATGAATTCTACATGCTCCCAATATCGAGGTTAATTTATCTGAACTGCTATTTCTAGACAAACTCTCTTTTAAGATCGAGTTTTCTTCTTCCAACCTTTTGACCTTTTCAAGTGCAATAACTAGATCATTCTTGGATGATTCACATTGAACTTTGAGATCTTCTCATTCTGAATCAAATAACAAGTTCATCTCAATGTTCTCCAAGTTATCTAGCTTTGCTTGAAGAGTAATTTCCGGATCTCGACCTTCGGCAATTTCTTCTTTAAGCTTTCGTATTTCGTTAAGATAATCTCTTGCACCACTAGAATCAAGTTGGTCTTTCAAGTCTTTATTCCAACTACGAAGTCTGTCATATTTAACTCCCTGACTTAAAATGGTGCCTTCAGCTTCCGAGAGTTTTTTATGACATTCCTTAAGAAGATTATTAGCGACTGGATCCACATGGAACATTTCTTCGTTAGTATTAGAATCAGTATCCGATTTTTTTTTTCCAGAAGCTAATGCAACCTCGCCTGCGATCTCTTGGGGATTATAATATTCAGGACCATCATCAAGAGTAGGCAAAGCTGCTGTATATCACTGAAGACAAGTGCCCGTAACCACGACAGTTATAACATTGTACATCATCATTAGGAGATGTTGTAACTTTAAAAAAACTCTTTTTCCTATCTCTCAAGAATTTTTTATATTGTCATGGAGTAACATCCTTAATATCAGTTGGCGAACCAGATTTACCCTTAGAGGATTCAGAATTGTTTGCAGCTTTAAGAGAAATCACCTCTTTTTTAGATGCGCGTTCATTATCAAAGATCTTTAACTTTCCAACAAGAGTATTTCTGAAGAGTGTAGAAAGATCGTTTGCTTCATCAATGGCATGTTTCTTAGACTCGTATCTTGATGGCAGAGACCTGAGGATTTTGCACACGATATCTTTCTCCGAAATAGTTCTTCCTAACACAAATGAGGAGTTAACTATTTGATAAAGTCTTTGGTTAAACTCATCAAAGGTTTCATCATCAGACATGCGAAGGTTTTCCCAGTCAGAAGCTAGATTTTGAAGCCTTGCTTCTTTCTCTGCGGCATTCCCTTCGAATACGATTTCTAAGATATCCCAAGTATCTTTAGACTTATTACACGTAGTTACGTAGTGCTGAAGATCTGGGGTAATGGCATGTATGATGGCATTCTAACCGTTGGAATTTTGCTTTGCAGCAAGTATCTCGGCAGGACTGTATTCACCAATGTTCTTTGGAACGTTTACATCTCCAACTGGCACAACGGGAGCATCATAACCACTAAATAAATATACCCATGATTGAAAATCACGTGCTTGAAGAAAAGCCCGCATAGCAATTTTCCACCATAAGTAGTTCGTGCCATTGAAGTCTGGTGATACGTTTATAGAGATATCACCTCTTTCCATAGAATCAGATTGCTACAAACACAGACTTATGAGGTCTTAGAGTGTTTGCCTTCTCTGATACCAATTGAAAAAGCGGGGGTCTAACAACCACACCTAAAAATTCGTTTGGCAACCTGCGAGGACTTACTCCAATACACTTTCTAGAGAATCAACTAGACAGTCAGACTCAATCTAGAGTAAAGTAAATCAAAGAGTTTAATATCTCTATTTCAACACAATCAAAGTTAAACATAAACAAGTCCGTAAACTTGATTTTAGTGTGAAGCTCTTGAAACAAATTCTTTTGTTTTAATCACAACCTATTCAATATCCACCGTGTATAAACCTCTTTAAGCAACAATCACTAAAGGAATATTTCAACACAATGTCCACTTGAAATAGGGTTAGTCCAGACTGGTCTAACAATGTGAAAATAATAAAATCAATTGTTCAAGATCAATCAAGTCTTATCCAATAAACAAAGTCAGATTTAACAACTATGATTGATAAACGTACAACCTGTATTATTTCAATTATATAAATAAAATATAATGCAGAAAAGAAATAACACAGACACCAGAAATTTTGTTAACGAGGAAACCGCAAATGCAGAAAAACCCCGGGACCTAGTCCAGAATAAACACATACTGATTATAAGCTGTTACACCAATTTCCTACTACCTATTTGGACTAGATGTAAAAACTGCTTCAGTACAAATATAACTCCTAACACAAAACCGATTGTCTTTAGGAATTCTTCTCGTTAATCTTCTATCATAACCCAAGGCTCTGTTTAGAAGATACAACAACACGATTGATACGATTCGATATTTTGTTTGCACAAAACACCGGTTTGATTTCCCTTTAGATGTGAATCAAGGTTTTGGAAATCTTGTATTTATTTTGATAAAAACAATTACTAGGTAAAAGTAATATCAAAACAAACTTGTATATTAGGGATTATTATACTCTTCAAAAATAGGAAGAAAAACCTAATAATTCTACAACAAGAACAACTAATAAATCTAGAGATATTTAGTTTAAAACTTCTCTAGGATTTTTACGAGATGCCTCAATAGAAGATTTTCTTTCTAGTCTCCGATTTCGACTAACAAGTGTTGGTATACGATCGGAAACTGAAATCTATCAAAATCTAGGGTTTATGATCAACAACTCTTGAATGGTTTTATATCATAAGAGAAAACCTTAGAATAGGAAAGAGGTGAAAAACCTAGATTATAAGTTGTATAATCAATCACGAAGATTTATTCCAACTTGGATTTGTGATCCCCAATACAAAAACTTTTATCTCACTCTTGTTCACGAAGAACAGAAGACATGAAACACCTGCAAAGCTTACGCCAATTTTCCAAAGGGGATGAAAAACGTGTAAACTCACGAACCCTTTATTTATAGGGAAACATAGATTGAAAACTAAGCAAAACTATTTTCCTTTTTCAAGACTCTCCTAATTTTGGGAGTCTTTCCTAAGTTACAACTCTTGCCAAAATAATTAAATAAATAATTAATTAGCAAATATTGTATTTAAGTGAATAAATCACATTTTAACTTAGGCAGGAATTTAAAGTTATCACAAACACTTTAATATAGTAATCAAATATGTTTGGATTAAAAGCCATATTGCCTAGACAAGGAAACATCACCAACTTGACCAAAAATAGCTTTTAGTCACGTAATTGGCCCCAAGTCCGCGAACCGTTATAAGCAGTCCATGGATTGTTTCCTACTAACGAACTATAACAGTTACAACAACACTTATAGCTGTTACTTTAATAAATCACTCATAACTTCATCGTTATAACTCGGAACTGAGTGATTCTTGGCTCGTTGAATTCGTAAGATCATTCACTATAACATGAGATTCTTTATAAGGATAAAGGTTATTGTATCCAAGGTCATGAATCAAATAACCTCAAGTATATATACATAAATGTACATTTATCGTTACTGGAATTGTTCCATAGAGTGAGCATTTATCTTGAAAGATTAGAAAGGTATAATTGAACCAGAATTCAAATGAAATCAATCACATACCTTTGTTGATGAAGTACTTGTTGATGTCTTCTTGTAGTCTTCAATCTTCAAACTTCATCCTTTAAGGATAGCTTCGATTCAACTTCTTAGTCCTAATCTAGTCCGAAACTATCTTTAGTATGCTAAATCAAGAATGCATTTTGGAAACTAAAATTGAGAACTAATTTGACATACCAACGCTAGTGGGTTACAACCGAGCAGTGCTCTAAAAAAACCCTTGTTATGTTAAAGATAAATAATGAAAAGGTGTAGAACCATAAATGGGCTAAAAATAATAGATAGTTCACTTAGCTTATAACTAGAGAATTGTACGAGATTATGTTATGAGCCATGTATGAGCCTTTTGGCTAATCTTTAGAGTGCTTGTATGTTTAACAGTTAATTGTTATTGACAACGATCAATTCAAAGGATGAACTAGTGGATTATGGATCTCAAGGTATGCGAGGCTTGTCATCAAATCATGTGGGAACTCTGTAACCTTCTTGTAATCGTTGAGCTTTCATTCTATATGCGAGCATGATGTGTTTTTAATATCAGTATGTACAATGTTTGCAATGAATGTAAATATGTGTGTAATATGTGTTTTGTGAATCCCCCGCAAGGAGTGACCGTGTTTCCCCACGGCTTCTTGCTGTGTTCTATGTAGGCCAGGGAAAGCCGGTTGAATATTACACACTTTACATTTTTTAGTAGACCGGGGGAAGACGATTAAATATTACGCACTTTACTTTTATATCTTAGTAAACCGGGGAAAACCGGTTAAATATTATGCACTTTACTTTTTATATCTACAATAGGTCGGGATAAGCCGGTTGAATATTACATAGTAGGTCGGGGTAAGCCGGTTGATTATTATATATATTATTCTATTATGGGGAATTCACTCATTTGCATATTATATTTGTTTGTCTTAACGGTCTGGTCTTGATGGTAAGAACTGTGATGCATGTTAGTGATTGGGATGGAGTGCTCACTTGTTCCCACTTCAGTTTGAATTTCAGTTTTCAGAAGAGATGGTGCGCATGAAGATATTCGTTTCGTAGTTGAAAGCATTAGCATATTAAGAACGTTTATGGATCTTTTATATATATGTATTCTCTTCTTAACTGTAAAACAACACATTAGTATATTCATATCATATGAGTTTTCATCTATTAAGTATCAGAGTGTTTGGGAATTAGTTTTTTTTTTTTACTTTATGCGATTGAGTTCCTTAAGTTCGAAGATCTAGATTCTGTTACTTCAGGTTTAGTACTGTTAGCTAAGAAGGTTTAGTATTTGGGGCGTGACAAGTTGGTATCAGAGCTCACTATTAGATCTTACATGGGCAACAATAGATGATAACTAGTACCATTTAGTGAACTAGAGTATAGCCTAGAACTCAGATGAGTTGTGAGATAAATCTTAATCACTAAAAGCTACCAAGAATTAAAAGATTTATTTGGTTGACTAATTCGTTTTCTTGATGCGTATGCATATTACGAAGTAAAAATTGTAGGTTGAACCAATTATATTATGGTTTAGAAGCTTTGATGGAAATTAGGGAATAATTAAGTTGAAATTTTGAGCACTTATTCAATCCAACGTTGGAGATTAGTGAATTTAGTAATTCTGACAAAACTCAAACTTATTTGGAATCTTATTAAGTACCTTTACATATAATCATAACCATTAATTTATTGAACTAGAAAGTTAGTGTGAAGAACTTACACTTCCATAGTTCCTAGAATTTAAATCAACATAGTTGATCCTATAGTTACAAATTATATATTTTAGTTGATCACCATTTACCCTATGATTTGATCGTCAATGAGAAACATGATGATGGATTGGTTGAAAGACTAAGAAGATATGGCCATATACCTGTAAGTAACTTGCTAATTCTTCCTATTTATATTGTATGAATTATTAAAAATGCATCTTTATGGTCAATTTTTAGTCACCATATTTAAGGTTCACTCTTCCGTCAAGATTGTTCCAATCGTGGCATAATTATTCCACACAAGAGAAAAATGAAGTTCAAAAGCACATCTCAAAGATGATTGTGATTTAAGATTCATGTCTAACTAGGCTCATAAATTTAATTTCCAAACAACTGGTGAGCAATAAACCTTACATAATACGAGTAGTATTAATATTTTCCGATACACGTTTGACAGAAGAAGAATCGAGCAAACGAAGATCAAAAAGCAAAGAGATACTACGCGCCAGACGATCATCTTCGAGAAACTTTATCCCAGGTACGGTAGAACCTTTTAGGTGATGAACATTTTAGATCTAACAAATGAGGATAAACATATATGATGGCCTAAGAATTAATTTCTACATCAATTACCATCTATTTTATCTATTCTTTCACTAATACAAAGGATTCATCAGGGAGTGGTACAATATTTTTTACACACAGTCAGACATAAATCTATGTATGTAGTGTGTAATATCATGCCCACTTGCTTCGAAACAAAAGCTTGAATAGATATCCAAGAATTAATATATCACATTTTGAGATCCTAATTTTAAAGTAACGTGGCTTGATTAATCTATTTCATTTCCTTTCAGAAGCTGTAAGAAGTTGGAACAAAGGGAAAAGTAAATTTTGTGCAACAGAACAAGATCTACATGGACCAATGATATGTTGAACAGCGGTGTAACTTATTACAAACCATGAGTAATTTTAAAGTCTTTTACATGAATGGGACATAACTGTAGGCTACCAGCAAAGAAATTTACAATATAGTTCCACATGGGACTAATCACTTTCAATGTACATGGATTTGATTAGCAAAATAATTTCCATACTTAAGTTGTAGAGTGAGTTAGATGGGTCATTAACAAATCGAGAAAAGAAAAAAATGTGAAGTAAACTAATGACCCATATTCGGCATCACATTGGTAACATTTGGTAAAGTACAAATGATTATATAAGGTTTAATTTCAGTTTCTCTGTTAATTGAATTAGAGTTAGGGTTTCTCAAAGGATTGATTTTGAGTTCGGTTCGAGTTATGAATAAGTTGAATATGATGATGATTGAAGTTGAATTATTAATTAAGGTTTTGCTGAGAAGGAGGGTTTTGTGTACGAAGTTTAAGGTTTGAGTTTGAATTAATAGAAATTGAGAATTTAAATGAATTTGATAGAGATGTGTCAAGCTGGGATTGCAGGTGGTGGTTGTACCTGCAAGTATTGGGGGTTTGAATTACTAGTGAAATGTAGTAGCTAATGGGTTGTTTAATTGTGGAAGAATATATGCAAGACATAAAAGAGATTATGGTAGTCATATTTAGTGCAAAGAAGGCAACTGAAATGTGTTTGGAGTGTAGTAGTGATGAGTATTTGTGGTGGTTGTGGTGTATTGGTCCTTGTATTAGCTTAAGAAGATGATAAAGATTGATCTGTGGTCTTGGCTAGAGGCTGTGAAGGGGATATGTTTTATTGAACTAAACTGGTGGTGCTGGTTGCTTTGAAGATAAAAGATAAACCAGGGATTCTG
Organism: Papaver somniferum; assembly: GCF_003573695.1. NCBI lineage: Eukaryota > Viridiplantae > Streptophyta > Magnoliopsida > Ranunculales > Papaveraceae > Papaver > Papaver somniferum. The sequence continues at coordinate 350,372 of NW_020647637.1, read as the reverse complement.
TTGATGGTTATTGCGCAGAGATGGAAATGAAGTTGCAGGTGTCAATGCAACTACAGATGTTGCTCAAGGAAATGTTGGGATTGGATTTGCTGAGGATGTGAATGGATGACATTGAAGTTGAGATGGTGGAGGTAGTTTATTTGAATGGTACTTAGTCTAAACCGAAGTAGATATCTGAGGATGAAATTGATAAAGAGAAACACAATTTGTATGTAGGTGGAAGTTGTTTAAGTATGAGTTGCTTCCAGAGATGAGAGAATGTGTTTAGAGTGAGAGCAGACTTGATTTTAAGCAGATTTGAGTTGTAGGATTTCTAATTTGAGAAAGTGTAGTGTTGAGAATTATAGATGTTTTTTGCTAGAACTGTATTGTTATTGAAGTTGTGGTTGTTTAGATTAAGAGTTGAATGAAGTCTTTTACATAGTTTTGGTTTGTGTTTAGGCCTGTTAGTCATCCTAGTCAGATTGTCTATCTGACTGAGATGAATCAGTCTAACCCTGAGTTGACTCATTAACCATACTTGACTCAGTGGACCTTGACCGAGTTAACTCTCTGACCTGAACTTGACCATTGACTTGACCTGATCTTAGACAGTTAGAGACCCGTTGACTGTTAGATTGACAGTTAGTGACCATTAGTTGATCCAATTGGACTGGGCCTTAGCTTATTGGGCATGTTTAGTGAACTTGGGCTTATAGCTAGTTTCCCTAATGGTCATGTATTGGACCTTTGTGGTCTGAATTAGCCTTTAGTTCCTTGTACAAAGTTGTAGATACTCTTTAGACTTATCAAATTGACTATAGATTCTACCTAGTGGAATTAGTAAACCCTTGTTATGTTAAAGATAGATAATGAAAGGGTGTAGAACCATAAATGGGCTTAGAACTAATAGATAGTTCACTTAACTAGCTTATAACTAGAGAATTGTACGAGATTATGTTATGAGCCATGTATGACCCTTTTGGCTAATTTTTAGAGTGCTTGTATGTTTAACAGTTAATTGTTATTAACAACGATCGATTCAAAGGATGAACCAGTGGATGACGGATCTCAAGGTATGCGAGGCTTGTCATCAAATCAGGTGGGAACTCTGTAACCTTCTTGTAATCATTGAGCTTTCTTTCTATCTGCGAGCATGATGTGTTTTTAATATCAGTATTTACAATGTTTGCACTGAATGTAAATATGTGTGTAATATGTGTTGTGTGAATCCCCCGCAAGGAGTGACCGTGTTTCCCCACGGCTTCTTGAATATTACGCACTTTACATTTTTTAGTAGACCGGGGGAAGCCAGTTAAATATTACGCACTTTATTTTTATATCTTAGTAGACCGGGGAAAGCCGGTTAAATATTACGCACTTTACTTTTTATATCTATAATAGGTCGGGATAAGACGGTTGAATATTATATAGTAGATCGGGGTAAGTCGGTTGATTATTATATATATTATTCTATTCTGGGGAATTCACTCGTGTTGCATATTATGTTTGTTTGTCTTAACGGTCTGGTCTTGATGATAAGAACTGTGATGCATGTTAGTGATTAATTGAATTTTATAACGATAACTACTGAGCCCCCATTTGGGATGATGTGCTCACTTGTTCCCACTTCAGTTTCAGTTTTCAGAAGAGATGGTGCGCATGAAGATATTCGTTTTGTAGTTGAAAGCATTAGAAAATTAAGAACGTTTATGGATCTTTTTTATATATATATATGTATTCTTTGCTTAACTGTAAAACAACACATTAATATATTCATATCATATGAGAGTTTTCATCTATTAAGTATCAGAGTGTTTGGGAATTAATTTTGTTTTATTTTATGCGATTGAGTTCCTTAAGTTAGAATATCTAGATTCTGTTACTTCAGGTTTAGGCTATATTAATGTTAGCTAAGCAGGTTTAGTATTTGGGGCGTGACATCAACCTTTCAACAACAGTACCAGTAATCGTTTTGTATCCAACACCTGTTCCCAATGATTAATTTTTAGCGATTTTTTTCCCGAAGAAACTAGAACAACACTTGAAGATTTCACCAAAAAAATCCAATTAAATTTATTTTAGGGTTAATCGATAACCTAAAGTTGGTTTGAGATTTTTTTACCAGTAGATCATAATCTAGGTACCCATCTCAAAATCTTACAAACCTATTACCTTTGAATATTTTGGCCTAAATCTTATTCTTCATCAATTTTACATGAAATCTTATTAATCCTAGGAACAACCTTAGTCGAAGGTTTATAAATAACCTTACCCATCATATAATTACTGAATTAATGATCTTTTTTTATTGAGTCAGTATTTCATATGAATTCTTTATCTTGCCGAATCATATTCTGAACCTTGCTTCTCTAAGCAAGCTATGCTAAGCTGGTTAGAATCAATAACTTCATGACATTTAGAACTTGAGAATTAACAACGTAAGATATATATATTTGGAATGCCTCCATTCTTTATGCCATGGGTTTGTTTCACAAATGGAATACATGGTTTACTTATGCAAATTGTTTGTTACTAGTTCTAACACATGAAATAACAATAGATTAATTGGGTTTTGTAAATGTCTGCAAGGTTTCTGTTGTTTGTTTTAAGACAGAAAATAATGATTCTTTATTCAGTTTCATCACTGTAATATCCGGTCGACTATGAAATGGGTAAGTTATAAAACGGGTCAAATCTATTAGACACGACTAAAATTTTCGTTGGCGTTAGGAATAATATGTCCTTTAGTTATTTCATAAGGGCATTTAGGTAAGAAATTAGACGGTCAAAGTTAGTCGACGATCCTAACGCATCAACGGCATGTTTTATGACCCAGACCCTAATTAGACCACAAACTTACCGCCCTTTTACAAAATATCTCTTTATTTATTTATTTATTTGTTTAATTTAATTTCTTTTCGGAGGGAAGGTCTATTCTCTTCATTTTCAATGTTTCTTTCTTTGATGAATAAATCCTGTTAAGAGCTTTGCCGAAAAATCCATTTTCTACTGAACCAAATTGAGTGATTCTTCGCTTGTTGAAATTGTATTTTCAATCGATTCAATTCATAGATAGAATCGACACTTCTTTGGATTTTTTGGATTCTAGAATCTAATTCAAACTTTGGCATGTTCAAGACTTATTACTACTCACAAGGCCTATTAGTTTTAGAATCATTTTCTGGACATCACCATATTTTGGTAGGGGACCGTTAAATGATAAAATGTCTACCCAGTAGTTATAAGGGCTGTCCTAAAGCGTGGAATGATTAACTTACTCTTAACCTAATTTAATTTAAAACCAACATATATATATATATATATATATATAACGACCTCCTCCCACCACCACCACCGACCACCACCTACCATCTCCAACCACCACTAACCACCTCCAACCACCACCACCTATATATATATAACTTAATTTAAATCATTAACAAAACAAAATCAAAATTATGACAAACCCATTACGCTTAATTTTTCACAAACCCATCGCTTTAAGAAGGCTCGTGTTCTTCTTTTCTTCCATTTTTCTCGTCGTCGTCGATTCATAGATATTTTCACAAACCCGTTACTTGTCATTCGTTTTTTGTTCAAAAAAATGAGAAGTAATCATCAAAATGAGTTGAAAATGGAAGTTGCAGAGAGAATTTCGTCTAGGAATTTTGGAAAAAACTTTGTCAAACTAGCCGAACTCAACTTTAATAGAGGTTTTTCTTTTTCCAGAGAAAAGTTCAGTTACGTCGCAAAATTTGTTTCTAACCGAACTTTCCGTTCGGCCACGTCGCAAAAAGTTCAATTACGTCGCAAAACGTTCGGTAACGTCGCAAAAGGTTTGTTTACGTCGCCAAAAAGTTCGATTACGTCACAAATTTTTTCTCCTAACCGAAGTTTTCTCTGAAAAACTTATATATTGAGTTCGGTTACGTCGCAACTAGCCGAACTATGCTTGCAGATGAGTTCGGCTACCTGTACTTCAGATGTCGTAGCCGAGCTTTTTTAACCAAACTGAAATCAGTTTGTAAATTGTTCATTTTTAGGAATGTTTTGGCCAATTCAAGCACCATTAACTAAATTTGAAGTATCCGTGAGTACCCAAAACATCATACTCTTGTTGTGGATCTTAAAGAAAAAGATCTAAATTTTTTTCTTCTTCTAAAACTCTCATCTTCATCTTCTTCTTTTCCCTCTCAATAATTCTTCTTTTGAAATAAAAAATTAACTTATTAATTTAATCTTCCTAATTATTAATTAACTCACTAATCATTACACCAACTTAATTAATTAAAAAGGATAATTTTTGGTACTAAAATAAATATATGGATAAGGGGTGTTTCACTTTACTTCCAAATGACCTACTAAAAAAAATGGGCAAATTAATAAAGTGGTCAGCTTCCTACCATATAGTTTATAAACCGGCCAAGATCTCAAATTCTTCTATAAAGTGGCCTTTCTGTTAGATATAACACCTGGTCCCACCAAAATAGTCCACCAAGCTGACTTAGTCAATTCCCAGGCTTAAAATTACCACCATATCCCCATCCTTATAACCTTGCGATTCAGACACTTCTTTTCATCTTTATTTCTTTCTTCTTCTTCTCGTTTCTGTCTCTCCCTCCACGATCCTTCTCTTTGAAACTAGGGTTAGAAATTCAAGTTATTGATGAAAAATAAGTAATCAGTGATGAAGGTGACTATGCGTGATGTTAGTGATATTTGGAAATTTTGAAGTTTTAGGGTTTCGCTGGATGCAGGAAGGTGAAATACAAATAGGGGATGAAGAAATACGAATCCTAGTAAGATTTTTAGAACCCAAGCATTAATTAACTTAGTATTTGACGAAAACTCATGTTTAGATGGTGAAATCGATTGATTTCAGTTGATTTGAATTCTAGGGTTTGGGGATCTTTCTCCTTTTTGCTTTGTTTAATCAATTGGAAGGTTGGTTGAAGATCTGATGTTCAATGTGAGATATGGGTGTGCCGGAATTGAGAAATTACAGGGAGATGATATGACTTCAATGAAAAGAGCAATAGCAGAAATAAGAAATGGTGCTGTTAGTTTGATGGTTAGATGAGCAACTGATATCAGATAGGTCTGTTGAACTAAACAAGGAAGAGATGAAGAGACTCAGTTATGTATGGGCTTGTGTTGAAGATATTTGTTTTACAGAGTAGCTATGCTGCTGTTGTTCTAGTGCAATTTCACCTAGAGTTGTAGGTGGTTTCTGGGTTGGAAGGAGTTGTAGAAATTGAGATGGTGGTTAAGTTACAGATGCAGTTGTATGGGTTCAGCTACAGATGAGCATTTGAAGTCAACATGGGGTCTGGTATCTACGGTTTATGAAGATATTGGAGGTGAGGACTTATTGCAGCTGCTGTTGAAGAGGTGATGTTGTAGGTACTCTAGTGTTGCTGGTATGGAGAAGGTTGAATACTGAATGACCTATGAGTTTTTGTTTGTTGCTATCGATGCAGAGGAAGGAATTAAGCTTAAATGTCGTGAAAATGAGAAGAGGTAATAAGATGAGATGATATTGCAGCTGAAATATGCAGGTAAGGGTGTAATTGCTGCAGTATGTTGAATGGGTTGTAGAGATGAGTACGTTAATCAACAAAGGATTGTTTCAGTTTCTTAATGTACTGGTTTCAGTGTTTGTGTATCATCCATTTTGTCGGTTGTCGACGATATATGAAATTATAGCGATGAAGAAGATACCACAGAGCTTACCGAGCACAATAAACTAATTCCTACTTCAGCAGCGAGACACACACAAGGTGTTTGTGAAAAGTACTGACAGTGTAGTTCATTAAAAAATCAAGTTTCGTTGTCACCAGTTTTTGAACCAATTCTATTTCGTTGGCTAACCATGGTTCTTGAGGTTATTTGAGAAGAATTAGGTACCATGAACACCAACAATTCTACCATCACGATGATCATCATCAACATTATAAGGTCTTATCTAATAACTGGTTTAATTTTTTGAATTGTAATTTGGAGATCATGAATATATACTTGTTTTCATATAAATTTGTTAATGAATCACTGTAATCTTAGGAATTGAATCAGACGGGAAGAAGATGAACTTGATAACTCGAACAAGTGATACGATTTGAGGGACTTAAGTGTCTTTTGAATGGGCTGGATAACTGACACATAGGCAATAACTGCCGTTACTCGTTTTTTGAAAAAAACGGGATGAAAAAAGTCAACATCGGCCACTTTATATAAAGATTCAAAATAACGGCCACTTTCTTAAATATAGTTAAAAAAGGTGGTCACTTTATTAAAAAGCCCAAAAAAAAATCATGGCCGCCCTCCAAAATGGAGTGGTGCCCAAAAACAATTCTTTATTAAAAGAGGAACCATTTTTTAGGGACCTTGGTTTTTTTGAAGGGACCATGGTCTTATTAGGCCAACCTCCCTATACTTATAAGGGGTGTCCTAAAGTTAGGTAAATACACATTTACCCTTTACTTTAATTTAAATTAAAACTAACTTAATAACTATATAAATCTAATCATATACATCTAATCTAAATGAATTTATTAACCAAAATCAAAATCAAAATCAAAATCAAAATCAAAAATGGGAGGGGAAATCGAAATTTTTTAGTTTTGAAAAAAACAATTATTCTCTTCTTCTTCTCTCTTTCCTTGACGTTCCTCGTTCGATTGAAAAACCCTCAATCTTTTTAATTGGTTCTTTGATTGGGAAAATTGAGTAGAAATCATCAAAATATGGTTTAAATGGAAGTTAAAGTGGCATGTTCGGTTAGGAATAGTTTTAAAAAAACTAGTTTTGTAACCGAACATTCTGAAACCAATAACATGAAGAACACTTCAGTTATCACGAATTTAATTTTTCGTAACCGAACTCTGAGTTCGGTTGGTTCGCAAAAAATAGTTTTAACCGAACTCCTCATTGAATACCAATATATCGTGTTCGGTTGGTCCCCAAAAAATTCTAAAACTAATTAGTAACCGAACTATACCCATAATACAAAAATAAAATATAAAATGTAACCGAACTGTTTTATTTTTCCCACTATGTTGAGTTATGATTTAACCGAACTTTGTCTACTCTGTTCGGTTGGTTCGCAAAAAATTCTAAAACTATCTAGTAATCGAACTCTACCTATATTACAAAAAGAAAAAAAAATCCAATGTAACCGAACTGTGCTATTTTTCCTACTATGTTGAGTTTCAATTTAACCGAACTTGTCCCACTATGTTCGGTTTGTTCGCAAAAAATCTTAACAAACCGAACTCTTCACTAATTGCATACATGTGTAGTTCGGTTAGATATGTTGTTGGGTTAAAGTTTGCGAACCAACCGAACATTACTCTGTAAATTATATAAACAAAGTTTGGTAACATGTATGTTAACCGAACGACTAAAAACCTCCATTAAAGAGCGAGTTCGGTAACCTGCGTGTTTGGAAAAAGTAACCGAACTACACTTTCAGATGAGTTCGGTAACCTGTTCTTCAAATAAGGTAACCGAACAAGCCCAAATCTACTCTAAAAATTTACAGTTTTTTGAAAATTTGGAGCAATTCAACCAACATTATCTAAGTTTAAAACATACCTGGGTACCCAAATACTCTTCCTCCGGTTGTGGTTGGTAAAATCGATCGTTTTTCATGTTTTCCTTCTTCATCTTCTCTAACTTTACTCTCTCAATAATTCTACTTCTTTAAAAAAAAAACCATCTGATTTTTTAATCTCACTTATTATCTTTAACTTAATCATTTTACTAATCATGACAGTAACTATTATTAACACTAACTAGTCATTATCCAAAATTAATCAAGAGAATAATTTAGCTATTAATATAAATATCTAAATAAGAGTGACCTAAATTTACTTCTAATATTTTACCCAAAATAAAATCATGGTCCCCACAAAAAAATCATGGTCCCAAAAAACGGTTCTAAAAGAAAAGCCCATTTGGTACTATGTAAACCCACAAGGCCTATTAGTTTTAAAAGAGAAGCCCATTTTGGCACTATCTAAACCCGTGCGCGGGAGCCATGTATATTTATTTACTCTTCCTCGGATATGGAGGTTTGTCGCAAGAAAACATGATGGATTAATTATCAGATCCATTCTTCTACGGTCATGAAGGTTATTCAGTCGTGAAAGAAACACAAATCTACACAAAGGTTTATCGCTGAGGAAACCTGATGGATTATTCAATCTCTTCTCCAAACACGAAGGTTTGTCACGGAGAAAACACGATAGATTAATCATCTGATCAATTCTAATCTTTGGACAGGAAGGTTAATTAGTTGCGGAAGACACGTGATGAATTATTAAAGAGCTTGTGAAATAAAACGAATGATCTATCCTTCGCCACATGATTTTCATTTTTACTCCGAACTAGCGATGATGGAGATGGCTACGTAAACAAATGATATATCACGGAATAATTAGTTATGATATGGCTACGTAATTATTTCTAGATGGATATTTTAAGAGGTACCTATACTTTTCAACACGGTTGGATGACCCATGAGGGACGAGGTCACCATCTGCGTCATTAATAAACATACTTGCGGTTGAATCTAATTTGAGTTGGTGCATTCAGGTTGACGAAGATCGAATAGTCCAATTACAACAGTGCCTGGAGTCAAAAGTTTCTCTGGCATAGGAAACATACTTGCGTACGTATATATGCGAGAGGAGAGATAAATCTACAAAAGTGGGTGAAGTTTGATAGTTTGGTTGTTAGAGATATTTTCAACACTTCATGATCAACAGAACGTAGAGAACGCACAAGTGGGAGAGCCTTTTTGTCTCCCTTGGCTGCTTATTCTGCGAACTGGTCTGTTTAAGGGGGTTTCGGTAGCAATATTTACCTAAAGCAGTCGAAGCTACTGTTGTTTGTTGACTGCATGCCATTTGCGTTCACATGAGTATACGGTGAGGCCAACACGAGAATGGTCTAGAGTACGCTTTTTCGGTTGATCGCGTGGGGCCGTGGGCATTGCATTCATAGGGGTATACACCGTGAGGCCAACATAAGGGTGGACTAGAAGAAAACGGCTTTCGACGGAACCTCTCGGCAAATAATTGAGATCATCATTGTCAGTTTAGGCTGTCAAAGATGCTTATAGAACCGGATACCTGAATCTGATGCATGAATGTGCGTCTTCTTTACATAGTATAATGCTTTTGATGGTACAATATAAGAATATTTCATAGTATAAGATTCCAAATACCATACTTCCATGTGGGATGCCACTAGCTCCAAAAACAATTTCCTATAACGCCATTACTATAAGATTCCCATCATGAAATGCAACAAACAACTAGCCGTAAAATGATATTGAGTCGAGACAAATACAACATTCAGAAACAAAAAGAAAACTCTACATTTTTTAACCGAGCAAATAATTTTTGAGTAGGCAGTGGAAGACGTATAACCGTCTCATCTTCAGTGCTCAATGTACGTGGGTTCACTTGTGGATCCATTTCTATTCATTTTCAATAACCCTATGCCAACGTGTGATCTCGATCGGATAATATTCGTTTGAACAGATAAGCAAACTGTATTTAGACTAATCAAAACGTGTAATCTTTATCTAGAAGCTTAATATATGTAGTAGGCAAACCAATAACTTGTGAAGATGAAAGAACAATTAGAATATAAGTCATATCTAACGATTATATTCTTATAAGATAAGTTAAGAGATATAAAGTTAAAGTCGTTAGGAGATATTATTTATTTGATTATTCTTGTGTGGCTCCTTTGAATCGGGTCCATTTAGCTTTCTAGAACACCAACAGTGCACTTGGGTTCTTATTATATATATCTCTCTCATTTTGATTGATATCCCATAACAAACTTAGAAACCTTTAGAGCGTTTTCAAGTGCAAATTTTATCAATTTTCAGGAATGGCGAAGCAACAAGCAATTACTTCTATCGAAACGATTCCAACGAGAATTATGTCGTTAGGAAGAAGAACAATGGGGCCATTGGAAAGAAGATTAGAAACCATTCAAGAAGAAGAAGTTCACCATGGAAGCAACAATAATCAAAGGAAGTTGCCGTTGGTGAGCACCGGAGGTTTTGAAGCTAAGAAGAATAATATGATGGTTGATTTGTCCAAGAGAAGTTCTTCTATGGCTGCTAGATGATAATTACATATGGATCATTCTGAGAGATAATGAAACTATGATATCTTGGTTTTCTTGGTTATTGGTTGAGTTTAGTAGTTATCTCTCACTTTAATGGTCTTATGAAATTAGAGCTTGCATTTTACTAAGAATTAACTGAAATAAATTTCTAAAACACTCTATCTTTGATTACTTTTCATGATCATTCCATAGAAAGTCATATCACTCTTTTGAATTTGATATATGACACAAAATAGAGCCATTAAAATGGACTTTAAAATTGAAATAAATGGGAACAGCCCTTGGTATATAACTACCATCCCTTGATTGACTCAGATACATATCGCCCTAAGTGTCTGTGCGCCAAATAATTTGCCCTTTCAAATATAACACTTCTTGATACATCGTTAGAAAATCCGTTGAGCCATGACAAAATATCTAGTCCGATTTTGTGCACACTCTCTAACAAGTGGTCACCCGATTGGGTGACTGAAAGGAACCCTTCTATGTAAAAGAAAAAAATGTTGTAAAATAGTGTCCAAGTGGGGAAAAATGGGCTGCGTTGTAGTGACAGTTTGCAAAGTTTTCACCTTCTTTTTTCTTCTAACTCCTTTAAATCTAAGTGAAATTTCATCAAATTTTCGCCAAAATTTTCAATTGTAACATATAAACTGCAATTTACTTAGGTTTCCCTACAATTTCTTTAGTTTAAGTTTGATTTCTTGTTGTGCTTTTAGTTTGGAATTTTTTATTTAGGCTTCTAGGCAATACTTGCTTTATCAGGCACCTATAATTGGCTTAGGCTTTTTGCTTGTTGGTCACCTTTACTTTTCTACATGTTGCCTGATGACTAATGCTTGTATGTCATCTGGTGACAGCATTTTCTTTCCACCCATTGGTGGTGCTTTATTCTATATGTGTTCAGTGTTGTCATTTGGTGTGTTTTCACTGCAGGGCCAAGCTTAACTCCCGGTTGGATAAGCAGAACTTATCCTGCTGCTCACTGTTGTTCATTCAGTGTTGAGACAGTAGCTCCAAGCTCTCACAACTACTGAGGTAGCATTTATTGGATGGGAAATGCATTACTTGCTAGGTTGCAGTAGAAATACAATCTGGAATATAAAGGCTATGGTTAATACTGACCAGGCATACAAACTGAAATAAGAAGACTGGTGTTGCAACATTCATCACAAACCAAGGTTGTTATTCACTGACCCTGACCATCAATTGCATCAAATTAAAATACTAGCCAAGATGGGTTATGTAATCTCAAGAATTTGAATCTTAATTAGAGAACAAAACAGAATACAAATCAAGAAATTTAATTTCAACAACAAAGGAAAAAGTAGATCTCATTATGAAAAATTTAACTTCTGATTCTTATACTACACAAGTTGACATTCAGAAAAAGACTGCCTGCTTCTAACCAGCCTAACAATTTCCCTCACTTTTTGCATTTTTGTTTTTTTTGGCCCGTGTGGTAGTTTTGCTGATCAAACTTCTAGAAGTTCTTCTGCGGCTTTACTTGCACGACCATACAAAACATAAGATTTGAGACTTTTGAGAGGAGAAGTCATAGTGATGAATGTATTTTGTTGCAGATGATTCTACTGAAGAAGCATCTGCCATGAAATCATAGATGAGAGAGTAAGGTATTGATTTCTGTCTTCTCTTGTTTCTCACCACTGACGGAAGAGAGGTCGGCACAGATTGGATCTGGTAGAAGATAACTCTACTACTTATTTGGGTTAGAATCTGCCCGTTTTTGGTTAGGGTTTACTCATTACCCTTCATTTCCGTTCTATAATTTCATCCAACGGCTCATCCATATATTTGACCCTATTTGCTACAATCGTTTTTATAATCGGCAGTGATATTGCCCAATACGCATAGAAGATTTCAAAGAACCATATTTCAGGGACCATGGTCTTATTAGGCCAACCTCCCTATACTCATAAGGGTGTCCTAAAATTAGGTAAATACACATTTACTCTTTACTTTAATTTAAATTAAAACTAACTTAATAACTATATAAATCTAATCATATACATCTAATCTAAATGAATTAATTAACCAAAATCAAAATCAAAATCAAAAATGGGAGGGGAAATCGAAATTTTTTAGTTTTGAGGAAAAAAATTATTCTCTTCTTCTTCTCTATTTCCTTGACGTTCCTCGTTCGATTGAAAAACCCATCAATCTTTTTAATTGGTTCTTTGATTGGGAAAATTGAGTAGAAATCATCAAAATATGGTTTAAATGGAAGTTAAAGTGGCATGTTCGGTTAGGAATAGTTTTAAAAAAACTAGTTTTGTAACCGAACATTCTGAAACCAAGAACACGAAGAACACTTCGGTTATCACAAATCTAATTTTTCGTACCGAACTCTGAGTTCGGTTGGTTCGCAAAAAATAGTTTTAACCGAACTCCTCATTGAATACCAATATATCGTGTTCGGTTGGTCCCCAAAAAATTCTAAAACTAATTAGTAACCAAACTCTACCCATAATACAAAAAAAAAAAATGTAACCGAACTGTTTTATTTTTCCCACTATGTTGAGTTATGATCTAACTGAACTTTGCCTACTCTGTTCGGTTGTTTCGCAAAAAATTCTAAAACTATCTAGTAACCGAACTCTACCTATATTACAAAAAGAAAAAAAAAATTCAATGTAACCGAACTGTGCTATTTTGCCTATTATGTTGAGTTTCAATTTAACCGAACTTGTCTTACTATGTTCGGTTTGTTCGCAAAAAATCTTAACAAACCGAGCTCTTCACTAATTGCATACATGTGGAGTTCGGTTAGATATGTTGTTGGGTTAAAGTTTGCGAACCAACCAAACATTACTCTGTAAATCCTACAAACAAAGTTCGGTAACATGTCTTTTAACCGAACGACTAAAAACCTCCATTAAAGAGCGAGTTCGGTAACCTGCATGTTTGGAAAAAGTAACCGAACTACACTTTCAGATGAGTTCAGTAACCTGTTCTTCACATAAGGTAACTGAACAAGCCCAAATCTATTCTAAAAATTTACATTTTTTTGAAAATTTGGAGCAATTCAACCAACATTATCTAAGTTTAAAGCATACCTGGGTACTCAAATACTCTTCCTCCGGTTGTGGTTGGTAAAATCCATCGTTTTTCATGTTTTCCTTCTTCATCTTCTCTGACTTTACTCTCTCAATAATTCTACTTCTTCTAAAAAAAACCATCAGATTTTTTAATCTCACTAATTATCTTTAAATTAATCATTTTACTAATCATGACAGTAACTATTATTAACACTAACTAATTATTACCCAAAATTAATCAGGAGGGTAATTTAGGTATTAATATAAATATCTAGATAAGGGGTGACCTAGATTTACTTCTAATATTTTACCCAAAATAAAATCTTGGTCCCCACAAAAAACCATGGTCCCAAAAAAAAAAAAACGGTTCATTTTAAAGGCTATGATCTTTTTGTAAGGGTTTTGGTACTGACTAGTGTTTTTAGTTTTGGCGCATGCATTTCTTTATACCGGCGACCATTCATGAGTTTGATGCAAATAAATTAAATTACATGCTCATAATACTGGGAAAACACTACTGGCAAAAAAAGTTGTAGCCAACGGCAAACCACACTGATGCTATAGGATTTGTAAGAACAATGGGCCACTGGAAACAATAAGAAGTTCACCATGGATGCTATAATAAATTAAACTCGGATTTCCCAACCATTTCTTCAGTTTTAACTTTTAAATGTATTTTCTTGTTGTGCTGTAAGTCGGAATTTTTGCTTAGGCTTCTAGGGATTACTTAATCCATATTCAACAAAAGTGAACATATATATAGAATTGCAACCAATTGAGAATACTAGCTAAGATGGGTTAGGTAATCTCAAAATTTGAATCTTAGAGAACAAAAAAGAATTTAATTTGATCAACAAAGGAAAGTAGATCTCATTATGAAAAATAATTTTACATAATACATGGTTATTTTCATGAATGTATTACTTCATTTCGTGCTTCACTGTTATTTTTCACTTCTTTCTTTCCGTGGACCATTTGATTAAGCTGAATCATAGGAGGTTTCGGCTAATGATGTTGATGAATTTCTCAAAATCCTTCGGTTATTCTGCATCAGGTAGTTTCACTTTTTTCATGCACGGCAGGCGAAACATTGGATTTGAGATTGATGAGACGAAAAGTCATTATGGCGAGTAGATTTTGTTGTTGGTGATGCTATCTGCCATGAAAATTGTTTTGTTTCTATTGACAAAGAATCATAGATGAAATGAGAGAGTTATATTGTTGGTTTTAGGGTTAGGGTTTGATTTGTATCTTCTCTTCTTTCTCTCCACATATATAAGAGGGGGGAGGGAGGCACAAATTAGATCTACTACTCTCCAGCGGAAGATCACTTAATATGGTTTAGAAATCTGACGGTACACTTTAGGGTTAAGTTATTATCATAGACGGCTGTGATAAGTGTTCGGTGGAAGATTTTAAATGGCAGGATCTTTCGACATTTTGATACAGCTGATATCCAAAGGCACCCAAACATTTCAATTGGGCACATGCAGCAGTTGTGTGGGTTTTGGAGACTTTTGCCTAATGACTAGTGTTAGGGCAGTCAACGGATAAATATTCGTCGGATATTAGACAATCCGATAAGGTTAAGGTTAAGAATTATCGGATATCCGATATCCGTTAACATCCGGCGAATATCAAAAATACAAACCGATATCGTTAACGTTAATCTATCGGATAACGGATATTTATCCGTTAAAATCCGATAACGCCTGTCACAGAAGCAAATGCAGAAATGCTGAAAATTTAGGTTGTTCTTCAAGTTTTTTGACAGTCTTTTTTGTTCAGGTGTAAGAAATACAAACCACACAAACACCTCAGTCACATCACACATGAAAAAACAAACAACAACAGAGTCTGCAACTACAAACAAAAAACTACACTCAAACAGGCTAGATCTTCTTTGCTGGTTTCATTTTGCATCAACTTCAGTGGACGACTTCCATATCTGCATTCACAATCACAAAAACCTGGTTAGGGTAGCTCAATACTTGGACACTATATTAGCTCATCTACTAGCGTATGAGATCTAATATGCTTTTACATGTTACAGTTCTAATTACAGTTATGGAACAAGTGCAATATGGTAGCTCATCTAATGTTACAGTTCTAATATGGTAGCTCATCTAATATGGTAGCTCATCTAATATTAATATTGTTACAGTTCTAATATAGAAAAGAATTAAGTAAAGGAAAAGAAACGAAGATTTACCTGCATCAAAGAAGTCTGACAGCCAATCACTTAAGCATAGCAATGCTTGGACTGCCTGAAGTTCCAACTCTGTTGGATGCTTTATGACTTTCAGACATTCTGAGAACAACATGAATAAAGTATTAGTAAAACACAGAACATGAAAGTCATAAAGCATAAAGCATGTTGTTCAAGAAATAGAAAAACTCTGTTGGATGTTATCGATTTCAACCAATAATAAAACTCTAATCCTTTACCTAAACTCATACAAGTTATACTCACTCACACAGACACACTGACCTTGGTATTTCCAAACTCCGTGTTTGCAGATCCTGCTGCAGAGTTACAAGCACCAGTCTTCAGCCCTGCAAGCAAGTAAAACATCAGTTTACCTATATATCTCCAAGAAATCCAGAAAATACAACAAATCAAACGTTGAAGACAAATTCTATCACAACATAAGATGTTTTAACTTCCCAAAATCTCAAATCGAACTAGAGGTTAAATGAAGTTTTAACCCAAAATACACCCAACATTTAACTGAAGAATCAATAATTGGAACTTAGCATATCATTTCACACGCACAAAATGAACTAAACCGGTAACCCCTAAATCGAAGTTGAAGCTGCTTCATACAAGAATGAAAACATCAAAACAATTGAAAGAAACCCTAGCTTACCTTGAGGATTTTCGCACAGCTGATTCAAACAACACAAAAAACTAAATCAGTAATCCCTAATCGAATTATTCAAAATCCAACTATTCAATCTCACTTTCAATTACCTAAATCAACAGAGAAACAAAGAAAATAAACAAAAAACTTACAAAATCATACTCACCAAGATCCACACCGACCTCTGTTCAACTTCTTCAAATCTCCTTATCCCTCCTCGAGTCCTCGTTTTCTCCTCCAAAAATTCCCACTGCCAAAATATCTAGAACTCAGAAGATTAGATTACGATTAGGTTCTCCCTGTCGGCAGCGGGCAACATATATCTAGGGGTAGGAAATTACAAGTACACCCCTAGACTATCGGATATCGGATATTAACCTAACGGAAAGGCCTATTCCAATATCGTTATCGTTAAGAGAAAATATCCGATAAAATATCCGATTCCGATATCCGATATCCGATATGTCGGATAAAATCCTATAGGATGTCGGATTTCAGAAATGGATATCGGATATCGGTTATCCGTTGCCAGCCCTAACTAGTGTGTTTAGTTATGGCGCATGCATTTCCCTAAACCGGTGATGAGTTTGATGCATTATCACTACGAGGAGTTTGAGAAGTGATCAACAGCACAATGAGACAAATTAAAAGTTTTGACAGTTTAAATGTCTTAATAATCTCCCATGAGTTAAACTTATGTCAAGTCCTTTCTTCTAATTATTTTTGTGTTAATGTACAAAAGAAACGGTCACATTGAAAAAGGCACCGTGTTGTGGTTCCAGTTTGCAATGTTTTCACTTTCTTCTAAATTTTCTTTTTTGATCGGCCTTTCTTCTAATTATTTCTGCGCCAAGTTTCTCTGAATATTCGCCAAATCTTCCAATTAAAATATAAACTCACTGTAATTTACTTAGATTTGCATACATTTTCTTAATTAGTTTGAAGCTTATGATCTTATTGTGCTTTTCGTCGGAATTTTTGCTTAGGCTTTAAGGAATAGCCGCAATACTTAATCAATACCTGACACCTATTTTGCTTAGGCTTTTAATTGGTCACCGTTTCTTTTGTACATGTTGCCGGAATGGCTACTGCTTGTATATCATTTGGCAACTTTCACCCATTGGTGGTGCTTTACTCTATTTGTTTTGTCCTTTTGGAGGACAATAGCTCCAAGCTCTTACAACCACAAGGAATTTCTTGGATGGGAATTGCATTACTTGTTAGGTTGTAGTAGAAAAACAATTTGGAATAGACCAGAAAGGTTATCTTTACACTGACCAGGCATAACAAATGAAACAAGACTAGTGTTGCAAGATCATTCATCACAAACCAAGCTTATTAACTGACTCTCGCCTCCATCAGTTGCAGCAAATTGAGATACTAGGCAAGATGGGTTCAGTAATCTCAAAAATTAGAATCTTGGAGAACAATATTAGTAGAGTACAAATTAAGAACTTTAATCTGAACAACAAAGAAAAGTAGATCTCATTATGAAGAATAGTTCAACAAAATACATGGATATTTTAATGAATGTATTACTTCATTGATGCTTCGCTGTTATTTTCACTTCTTTCTCGACGTGACAAAGATATTGAGCAGAAACTCTATTGGTAACATTAAAGACTGTGGCAGATTCTGACGGGATTAACCGGTTTTCCTCGTTTTTTACCGGCTCATTATGCCGAAGAACTGCTCGAAGTTCTTCCGCTGTTATTTTCGACCAAGAAACCAGAAAGGAAACATTAGATTTGAGATATTTGAGAGAAGAAATCATAATGCTAATAGATTTTGTTTTTGATGAAGCTATTGAAGAAGCATCTTCCATGACAAACAGTCATTGATGAGATGAGAGGTAGGTCGGTACAGATTGGATCTACTCTCTAGTTGAAGAGGAGAACTATACTTCTTATATGGGTCAGAATCTGCACGTTAAATTTAGGGTTTAGTTACAATCCTTTGATTTTTTGATCTAATGGCTCATCCATGTATTTGATAGGCCGTAATTGGCGGCCTACAATTATTTTTATATACGGCAGTGATATTGCCCGATGCCGATACACATGAAAGATTTTAAAGGCCGTCATCTTTTCTAAGATGTCATCGGACTTGGGAGTCTAAATCTTGGACAATTTGATACAGCCCAAGGCCCAAAGCATTTCAATTGGGCACACCAGGTGTCTGGGTTTTGGAGTTGTTGCCTCCTGACTAGTGTACTGTTTTTATTAGTTTTGGCGCATGCATTTCTCTATACGGGCGACCATTCATGGGTTTGATGCGAATACATTACATGCTCATACGGCAAAGAAGTTGTAGCCAACGGCAAACCAAACTGATGCTAGCTTCATTTGTTTCATTGTAGGATTTGTAAGAACAATGGGGCCACTGGAAAGAAGATTGGGAACCATCCACGAAGAAGAAGTTCACCATGGATGCTATAATAATCAAAGGAAGTATCGCCGTCTAACATAAGTTCTTCTTGGTTTTCTTGTTATTGGTTGAGCTTAGTAGTTATCTCTCAGCTTATGGCCGTCCAATTCCAGTAACTTTACCAATACTACAGTGACACCGGCAACATGACATTCTCTAGGTAAACAAAAAATACATTGTAAAGAAGTGTCCAAGTTTCCAAAATTTTTACTTTCTCCTAATTCCTTCACATCAAAGCTAAATTTCCGCAAAATCCAGTTGTATTACAAACTCAGATTTCCCTACCATTTCTTCAGTTTTATTTATATTTGCTTGTTGTCCTTTAAATTGGAATTTTTGCTTAGGCTTCTAGGGATTACTTAATCCATATTAAACAAACTAAAGAGAACATACGTACCACCTATTTGGCTTGGCTTGATTAGGCATTTTGCTTGTTGGTCACCTGATGGCATTTTTTCATCCACCGGTGGTGCTTCATTCTATTTGTTTTGTCACAAGGCACTTGCTAGGAGTCAAGTAGAAAGAGAGTATGGAACGGACACAAAGCTATGTCTTATACTGAGACTGAAGCGTACAAAATGAAACAAGACTAGTGTTGACATTCATCACAAACCACGGTTATTACTCACTGACTCTGACCATCAATTGCAACAAATTGAGAATACTAGCCAAGATGGGTTAGGTTATCTCAAAATATGAATCATAGAGAACAAAACAGAATATTAAGAAAGTTAATTTGATCAACAAAGGAAAGTGGATCTGGTTATGAAAAATAATTTTACATAATACATGGTTATTTTCATGAATCTATTACTTAATTTCATGCCTCGCTGTTATTTTCACTTCTTTCTTGCCGTGACACGCCGAGATACTTCTGGTAACTCAATGTACCTTCAAAGCAAGACTGTGCAGCTGCTAACCAGCTTTCCAGTTCCCCTCACTTTTTACCTTTGTTTTGGATCATGTAAGCGAAAACTTCTCCAAGCTCTTCCAGCTGCAAGGCTCTAAGTATTTTCACTTCATTTTTAAAATGGTTAGCACCAGCAGATTTAAGATATTTGAGAATAGAAATCATAATGCTAATAGATTGTGTTGTTGATGTTGCTGTCGAAACATCTGCGCCATGATGTTGTTTGGTGGCCATTGACAATCAATCATAGAGATCATGAGATGAGAGAGCTGTTGTTTGGTTTGGTTTCTGCCTTGTCTTCTCAGACGAGATGCCGGCACAAATTGGATCTACTCCAGCAGTAGAAGAGAACTATGCTATTTATATGGGTTAGAATCTGCCCATTTAGTTTAGAGGGATTTACTGTTTAGTCCAGAAAACCCGACCCGGGTTACTGGCTAGTCCAACGTCAAAAAATATTTACTCCCTAGTCCATTTTTTTTTTGAAAAGAGTAAAATTACTCTACTAACCCTAATATATAACATTACGTATAATAATACATATGTTACTACATATTACAGATGTAGTATACTAGTTACTACTAGTATACTAGTAGTAATTAGTAGTAACTAGTATGTAGTATACTAGTATATTAGTAGTAATATGTTATGTATTGATACTACATATTGGTATGTAATATGTTATGTATTGATACTACATATTGACATGTAGTATATTATATATTGATATGTAGTATAATAATACATATGTTACTACATATTACATATGTAGTAGCTAGTATACTAGTAGTAATTAGTAGTAACTAGTATGTAGTATGTAGTAATAACATATGTAGTATGTAATATACTAGTAGTAACTAGTATGTAGTATGTAGTAATAACATATGTAGTATGTAGTACACTAGTAGTAATATGTTATGTATTGATACTACATACTGATATGTAGTATGTTATGTATTGATACTACATATTGACATGTAGTATGTTATATATTGATATGTAATATGTTTGATATGTAATATGTTATATATTGATACTACATATTAATATGTAGTATGTTATGTATTGATACTACATATTGATATGTAATATGTTATGTATTGAAATGCAGTATGTTATATGTATTGATATGTAGTATGTTTGATATGTAGTATGTTATGTATTGATACTACATATTGATATGTAGTATGTTATTTATTGATACTACATATCAAAAAAATTGTTATGTATTGATACTACATATTTTACTACTAGTACTAGTTACTACTAGTTTACTAGTTCACTAGTATATTATATTATAGTAGTATACTAGTTTAGTATAGTACAGTAGTTACATAATTTACTAGTAACAATAAGATATTTTTGTTACTACTAGTACAGTACATATTAATATGTAGTATCACCGTATTGATACTACTAGTATGTAGTAACATACTACTAGTAACATTTACATGTGTTGATACTAATTAGACCTGGAAAGGTGTTTTAGGAATTTATAAAATACACTTTATAGTCTCCACGAAGTTTTTGAACTAAAGAGTAAATAATCTAGTCCAAAAACATGTTTTTGGACTAGAGAGTAAATCTTTTCCACGGGTGGACTAGCCATTAACTGGGTCTGCTAGAACTGGACTAGCCAGTAATTCCTACTTTAGTTTTACTCGTTACCCTCTATTTTAGTTTCATACTTGAAAGATTTAAAAGGGTAGGATCTTTTCCTAAGGTGTCATCTGAGTATAGATGTTGGACATTTTGATACAGCCCAAGGCCACAAAACATACAAGTAATTAAGCAGTACTGAGCTAGGCATATTAGGTGTTTGGGTTTTGGTTGCCTGGTGGCGCATGCATTTCTCTATACTGGCCATTCATGAGTTTGATGCATTATCGCAAGGAGGAGATTTAGAAGCTTGGAATAGATCCTCCAAATATAGTACCGGAAAACCCCACTGGCGAAAAAAGTTTGTAGCCAACGGCCAACCGAACTAATTCTAGCTTCATTAGTTTTACTGGAGGATTTGTAAGAACAATGGAACCATTGGAAAGTAGATTGGAAACCATTCCAGAAAAAGAAGTTCACCATGGATGCAACTATGATCAGAGGAAGTTTCCGTCGGTGTCTACCGGAGGTTTTGAAGCTAAGAATAATAATATGATGGCTGATTTGTCTAAGAAAAGTTCCTCTATGGCTGCTAGATGATAATTACGTATAGATCATTTTGAGAGATAATGAAACGATGATGTCTTGGTTTTCTTAGTTATTGGCTGAGTTTAGTTAGTTATATCTCAGCTGAATGTTCTAATGAAATTAGAGTTTATATTTTACTAATAAATAACTGAAATAAAGTTTTAAAACACTCTATCTTTGATTACTTTCATGGTAACCGTAACTCCAAGGAGAATCTCTGACCATTCTATCAATTTGATCTCTGATAAAAAACACATCGCCTTGACAAAAAACACCGCCTTGAAACAGGTATTCCAAGAGGGTAACTAAAGTGCGCCAGATAATTTTCCCTTTCGAATATAACAATTCTTGACATACCGGGGGAAATCCACTGACACATGTTGACATCAATTCCGATTTGGTGCAGACTCTCTTACGAGTGGTCGCATGACATTTTGTTGGATGACTGAAAGGAGCCCTTTTACATTTTTCCTTGTGGGGAAAATGCTTTGCGTTGTTGTCGACAGTTTCCAAAGTTTTCACTTTCTTTTGTCATCTAACTAGGTATCACCAGGGCTTTACGGCCCGGCTTAACCTCCCATGTTAGCGTCAGTTTACATAATTTATTTATTTCTCATTCCAGGGTACTCATAATTTTATAACATTAGTAAACGCCTAATAATATTAGTACTGGGTCCAAGAGCATAGCTCAATGGTATCCCATCAACTCCAGTAAGGAGGAAATCAGGGGTTCAATCCTCGCCGTCATAAAGGTTTGTAATAGATTAGTTGTATAGTGGGTTGAGCGGTATTGAGTTTGGCAGTGGGGCCAGTCCAACTGGCTGGGTTCGGGTAGGGACATGGGTCCGGCCTTCGGGTATCAAAAAAATAATATATTAATACTAATCGAATCATTCTGCATTTAGGCACTCATTTCCAGCAAAAAAAACACCAATCACTTGATTTAATTTCATCAATACTCCAACAATTGTTGTCATTACTGGAACGTTTGCAACTTGTAAGCGAGTTTCCAGGGTAGTGGTCTGTTTCTAATTAACCAAGATTATACCTTGCAACAGGTGCAATCTGAAGGTATGCGTCAATGAATTCAAGAAGAAGCAAGTGCGCAGAACAAAAAGTAATACCATATCTTTTTTTTACTGCTAAAACCACGACATAATTTATACGGGTTCAGATCTGGGAACGACAGAGTCACAATGACCGGCACGCCACAATCGGGTGATCTCAGAAAAATAGGAAGACTATTCAAGAAATAAATTAGTTTACTTTTAGAACGTAATGATGATAACGATGAGAGAACAACAAATGATATGTCTTTTTTCTTTCGCATTGATTATGGTTACCATTTTTGCTCATAGGTATAACACATCTTGAGAAAATTAGGTTTCTTTTGTTCATCTCCTTTTATAAAAAATATTCCCCTACACCCGCACAAAACTACTGTATCTATTTTTCTATCCAAATTTTTTCTAGTCTAACTAATTTTCTAATATCACCTATATACTTATCAGCACCATTAGTAAACATAATAACACCAACAGGAATCATAAACTGGTCCGTATCGTATTGCTTTCGTAATATCGTGGTATTTTATGCAGCAGAAAATACCTCTTTTAGGACTGCTTAGACGGTTAGACCTTCCAGAGTTGCTTAGGTCGCAACCTCACAATATTTTAAGGTAATCTTGCATCCTTAAAGATCACTCATGATGAAAATTTATGGTTGCCCGTCAATTTTTGTAGTTCCAACTTAGCGAGCTTGATTTAGGTAAAACAATCATCTTAAAAATACGACAATTATACCCCAGAACGATGTTCCTAAATAATAATTATATCCCATGTATACTCATCAATAGTACAACTGCTTGTTAGATAATCGAATAATTGACACTTGATACATCTTGTTCTTGACAATTGGTTTTCGTGACAACTATTTACACTTGGCATGTTACAAATATCTAAATCCCCTCGTACATATCTTTCTTTTAATAATCGTACAATTCTTGGTGTTAATGATTGACGCATCATAAGCATAATTAGATGGAATAACATCCATGGCAATCAAACATTACTCATAGATTGGGTTGAGATGAACAATATCTATGTGGTTTGTTTTACATCAATTATAGACAGTTAGGTCTTTTCCATCATTAATTATGCTAAATATAACTTGGATTGCCATCTTCTTTCGCAAATATAAAACATTAATTATGAGAGAGCATTTACCTAATTAAGTCAAATTATATAACCTAATGTATGAATCTTCATCTAAAGACTGTGATAATTTCCATTGCATCGTTAACTTTTCTAGTTGTTTTGTTCTTATATATGTAACTTCAATTGAATATACTCGCCAATAACGAAAATTAAAATCATGTTGTCTCCTTGCCTTCAACAATTGCAAGCGAGTTGTATAGCACTTTAAAGTTAAAGTCCACGGGATAATTAGCGGGAAACTATATATTGTGAGAAAAATTATATATAGTAAAATGAAACAAAGGTCATTCTCACAACGTCCAATATCTATTTCAAGTAACAATTTTTGGAATTTGGTTTTGAAATTAAGTTTTTTTACATAAACTGATCATAATATGTATATCCATTGTTATCTTTAAGTATTGTGGTGTTTGTGGACAGATGAAAAATAAGCCAAAACAATTGGTGCTTAATGAAAATGTTGTTTTGTAAGTTTTGTTGTGTGAAATTTAATACATAGAACTATTTGCCTAAATTTTAAAATCATTTGAAGAGATGCATACGATAAATGGCGCAATACAAATATAACAAAATTTCTGCATGCCACTAAGAAGGCGAGTACGCATGTGGTTATTACATTTAACGAAGTTAATTTGCAAATTTGGAGATATGATTTTCCGAAACTGAAATTACATCCTTGAGATATATTCATGGTGTTTCCTTATCTGTTACCATAATCCATATACCTTTATGACCTCTATGTAATACCCAGTCCAATAAAATATTATCGTCCAGGTTTCGTGATCAAGATATCCCTTATTAGCTTTCTCAACAACCGTATTGATGGCCGGAAAAATATCTGTCCTGATTGGTTTTATACTTGTATAGTTGAATTCAAATTTAACTCCAAATGTTGTTGCTCATGTTCTCCCCTTGCCTGTAGCTCCTCCACCTCTTGAATATGACCAATTAAATATGGTCCTTGATTTCTTGTTTCGACTCTTTCCAAGGTAATTCCCTAAATATCTCATTTCTTTTAACCCTCTATATATACTTCGGACCTTGTAAAGTTAAGTACGTATCATCATTTCATAGTCCAATTCTCGGAGTATCTTTTTTTTTTATTGCAAGACCATAACAGAAAACATAAATTGTTTTTATTGATTACGTTATAAATACGGGTGCGCAAAGCATAGAAATATGTGATGCAATCTTCAGTGTGATGTTTTTATGATTACGTTGTAAAGCAGATCAAAGTTTTTTTTTGTGTGCTTGCAAACTGATAAGAAGATTATATTGATAAACGAAAAAAAAAACTAAATAAAGGGGCAACGGAATCTGACCTTCTAAAAGTAAAAATAGAGAAAATAGATAAAATAAACAAATGTTTACGGAAGCAATCTGAATTTATAAGAATGTAAAATATATTTGTTCCCACCAATACTATTATGATTCAAAGGAAGCGCTCCATTTTGTTAACAAATCTTCCACTGCGTCACTCTCTCTAAAAACACGGGAGAACCTAAAGTGTGGGGAAGAAAAAAAATTATGCAATTTTCTAATTAACAACTAATCTCCGTCAAACCAAATAAGTATCAGAAAGGACCATGATTATTTGTATAGAGTCACACTCGAACCAAAGTTTAGTCATTCCTCTTTAACTTGAGATAACCTAAATGATATATTGCTCCCTAAGATTTAGCTGGCCCTGCAATATCAATATCAATAGATTGGGAAAGACATCTCATAGTTAATCTTCGTTTTTTTTTTTTTTTTTTTTTTTTTTTAGTGTTTAGAACTGTGAGTACTTTGATTGCATTCCCATTCAACTTGTGATATTTATTTCTACATACTTGTTGTTGCGAATTAGATATTGCATCGCAGATTGCTTTTATTATTAAACATCTATTTGCCTTAATCTTCATATGACCTAATTTTTTCATACTTCAAATGAAATGCACTATTTTATTTGCAACTCTATGCATCTTACAAACAAACAAAAAATCCCAAAGTAAAGAGCCTTTACTTTCGGACGCTCTTAACTCTATTGCAAAATATTAATTTATTGACAAAACTTTATAAAATGATTTTTGGAGCATGCCTTTTTTTTTTTCTTTTTCTATTTTTCCTTTTGTCTTATCCTTTCTATTGCAAAATGCCAATTTGACAGACAACTTTGGAGTGAGTTCCCTTTCTGGCTACTCTCCAGCTTCCTCTATGAGATGTAACCTACTCTCGGCTCCCATCCTAGTTGTCTACAAAATTCATTCTCAAAAATAGTACATATTGCATAAACTTTAGAGCACGTACCATTCATATCTACAAATCCAAAGAAGAACTCTTTTCACAACATTGTATGCATGTGGTTCATAGTTCTGTACAGAATAAATTGGAAATAAAACTGATAATAATTATACATAAATAGATAATGAGGACCTCTATCAAATATTATTAAACAGAGAGTCAATTATCATAGGTACCTTGAGAAATTGATTCCTTTTTCTCTGATGGTTTCTTCTGCGAATAATGAAATCGCCGGTGCAGTTTGGGGAGAGATTATGGTTAAAGGATGTTTCCTATTGCATTCAGTTACATAGGTCCTCGGTATATGAAACATTAGTTTATGACGCTAAATCCCTTTGTGACCGAAGAAAATGGTTGACCAAGATTTATACATCCTAGTTGTAGGGCACATAGTGTATGCTTCTGACAAACATAGAAACAACAGGTAGAACTTTCTCAATCCTAAGATGCAGCCAGAGACTAAAATTGCGAACAAAAACTTGTTTTTCAGTAATAGCAGATACTAAAAGAAAATGGTAAGAGAGAAATCCACGTAATAATGGTGGCTAAGTTACTTGGCATTGTGATGTTGCGGTTCAACCGGGTTTCCAATTTACTGTTTTGGAATTACACTGAGTGATTTATTTTCACAAATGAAGAGAAGTATCACATTAATGTTTTTTGATGTTAAGGCCTAAGTTTGACCATGTTCTCTTGCTGAAGTGGCAAATATATTCACAGCCACAAATCTTGTCGTAGATGATATATGGCATGCTCGCATGTAAATCTATGTTGTACTATATATTAGTATCGAAAACACGTAAGGTTTTGGCTTATTCAAATTCAAATAATTGTGCCATCTGTGGGAGTCGAACCCACAACTACATGAGTGAAACCATGTGCTCTGCCATTTGAGCTAAGACAGCAAAACATAGATCTGTTTGTTGAAAAGATTGAGGATAGCAAGGAAAGAGTATACCTGACGCTACTCCAAATCCAAGTATAATACTAACAATATTTACAAAAATAATATTTCCAGTATTTACAAAAATAACCTCATATGCAACTTACATTGATCAGCTTTTTTACCTTTTCTTGAAGAATGAAGACAACACTACCTGGTGTCACCATTTACTGCTTTAAGAGCAAAGCATGCATTATACAATAAGAAGATTGTTTGTAGGAAACACCTCATGATTAACGAGATAAAAGAAACTGAAACGAAATGTCCCAACATAAAATAAAAAACACAAATTACTCACCGGTCATAATTTGGAAATATTAACGCTTATTGTTTTGAGTTGATAGTTTAAAATAGCTAACCTAATCCTTTATGGATCAAAGACTATGAGCAGTTGAAACCAAATCTAAAGATGAATGTTACCTTGCATATGGATCCACAAATCTGACATTTACCTGCAAGTAAAAGAAAGATGTATCCTTCAGACGTTCAACACCATCTAGAAGAGGGCATAACTAAAACAACTAAAACGTTTCAGTTTACATTAAAGTCATGGAATCATTACCGATTTCATTGTAGTGAAATGGATTTAAGTGAATGAATTAGATTATGGAAAACTTTCTATCTATTATTTTATGTTACGTATTCGAATCGTCTAGATTTTTAAATACACGAAATGAACAATTCTTGACGAAAGGTGAAAATAGATACAAACACTACAAATACCACAAAGTGAAAAAAGAAAAGTGGCATTAAATGAGAAAAATACAAATCGGTAAAGCTTACTGAAGCCAAAGAGATGGCTAAGCTTTTTGAAGCCAGAGAAAATAAGGCAGAGATTTGCTCCATCTCTACGGCTACACCATGAGTTCATGACCTGTCTGGATGTAAACTATGTCATAAATAGAACATCTTTCATCTAACCAAACTTCACGCAATAGAAATTTTACACACCTTTCTGGATGAGTAATTGAATTCAGAATGAAAGCTTGTCACATTTCGATTCAAAGCAATGGACATTTGGACGAATTCGAACACTAATAGGTATGCGCCTATGATGATTGAGAAAAATAAACTACCCAAATTATCAACATCAGAAATCTTTTGAATTTTACTCATCTGCTGATGGAACCACTCAGCAACCATCATTTTTATCATCTGGATCAAATTGTTGGTTGCATGTTCCATCTAGATTCATCAACTGCATCACTCTCTGCAAACAATAGTGACAAAACTGATTAGGTTGGAGAAACCTGTACAATTTTGTCTTCATGGAGTTAGAAACCATGATAGTGAAGCCATCTAGAATATCTCTCTAGGATCCAAAAGATATTAAAAATGGTGAGAATCTAAAATGTCATTCTACTCTCCATCATAAAGATTAACCTTTCGGGGAAGACCTCCAACGTAACCAAAAAAATGTTGCAGAAACTATATTCTGCATTGGAGCAAAATCGAATGACATTTAATGAATGGCCCAAAACCAAAGTAATATTATATGAACATGGTCACCTTCGTGGAAGAATCCCATCTGAAAGAGGCCAAAATGAAAATACAGGGATCATACTTTAAGCAGAAGACGGTGAATTTTCATAGAAAAACAAACCTCTTGTTTACCATGGCGACGACAATGTGCATGCATCTATACTTGACAGTGGCTTCAATAACAATTCCAATGATTTTCTGGATCATAATCATAGTAACTCTGACTCCTTTGATTTTCAGGCCATCATAGAAGGCCTAGCTTTGCCTGGGAATTCTCGAGTAGATTGAGAATACTCGAGGTCTAGCATTCTGTTATATAATATCGTATTATCTTTTCCAATTCCAATACACAGATAGTGTAAAACATTAGTTCAACAAAAAAGAAAAGAAAAAAGAACTTACTTGATAGCAGAAGTTAATAAGGTAGGCACACTTTGCATTTGGCTTAAATTCTTAAATGAGTAGCCTTATCTATCTTGACAGAATCCAACTGCCCTCTACATTTTTGAGAGGTTACTGACAGATACATTGAAACAAATTTTAATCTTTGTATATCTGTTAAAATCACATAAGAAACATTACCATAAATAAAAGGCATGCATAATAAGGGTTATAGAGATAAATGAGAGTGGTCATATACAGACCTTGTTGAGAAATCACAAAATTGTCGTCCATATAACCAAGTTCATTAATATTTTTCGCTGAATTGCAAGAAAATCACCACGAAACGCTGAGTTTTCGTGCATTGGACTGCAAGTATTTAGAAAATGAAAGTCAACAACTTAAAAAAATTATAAAACCTTCTTTTCTACATAGTTGAATTTTTTTTTAATTGTTACATCGAATCCATCATATAACGAAAAGCACTAAGTTATGTTAATAAATACCATCATTTGAGTATACCAAATACAATCAATTGCCAACTGACCCTATAGCAACCTCATTAGCCATTTCCTGGATGTTATTTGCACGGAGTAATAAACTGATTCTCCTAGAAGGTGCGCATCTTCATAGCACAACATAAAGCTTGGATGAAAACCAAGATCCTCAAATTTATCCCTACGTGTTTCACAGATTGTAGTTGGCAATTCTTACGCTTTAATCCTATTAGAATTAAAAAATTGCTGGTTGACAAACCATTTAGGAAAAACTCTGAGACGGAGAATAGAAGTAATACCTCGCCAAATTTGAAATCCACCTGAATACCGAGCTGGTGCAAATATTACTGAGCCTACACCCCCTTACCCTGAAACAGAAAACTGACACTTATGAAATTAGCACCTCACATTTTCTTGCTCTCTTCATAAAACTTTTTAACATGAACCCTTTTACCCAAGGAAACTGGCTAGCAATGCTAAAAACTCAAAACCTAGTTAATATTGTCATGTGGAGTCTGGGCATGTAAGATCGAGCCAAGAAAATCAAAACAACGCTGGAATTTCTTTCTGAACCTAGCAAAAAACGCAAATCTAAACAAACAGTGCATATATTTTGTGAAAATATAACATCCGATAGCTAGTTTGTCTTCTCTGCCACACAAACAAATGAACCCAAGTGGGTGAACTAATCAGACACTCAACAACTAACATCTGAAATGTTGCAACAACGAAAAAGTCACATTGCAGAGAGAACGTATTATACATGGACCAAGATGAGAAAACCTAGTTCAAATACCTGTGGTAATGGTGGAGACTTTTATACATCTAACCACATACTACACTTGAGTTTCCAAAATTACCTGAGAAAGCAGGGATGGAATAAGTTTTTTTGATATGGAACCTTGATAACTATCTGAAACTAATATATACCGGCAGTTAAACATCCCTGCATGTGAAAATGTTGAATTTCTGACAGATGCAAAAACACGAAAAACTATCTTAGACGGCGAAAACCACAATTCCGCAACAAAATACACAACAAAAATAATGGCAAAAAATTACCAACGCATATGAAACCAAAACATCTAATGATTCCTAACACTTACATAGCCTAGCAAAATACAATGTAACATATACACTCGCTTTATGTCCCTGACACGGCCAATATAACATCTACACCAATTGGAGATTGCAATTACCCTGTATTCACGTTGAGCTTGCCAGCATTGCTATCAATATATCTAGAAAAGTATGATCAAATCTACCAAACCACTGATTCTAAAAAGATGATACCATGCTTTCATGTATGCCACTAAGTCCCATAGGAAAACTAAATGATCAATTATAAATTTTGCAAGAAGTATTTAGCTTTAGTTTAATTGGTCAATGCACCCCATTCTTTTGATTTGCAAGTTAAACAAACAAATAACTTTGTTGCGAACATAAAACTACTAATAATAAACCGACCACCGCAAAAGCTACAATTGAGTTGCAATTGCCATGTAGGCTCAACTCCCTAGCCCGGATAATATCCAGGAGAAGAGAAGAGTTCACGCTCTAAAATATGCGGATCCTCACCTTCTAATTTCTTTGACTCCCAGAAATGTCACAGAAAAAGTGACTGTCGCCGTGATTTTTTATCTTTTGAGACATATGAAACTTTAAAATAACTGATTACTTAATCAAGCACATAATAACTAATTCTTCTTAGTATGATAGATGACCATCACTTATCTAAGCCTCTGATATTGCTACGTAGCTTTGGAAATGCCATCTAAAAAATGGTGCTTTCTGTACCCAGAACGTAGCAAAGTGCCTAGATGTATGAAAATAATATGCTCGAAAGGTTGGAGCATGCCACACCTTCTGTCAAACTATGTGGATTATAAGATTTAACTGATAACCGATGACATAGCAACCGGTAAATAAATACAGCGATAAATATTTACATAAGAAAGAGCAGAAACATTAAGCTGCATGTAAACTGTCAGATATACTGGTTTTTCGAGATAATCCTGGTACACATGACAGAATCAGAAGATTCCTCGCGTTAAGAAAAATAAGAAACTAAACCATAACTGAAAGAATAGCAACTCGGAGACTGTAAAATAGCCCAAAGACGTAAGAGGCATTAAAAAAATATCATAATACTCTGGTTTTCAATTTATACAGCTATGTTAATCGACAAAGTCGCACTATACTTGATATGTTTCCCGTTTATCTACTAAACATGCATCCAACAACCACATAGCTGACATATTAGATATAAAGGGAAATGACTCATCCATTCAACTATGGTACTATGATAACTCCTATCCTAGATACACTTTCACTCTTTTACAGTCCAAGAACCAATTGTTTGTTTTACCTACCATTAATAAAAACTATCAAGGGGAAGGAGTCATCGAGGCTTCTTCTTCTATCAGGGGAGGTCGCTTGGCTGATGGTCGTCTGCTCCAAGTGCTCAGTATCATCTACAACCAAGAAAACCCTATCAATTACAGTCTTTTACCATTCAAATATATATAACACCTTTCAGTCTTGCATTTCAGGTATGAGATATCATTGCGAATTAAAAATGGACTAAAAAACACTTGAAGTTCTCTAATCACCGGCTGGAAAGCACAGCCTTCCCCAGATTCCTAGTTCACAACTACATAGCTGACATATTAGATATAAGGGGAAATGACTCATCCATTCAACTATGGTACTATGCTAACTCCTATCCTAGATACACTGTTTCACTCTTTTACAGTCCATTAATAAAAACTATCAAGGGGAAGGAGTCATCGAGGCTTCTTCTTCAATCAGGGGAGGTCTCTTGGCTGATGGTCGTCTGCTCCAAGTGCTCAGTATCATCTACAACCAAGAAACCCCTATCATTACAGTCTTTTACCATTCAAAATATATAACACCTTTCAGTCTTGCATTTCAGGTATGAGATATCATTGCGAATTAAAAATGGACTACAAAACACACTTGAAGTTCTCTAATCACCGGCTGGAAAGCACAACCTTCCCCAGATTCCTAGTTCACTACATTCATGCAACTCAAGTAAAAAATAACTAAAAACAATTGGTTCCAAGAAATTCTCGCCTCCGCAAGATCTCTGGGACCAAATACTAACAAAGCAACTACTCCAATAACTAATGCCTCATAAACTTCAGTAACAAAACGTGAAGCATAAACAATTGTATATCTACATTTTCCCTTTTTACCTGCAACACACCCAAATTTTTTCACAACCTTACCTGAAAAAAATAACTTCAAAACTTAAACATTATAACTTTAAACAGATCCACTTTAGATGTATTTGGGGAAAGCTGAAGTTTTTAGCAAAACATGATGATCAAATCACCTAATTTAATAGATTTTGGCCCTAAGAAAACCCCTGTAAATTCACACAGATGGTCCCCTATATATAATATTCGACAAAGATCGACATGACTTCAAGCTGAATGATACGTAATGATTTCTGATGAAATATTTTTATCTTATTTATATATACTGATTTTTAATGAAAACAACGAAATTCACCTGATCATAGTACTACTTATTAACTAACCAAAATATAAACTTGATTACTAACTAAACCGATATTGTATTACAAACTTGCAATTTAATGATTGATTATGTTCAGTTGTCTTTCGATTACTCATTTATTACAATAGTTTTATGAACCTTAGTTGCCTCCATTCTAACCTGATGAGAACCCGCTGTTTATTTCATATGACACTAACTAAAATAAAGCAAACATACTAAGCATGTTTAGGATGAGGATATAGAGTATGCAACATCCTTCAATAATATAAGTTGTGCACACTCTTCAAGTCTTCATCAACATTCTTAGCAGGGCATAAAAGGAAAACTTACATGTTCTTGAGTACTGTTATTCAAGTGAACTAAAGAACAGTGGATAGACCTAACACCATAGGAGTTCTAGAATTAAGTAAAAGGTTTATAGGGCCCGATTAGAAATTCTTTTAGGTTCCATAATTGAATTGGTTGGTACGCTCTCGCTTCCACAATTTGATATATTTATCTCTAAATTCATGCATAAAACCCACCTCATAACCCAGATATACTCCGAAATAGATTCAGAACCACATAACATGGTATTAGCAAACGTACAACATTCAGAAATTAACTGAAACAAATACCGAGCTATGTTATAGCATTTTCCTTACCGATATGTTTTGTGATGCCTCCGTTTGACATGTTACTTGAACTTCCATAAGTTACACAGTTTTGACTTGGCCCAATTGTCTCATATTTAAGTGAACTGCCGGAGTAAAATAAGTAAACTTGTAGGGTTAATTCAAGGAAATTTGAAACGATCTAAACCAAGTCAGGGCAGAATTAAAACCATAGTTCTACAGTGCTTGAACCAATGTAGCTTAATTGATTGCTACGTCAATACTTTGTGGGACGCAAACACTAAGAGATCACATCGAACATAAGAAGTAAATCAAAAGTCTTATATATCCGTTGGTAGTTCTCGTCGATAATTAGACAACATGGAATTTACTTGAGGCTCTAACATTACCTCAATAATGTCATGCAAATATTCCATGGGATTACTCAGATCTAGTTTACTCTGAGACAATTTTAGCATCTTCATAAATGAAGAGCCACTTTGAAAACTCTACCTCTGAGCTGAAACCAAAACTTTTGTCATCCTACAAATTCGAAACCAAATTACAAAGTAAGATTACCCACATATAAAAACAAAAGAAACTACAATTCATTATTTAAAACTTTGCAGTGAGTTAACCAAAAACCTTCAAAACATAATTGAATTATGCAATCAGGCTGTTACGGTTGAGATTAATTTGAAGTTCATCGAGTGTAACTCCTTTCACATGTGATCTAACTGCTCCATGTGTTTTTTAAGCCACCAAAAACTTGCTTGCAGGTCTATATTTGGCCTTCTCCACTTTGAACGGAAATAACTTTATTAAGTATGGGATGGGATTATTACAGAGAGATTTTCAAAAATAAAGGAAGGAAGAAATTTTAACAGAACCTCTAATTAGTAACAGAAATCTTTAAATAATAACAGAAATTTTCGAAATCTCTGAAACAGAACCAAACCCAGCTAACTGAATTCCTTGGTAAGCATTCAATAGCAATATCTTTGAGCACCTCTGTTCTAACGGTGTAGGCATGGAAAATCACCTCCTATACTAACAAATTTTCTGCACAAACAACGACGGTCAGGAAAGTCCATTGCCCATAAATCGATACACCTCCATGTAAGATATAACAGGTACTGAGAAACACAATTAGCTGCAAAAACCCTCTAGGCTAAATCATTCAACTCGGTCAACATATTTACCCCACTTTATGGAATCTATACATCTTCCAACTTGCAAAGCTGGAAAAAAAAAATAAAAAAAATTGTTCCAAATATTGATTTCTATTGTCGTTAGTTGTTAATCAATCTAAAAGAAAAAAAATCAATTTACCAAAAAATTTGCAAAAACTATTGACAGAATTCAAAGACAAACCGAAACTACAGAAACAAACAAATCAAAATCATATAATCAAATAACCTCGTAGGAAAATAACCTACCTCTGATTTTGCATAGATTGTTTCAGCACAACGATCTTCCAAAGACTCTTATTAGATAACTCAGAGAAAGGGGAGAAACCCTAGAGTTTAATATATGGTAAAACTCGAGTTTAATATGTGTCCCCTATCATTCCTAGCCGTCCAAGTCAAACGAAATCCAGACAATAAGGACCGCGAGATGATCCTTTCCGGCCAATCCTGTCCACTCTTTGACTCTTTGATCAAGGAGTCAATTACCACGTCTTTTTGTAACTATGTTCCTTTCCAAATTCTTCAAATTTTCGCCAAATCTTCCAATTGCAGTATAAACTTAATGTAATTTATTCAGATTACCCTAAAACTTGTTGTGCTTTTAGTTGAAATTTTTGCTTAGGCTTCTATGTTGGATATTTTCAATAACATCGAAAATAAAATGGTTTTTTCGTTTTTTGGTTTGCCGCTACAACGGGGAAGTGTCTTGTGTTGAATAAACACAATGAATGTTAGTTGGAGATGAAAAGGCACCTCCAAAGGGTGTGATGGTTCACAAAAGACACATCCGTTCCCGTAAGACACTATTGATGTCTTTTGAAAGTGAAGAGGCATCTCCAATAGGCATGAGTTGCCTATAAGTAGTGATGATTTGTTTTCATTCATATATGAAGAACATCAAAACTCTTTCTGTTTTCCTCTCTAACAAGCATCATCAGAAACTAAACCTGTGTGTTCTTGGTTAGGTCAAGGTTGTACAGGCTTTGAATCCAACATTGTTGTAGGGCTTCAAGTATCCTGACGGCAATATTCATTGACCTATTTGTACTCGCCAATCTAATTGGGAAGGGTCGAATAATTGTCGAAAAGAATCTATTATTAGAGCCTTGGACCCAGAGACAACATTCTTTTCTTCACCATGTTTTAGTGTCAATTTTCCAACAGTTTTCGACAATTATTTCGATAGAGCACGGTGAAACAACTAGGGTTAAGAACGTTTCTGGTTGATTTTCGTGAAACAAAAAAAAAAAGAAAAATACGTCGTTGGAATCCATTAATGAAAGATTTACTTGGAGGGTAGGACGACGGAGTTTGGCTTAAAGACGAATCTGAAGACAATATCTGTCCCCATACATCTTTGTTAGACAGGAGCCACCGGGGGTTTCGTTTCCTCCCTACGGTTCCCTAAACAGTTCGAAGAACGATTGATGGCTGTTTTTCGGAAGCAAATAGTTATAACTGTGGATTTGTTTTGGGAGATGCTTGATCTTTGGAAAGGACTTAGAGGGAGTTTCTGGAACTTATCGGAGGAAGTTAAACTAGAAGAATCTTGAAAGGGAAATGTGGAGAACGCCGTTGTGACTCTTCCAGGTGATGTCAACGATATATAAAGAGATCGGAAAATTTCTAATCAAAGAGTTGGGATTCTTGGGAACGACAAGGAAACGGTTAGTACTTCAAGAGAAAACGGTTCATAAGCTAATTTATGAATCGGTATATTTCAATTTCTCGGTCAAGGGAAAAGGTTAGTATAATTTACTTCTCTGATCATATATTAACATGATTTTATCTAGTGTTAATATCAATGCACGTCAAACTTTGAGTATCGGTGTATTCTTTAATCACCATTGCCAAGGTAAGCCAAATCCGAAGAGTGTAAACTGTATTACTATATCGGATTTGAAATTTCATTCTTATAGAAAATAGGTGTGGACATAGATCAGTGAGATCCATGTTATGATGCTTCCTTTCGTTGATCTGGTTGAATCTGTCAACCAATGCTGTAAAAGAACAAAGGGCATCCGAACCAAGAGAATTTCTTAAGAGTTGATTTATGGAAGTTGATGTGTATAGCTTTAAATTAAGGATCTAATTGTTTTGCATTGTCACCAATAAAAAGAGGTAGAGTGCATAATTTTCTTGTTAGTTCCTGATCAATGATCTAGTTAGTGACAGTATGATTGCTTATATGCCTCACTATACCTTAGTTTCGTATGCCAAGGAAATGCGCGTAGAGACCCACATTATGATTAAAATCAGTGTGTCTAGATAAATACTACTCTAGTATGTATAGTTTGTCTTGTTTCTTCTGGTATTATGAATCAACTATTAGAACCGTGTCTTTGCAACAAAAGGCAAATTGATTGCTACATACAGAAGTATCCCATTTCTAAGGAGTCAGGGGAAGTGGCAGTAGTTTCTAATGAATGCCATTTGCATCCCATGGGCTAATGATATTTAGCAAAACTATGAAATGGAAGGGAAAGAGTTTATTTGACATTTATATAAACCTTTCTAGTTGTGTGGGGAAACGTCGTTGATTGTTGAGACAACAATTTTACGGCACGGATATGATTTCTTCCAGTAGGAAATGACAAAAATGGTAACGTGTGGCGTTCTGCATTGTTGGATGCGAAACTTGGTAAAAGAAATTGCGTGTTCGTTGAAGGATCTCAGAATACAATTTTCTGAGGTAACCTTTGGTTGGTGCGCACACTTATGGGACTCCAAAAGAGAGCCAAATCCTAAATTACTACATGGATTTGAAGATTTCTTTTTTAGAAATTAAGTGTGAACATGTATCATTAAGATTCATATGATGATGCCCACTTGGTGATCTGGTTGCGCCTTTAAGAAACCCAAACTAAGAGATTTGACTACGAGTAAATTTTATTTGTGACTGCTATTTCTGGCTTTTGAAATGAAAATGTATGTCGATTAAATGTCATGATGGTTTACTGTATCGTAACTTGATTCTGATTAATGCTCCATACAATCAGTGATTGATTATTATAATTTATAATCTTATGAGAATGTGCTGACATGACTGAAATGAGTTGCATGAGATTTATATGATTTTGCTTCAGTATAATGGAACGCCAAATTTTCCATTGAGCCAAATCCGAAGAGACAGTAACTTAAATTATTATATAGTTCGGATTTGAAGATTTCCTTCTTTAGGAATTATGTCCAGGCATCGATTGGAATGTTTGGAAAGGAAATCCAAATCCATAGAAATAGTATCCGTACTGGTATGGATTTGAGGATTTCTACTCGGAAACTATGTGTGCCATGTGCTTGACACAAATCAATAGTGTTGGATTGTGCCTGTACGGACAAATAAAGACATAATCTGTAAACAATCAAATTGTGTACAGGGGTTACGGACATGAGCATCCATTTTAGGAGCCAGAGAGAGTGGCAGTAATTTTTTAGTGAGGATGCTAATTGTATACCATGGGTCAATGAGTTTTGCAAAAGCCATAAAATGGAAGATATGCTTTGTACAGTTTACTTACAAAAGTAAAAGATCCGGAAACTTGAATTCAATCAGATCGGTGGCTGTTTGGATGAGAAGTATATCTAACTTTCACATATTTTCTGTGGAATGTTTGCAAAGTAGTGCCAAGTCCAAAGTGGTATCCGTACCAATACGCTGGATTTGAAGAGTTCTTTAAAAATTATCGGTGTGCATGTTTGATACAAATCAAAGAAGTGATACGCAAATCTGACTCATTTTGGTCGCGTGACAATAGAGGAGTATTGTCATGAATGCTCTATGATTAGAGAACCAATAGAGATCACCAATGATTGTTTAGGCAACAATTTTTTGGTACGGTTATAATTCTTGTGATAGGAATTGTAAATTTTAAAGTCTGTAACCATCATACTTGTTAAGATAACAATTGCAGTACATGAGTATAATTCTTGCGATATGAATTATAGGTTCCAAAATCTGGAAATTGGCATGTCTTAAATGACATCAAATGGGAAGTAGATTACCGTTAATATGTAACATATGAGCGGCCGACTAAATATCCAACGATGGGATGTTACAATATTGCCGACGCATAAATTATGAACATTTGCATTGCATAATGTAAAATGTTAAATAGACATTGTCTATGTATTTGGGTATAAATTTATAGAGGATTGGGAATGAGCATAGGAATTACTCATCATGATGATGTGCTTGTTGAAATAACCAGTAAATTGCCTACGAATTTCTTATGTCTCTAGTGAATGCAAGTCTATAATGACTTAATAACTTCTTGTGAATTAACTGTCAATGTTAATTATGATTCCTAGAGAAGTTACAATTACTTTGTAAAAAATCAAATAAGAACATTTTTCATAATGTTGTCAAAATTGATTGCATAAGTAGATGCAATTAATAAATAACGAGGTAGAATGGCTTGGAAACTAACTTGTAGAGATCCCATTTTGGAAGAAGTCATTTCAAGTAGTCTCGATTAATTGAGAGAATCAGGATATGAATCTATAATGTCTCTAATGAGAGTTATAATGAAAAAGCCAAGATATGCGCAAGTCTTGGATATCGAACCGTAAGTCAACTACTCAAGAAAGGAGTAATTGCAGTTAACCATTGAAACGGAGAAAAACTTGGCAGACCTGTTTATGAAGAGTCTTCCAAAGGAAATGTTTCCAATGAAGTATAAGGAGATGGGACTCAGGTCTGTGAAAGAAGTTCGCTCACCAATAACGGAAACCCAACTTATGTTTTGAAAATGATAAACTAAGTTCAATGTGGTACTATCAAGTTATTGAAGTGGTTATGGTACACTAAACTAAAATTTCCCATTGCCTTCTAGCGTAGTGATTCTGCATGATCTTAGGGATGGATGAAAATCCTTAATAAGTCTAACTTTTATCACAAGATATCTCGCAGAAACACCTTCGAGACTTACCTATATGAGTATATGGAAATCAGGCCATTTCATATGAGAATAAGACTGTTCTCATAAAAAGACTCATGAATCCAGGAGAAAGCACAGGGCCATTAATGTGTGGATAATAGAACATACTATTCTATGAAATCAATATGTGTGGAGGTTCCGGTTTTATCACAAGGGGTACTTGGTTCAAGATTAAATTCACCATAGGACCTCGATAAAGCTTTGAATATCTTACACTAAGTGAAGGCTCAAACCCAAAAGGTACCTATCATTTATGTATTGGTTCCAACGATGATGCTTTGTCTCAACTTACCTTGAACTACGCTGGCTTGATCCCACACGGGTACGTAGGCAGTCACTTGAGTGATGCGGCCACTCTTGTTTTATAAGTTTTACTTTATTTTTCATGTTTTTGGTTATTGAAAATAGGGGGATTGTTGGATATTTTCAATAACATAGAAAATAAAATGGTTTTTTCGTTTTTTGGTTTGCCGCTACAACGGGAGAGTGTCATGTGTTGAATAAACACAATGGATGTTAGTTGGAGATGAAAAGGCACCTCCAAAGCGTGTGATGGTTCACAAAAGACACATCCGTTAAGACACTATTGATGTCTTTTGGAAGTGAAGAGGCATCTCCAATAGACATGAGTTTCCTATAAGTAGTGATGATTTGTTTCCATTCATATATGAAGAACATCAAAACTCTTTCTATTTTCCTCTCTAACAAGCATCATCAGAAACTAAACCTGTGTGTTCTTGGTTGGGTCAAGGTTGTACAAGCTTTGAATCCAACATTGTTGTAGGGCTTCAAGTATCATGACGAAAATATTCATTGACCTATTTGTACTTGCCAATCTAATTGGGAAGGGTCGAATAATTGTCGAAAAGAATCTATTATTAGAGCCTCAAACTCAGAGACAACATTCTTTTCTTCACCATGTTTTAGTTTCAATTTTCCATCATTCTAGGCAATACTTGATTAACATTAAACTGAAGTGAACATTACCTGACACCTTTATTTGGCTTAGGCTTTTTGCCTGTTGGTCATCTTTACTTTTGTACATGTTTATGGCTATGCTTGTGGGTCATCTGGTTACAGCATTTCCCACCAATTGGCGGTACTTTATTTTCTACTTGTCACATGTGTTGTTGTGACTGTTGTTTTAGTCTTTAGATGTCACTGCAGGGCCAGGCATGATGCTGATGGGATAAGCAGATGCGTAACCCGGTGCTCGCTGAGGTTGACTCATTTTTTGTTGTCTCTTACCACTACAATGCATTTGCATTGAGGTAACATTTAGTGTGCCAATATCGGCACTGCAATACTTGCTAGGTTGCAGTAGCAAATAAATTTCGAATAAATCTAAGGCTATCATTATACTCAGCCTGCAGGCATAAAAACTGAAAACAAGACTAGTGGTGCAACATGTTGCACATTCATCACAAACCAAGGTTATATTCACTGGCTTTGACCATCAAAATATCAACAAATTCTGACTATCAATATATCAAGAAATTGAGATACTAGCGAAGATGGGTTAGGTACTGTAAAAAATTAGAATCTTAGAAAAAAAATTTAGGAGAATATAAATTAAGGGGCTATTTTGTGTTTCCTCCCCTCCCAAGATCGCTAATTAGCGTTTCTTTCCCAAATAGATAAAAATTAGTGTTTTCTCCCATCGTTAGTTTTTCCATCCATTACTAGGTTAGAAGAGTAAGCACCTGTGCACACGTGGAAAATTTAAAATAATTATTTAAAATCTACCCAAAATACCCTCTTAGAATTGTGCAAATTATGTGTCATATTTCTCTTTAGGGTGTAATAAGGCCTATTCCTATGCATATGCCAAACTCATATATTTGGTATATATGCACCCATTATGGGTATGCCAAAGTGCCAAACTCATATGCCAATATGCCAGGAATAACATAGAGGCATACACGACAGAGTTTCCAGCGAGCGATAGAATGTCCATCGCTCTATGGTCAAGCCAGCGCTCGCTGGTCATTAAATTGCCAGCGCTAGTCAAGTTGTCGCTCGGTGGTCTGATCATCGCTTACAAGATCTTCATCCAACGGCTACTATTTCCCCCCTCTATAAACACCTAATTTCAATTTCATATCAACTCACCCCATAATTTCTAACCTTCTCTAGAATTTCTCAATCTTCTTCTTCAAATCTATAACAATCACATCTTCTCTACAATTCTTTTCATTTCTTGTAATATGGATTCACAATCTCAAAGTCAAGAGAAAGGCAAAGCTAAAAAAGTCAAAGTCCGTGGTGCAAAATACACACTGATAGAGGATGAATGCATTTGTCGTAATTATGTTTATTTTTACCCAAGATTGTATCGATGGTGCACAACAACATGGTAACACCATGTGGGATAATATATTTATGAAATATGAAGAACAAACCATGAACACCAATCCTCGTGATGCAAAAGGATTGGCAGAACACTTCATTGTAATCAACAGGGAAGTAGCCGCTTATGTTGCATTGATAATGCAAGCCAAGAGAGAAGGCATGGAGAGTGGTCAGAACGATGTTGATTTTGAAACAAAGGCTCGTTTAGATTGGCAGCGAAAACATGGTAAACAGTTCGCTTTCGAAAGTTGTTATCATATTTTGAAGGTGTTGAACAAATATAATCCATATTTCTTAATAACTAATCCACAAGTACCTGAAAGGTCACCATATAATTCTTCTCCCTCAACACCAAATTCTTCTCCCTCAACATCAGATTCTGCAAGAAACCCAAACAATAACTTAGTTTTTAATAATTATGAGGATAGTGGTAAGAGAAAATTGTCAGGGAGGAACAATTCAAGACTAGCTAGAAAATTATCTCAAGACTAGGGAGTTCTAGTGGATTTAACATGACGGAGTTTATGGAACATCAAAAGACCGTCGAGAAGCAAAGAGCAGTTGATAGGAAATTTCAAAACAGGGAAAGTAAAAAAAGTCGTATTTCTCAAGAAAAAATTGGATTTGACTATGATAAGCATAACATTCTTCAAGCTAACACTTCAATTATGAACGACCAACAAAGACATGTGTGGAAAATTGAATTTGACAGAATTCAAGCACAGATTGAACAACAAGCTGGATTTACTAACAACAATGGTGATGATGATGATGATGGCACTGATGATGAGTTTGATGTAGTAGTTCCTCTAAATGATTGATGTATTAAATTAAGTTTTAATTTAAAGTATTGCATTTTAATTAGATATGTTGTTGTTGAAATGTTGAAATGATGGCATTGTTGTTGTTGCATTTTAATTTAATATGTTGAAATGAAAGTTGATTATTTTGAAATGTTGTTGCTCCTTAACTTTAAATAAAAATACATAAAACTTTAATAAAAATATGTAACTTAAATAAAAATACATAACTCATTGTCTTCCATGCTCTGCCCAACGAACTCATTATCTTCCATGCTCTGCCCAAAGATTCAATCTCCGATCATCTCTTAAACTTTCGTACAAATTTCGGTTCTGAATGTAATTAGTCATTTGAGCATAATTCACTAGTGGAAAATAAAAAAAGTAAGTCTGCTAGAAAAACACTTAACTTCGTTGAAAACGACTACTCTTGGGAGCCCTGGAATTGTAGTCTTATTTCTCAAAACGACTACTCCGGGGATACGTTTATTTTTTTAAATTACAACTTCTGTCGGACTATGATTAAGTACTAACAGACACAGTCATTTCTTTAATTTAATTTCAGAAAAGATGATTCGTGTGAATCCTAATCTAACTGGTATTTCTGACTAAACCTATTTCAGAACATCTGATTCATCTGAATTATCTCACTTATTTCTGACTGAACCTAAGATTAGAAACTCATTAAATTGAAATTAGAAGATCATTTCACCCACTAATCAAAACATTCACCATTCAATTCAAAATTGAAATTTGTTGTACAATATTAACTGAATTCACATGTGAATTGAGCTGACACTTGAGTCAAAACCACGAAAAACTGTACACAACTACTGAATTCACTCCGGTTTAAGTTCTCGAAGATATATTTTCTTACAATCAGTGGAAACCAACCAATGGACAATAAAATAAACTAAAACCAGCAAAAGATGAACTGAGCTTCCCAACTGATCGGAATAGTATATCTGCAGCAAAAATAAGTTTGGGCATTAGAAGTTTAATAACAAAGTTCTGACAGCATAGTATGACTGGTTGTCACAAAGAAGCAATTCTCTAATATATGACTTATTGTTAATCTTCCTCGCATAAATGAAACCCGAGTGATGTGCAAATAATTTCAGACACATGTACATTCACATCGAGTATAGCTGGCAACATCTAGGAAAAAGAAAGACAAGAAAACTACGCCGGACCTACCAGTATAATTGAACAAATGCTCAGCAACTAAAACACATGCAAATTCATACATATGGTACAAGCATCAAGTAACCTGATCTCCAAAGCATTCTAGCCTTCAAGTAAATTCTTGTCATTTAATTCATATAAAGTTGGTTCTTGTCAATTCATACATATGCACACTAAAAACTCAATCAGAATTTCTTCCAACGCAGCAAAAAAAAGAAGGAAAAAGCATACCTCGAGCAATGCACCAATAGTTACAGGATCCAGGCTATGGCTTTTACATTCAATCCTTGCCTTGTTCATAAAAACATGTGGATTTGAACACACCAACTTTTCCAAGATCCATGTCTTTCACTTCCAGGTGAAGGATTCCCTGAACAAATAAGAAATATGAAGTTACTTTCTTTAACAGATTAAGCAACCTAGTCGAACTAATACAATTTATATTTAAAAGATAAGTTATTATATATGGTACAACTTTAAACTAACACCATCTAGATAACATTCAATGACTTATTATTAGTACATGAAAAGAAACACATAATGTAATTCATCTAACTGACAGGTTCACAAGAAGATTGGATAACATATAACTTTGTTCATATAAATAATAAGTTCTGATGCAAGTCTAATTGATAAAGTGTGAGAGAAGAAAGACTTCATAACAAGACCAGCTCATGTTGTTGTACCTTAAAGTTGTGAAGCATGAATTTTTCACCATATCGTATAGCAGATCCGAAATCAACATCGTATATCATATCCTGTACCAAA
This sequence comes from Papaver somniferum, assembly GCF_003573695.1. Lineage (NCBI taxonomy): Eukaryota > Viridiplantae > Streptophyta > Magnoliopsida > Ranunculales > Papaveraceae > Papaver > Papaver somniferum. The sequence goes on along the minus strand of NW_020647637.1, from coordinate 305,627 downwards.
AGACACAAGATAAATTCAAGAGGAAACGAAGTCAGTAAAATATACTCAGGTTAATTAATGCGCAATTCATTCTTTATAAATAACCTGACCCCTTGAGAGGTGCAGTATACAAAAAAATACCTGCTTATGTTGTTATTCAATAAGCTCGTAAATAACAGAAGCAAGGAAGTATGCAAATGGAGTAGGCACAAGCCGCACAACATACCCACTAGCAGAGAATGGCTCAAACTCGAGACATGTATGAAGATCCCAAGTCCTGCACCACAAACCCACCTGTCGTGGAGATCCGAATGTAAAGATTGAAATAGACAGTTGACCCAGCTGCACCGATGATCACACCTGAAAAAGAAACATAACACTGTAAGTTAATCACTTCAACTATAAAATTTCAATTAAATTTAGTTTTGTAAATCATATCCAGAAGGTAGATCAATACATTTTAGAAAAAGAAAGAATAAACTTCATTTTTCAAAATCAAAATGAAGTAAGCAATAAAGTTACTGGATTGGAAATTTGAGCAAACTTCCATACAATAACTCATACAAGACCAGAATCACACAGGTTGAAATGCTTCAATTCCGAGTAACTCGTCCAATTTAAAATCCCACAACCTATAAATTGCAAAAGGTTCACATTTAATATATAGAAAAATTTCCTAATACTTCATTCAATAAAATTTATAAATTTCTGAATATGAATATTATAGCAGATCTCTACACAATAAAACCCAAATTCAATCAAAAAATTCAGATGAATTTCTGGTCATTCCAAGCATGAAGCATCTAAGGTAATTAAATTTTTACCATCCAAGGCCATTCCAAACTTCTTACCCATTACCCATTACCCATAGTACCAAAAACATCAGCACACCACAATACATGTTGCATGAGCAACCATTCTAGCAAAATCAAGCTACCAATAATGTTAATACAAAATGAAACCTAGGCACCAGAATAAAAAAGAGAAAAGCAAGTGTTATTCTAACATAGCCTTTACCTTAAACATAAATCATGATCAACATGAAAAGATCTTCAAATCTACACCTCAAACAAAATAAAATAAATCAGTGAATGAAGGAAAACAGGGTAGAAGATTGAAACCTAAACAAGACAAGTTAACTAATTACAAATCGGATACTTAATTATAGGAGTTATTGAATTAAAAGAGGGGTTTTTACCTTTGAAGCTTGAGGACACCATCAATTACTAATAAACATCTGCAAACATAAAAGCCCTTTTAAGTATCGGCAATTTAGAGAACATATAGGGTTAAAATGTTCAAAAAAAATTAAAGAAATAACTTAAATGGATAAGTAAAGGTTTGAAGATAATTACCTTCTACTTCTACAGAGAAAAATCAAATTAAAGTTAGGTTTCAATAGGTAGACAAAATTTGGGTTTCATTACAAGAACATTTATAGATAGAAAAGGTAATGAAACAGGTAAAATTGTGTGTATGTTTGAGTAATTCAGGGTTAGGGTTTGGTAGTATTCAATGGTATAATCTCTGAAGAGGAAGAAAATTCAACAATTCTTTCTTCAACTTTGACTGAATAATACGATTGAAAAACAGATCAATGAATTAAGGAACTAATTTTAGGGGAAAATTTTCCAAAATCATGGCTCATAATAGAGGGGAAGAGAATAAGAGGAAGAAGAAAGAGAGAAGCGCAGTTAGTTTAAAGACGAGAACAGATCGACAGATAAGGGTTGGGTGACTGAGAGGAGAAAAAGTAAATCTGGGATTATAGAAACTAGTTTCTCAAACAGACTTAACTATACACATTCTAAAACGTCTCCCCGTGGAAGCCCAGTTTATTAAGAAACCCCTTGGAAGACGTTTTTATAACCCAATCAGACTTAAAAAATCCATTTTCCACTAGTGATTCCTTGCACGGACTCCTCTTCGTGGTTGAATCTCCGGCCGCAAATCTTCATCTTCATAGTTAGTCCACTCCGGGTTACGACGGGTTTCCTGAATTACCATGTTATGAAGAATTATGCAAGTGAGCATAGTCTTGTGCATTTCACAAGTACTCAACCCATGATACGGGCCACAAATGATAGCGAACTTCCTCTTCAAAATTCCAAAAGCGCATTCCACATCCTTCCTCGCTCCCATTTGGGCATCGTTAAAATGCCGGTATGAACGGCCTAATGCACCGACAGGAGGCTGACGGTAGCATTGAACCAAGGTGGACCACTTTGGGTAGATACCATCCGCAAGATAATAGCCATGAGTGTATTGGTGGTCGTCATAAAACAGACTTGGGGAGAAATTTCATGCTTCAAATCTTCAAACAGAGGCGACTTATGCAAAACATTGATATCATTTTGTGAACCCGGAAGACCAAAAAAGGCGTGTCATATCCAACAATCATAAGAAGCATCAGCTTCAAGGATAACTGTTGGTTTTGGATAATGACCTTTATATTGACCGGCCCAATAAACAGGGCATCCTTGCCATATCCAATGCATACAATCGAGACTACCTAGCATTCCTGGGAAACCCCTTTCCTCATTCTCCCTCAATATCTGTCTAACATCTTCCTCGGTTGGTTTTCGTAAATATGTTGGACCAAAATGATTAATAATTACTTCACAAAACAATGAAAGGTAAGTGAATGAAGTTGTTTTACCATACGAAGATACTCATCGTTCGCATCCGCTGGTCTTCCATAACCTAGAATCCTTAAAGCCGAAGTAACTTTTTGTTCAAGACTATGATCTCTAATATTCAATGCATCAAACTGATAATTAAATTGAGGTTCTACCCGACAAAGCTCTTCAATAATCTTTATCACCAGATGTCGAGGCATACAGAATCGACCTTGGAAATCTCGATCATAGTACGCATAATTGGGAAGAAAATAATCGTGCATCAGCTTCTGATGGTAAAATTCCCTCCCTCGATAAGTATACCTTCTTGAGAATACTTCTTGTGGCTCTGGAACTCTCGGTATTTGGCCCGTATGTACTAACATCAAAATGTCGACGAGTTTATTATCTTCAGCTTCCTCATCGTCAAGTTGTTGCATCCTCCTTCGATGCATTTCTTGTTGTAATCTAAACTGATTCATAATAATATTCCTCTCTTCATTGGATCTCGCCATTGAAATTTGAAATGATAATAGAGATAGAGAAATTGGTGAAATATAGGTTGAAGTAGGTGTGAGTACCTTGGAGAAATACGAGGGCGTATATATAGGAACCATTAGGGTGGAAATAAGCGTTGAAAAGAATCCAGTGGTCGATATAATCAATAGCGCCAGCGATACTATTTATATCGCTCGGCATAATGTATAACGCCAGCGATATTCTTAATATCGACCGCTAGAATATCAGTCGCTTATTGGTTTTCCCATAGCGGCACAATTGGTTTGCCATGCCACCTGGTATGCCAATCAGTTTTTTTTGGCATACCCATAGGAATAGGCCTAACTAGAGTATCCGGTCCTTTAGGCCTTCTCTCAAACAAGTGATATGCATTTCACAAATGGTGATGGAGAGATCTCTGTTGGAATTCATCTACTTCTTTATCAAATGTCCTTCCCTGCAAAATCAAATTCATACAACCCATTGATATCTAACAAACTAGGAACCTTAAGCAGTCATCAATTTCATCCTCAATCAATCTTCAACCTCTCAAGATATGTTCACAGCAACCCTGTCAATCTCTAATTCATGTTTAACACCAGTTCTAGCACCACTGAACCCATCTCCGTGTCTTTTCAAACACAGCAACAACCAAACCAAACAACAACCTCTTGTCAACTACAGAATCACCTCCACAATTTCTCAAATCACCTGTAACAGCTTCTTGACTCTTAGTAAACATCCACCAACATCAAAGCCATCTCATCAGCATCCCCCAGCACAATCAAATCCATCTCCAATTTCATCACCACAACCAGGAACCCATGATAATCAATCAATCGATTTGATTCAGTTCAAAACCCTACCTTTAAGATTCTCCCTATGAACCCCTGGACTAGCAAACCCAGTTCACTAATTCTATCTTCCAATTCTCAAATCTTCGTCTCCAACGGCAAGCTTAACTCATTTCATGGATTCAAAATAGCATCAACAGATAATAATAAATTGATTTTGAGTTTCTAATCTAGCAATTCGATGCTGATAACGCTAGCAAATTAGACCGATGATCACTGCTATGGTTGCCGGTGATAACATCGAATTGCTTGAATTTATTCAACGGTTTGTCTTCTGCCCTAGCTTTTGATTTTGATGCTCCATATTTGAAATTCGTCGATGCCATAGTATTTTTCCTGGGAAATAAATAGAAATTTACATTCGCATAGTACTGTTCATGTATATGATTCTAATAATTCCAAGAATACTTCATCTTTTGGATATCATTCCAATTGAACGATTCTCCTGGTATACTTTTGAACTCGCGATCTCCAATTGTTCTGATACATAAATAATTATGACGATAAGAGAATACTGTATTAAAACTATTTCGTTGGTTGATTGTAAAATCAGTTCCGTTGCCGACAGTCGAACGTGGGAGATGATGAAGATCTGTATCAGATAGGAAACGAAGAAGAAGACTAAAACTCACCGTTAATATCGAACTTCTGGTCGTGGGTGGTCCACGATGGGCGTTTTCTTTAGGTGTGAGGGTATTTCGGGTAGTTTATTGAAAAGGTTTTTGATTTTGCCCGCTCGGATTATGATGTGGTCGGGCCGCATATATTTTGTATGTGACCCCACTTCATATTTTGACACGTACTCATATTAAAAACCTGCCCCTCTAAATCCCCGTAATTACTTTATCTTGTAATAAACTGTTTTGGAGAACAAAAAATCTATGTGTCACTATTTAAAGATGGGCCACATACTTGAATGATGTGGCCCGACCACATCGTAGCCGCACCGGTTTTTTCCACGTGTGCACAGGTGGTAACTCAGCTAACCTAGTAATGGATGGAAAAACAACCTAATAATGGATGGAAAAGCTAAGGATGGGAGGAAACACTAATTTTGATCAATTTGGGGAGGAAACGCTAATTAACAATCTTGGGAAGGTAGGAAACGCAAAATAGCCCTAAATTAAGAAATTTAATTTCAACTATAAAGAAAAGTAGATCTCATTATGAAAAATAATTTTACAAAACACATGGATATTTTCATGATTGTAATAGGACTTCATTTTATGCTTCACTATTAGTTTCACTTCAGAAAGTGCTTGAAACATTCAGAGCAAGAAGATTGTGGCAGACTCTGACCGGATTTACCGGCGGCTTCTGGATCGTTCTTCCGTTACAGTGATCAAGGTATTTTCACTTCTTTCCAGGATGATTCAAATACCTGATTGAATTTAATTGAGAGGAGATATCATCAAGCTAATAGATTTTGTTGTTGATGATGCTACTTGATGAGATGAGAGAGTTGTTGATTGTTTGTTTTAGGGTTCCCTTTTTTCTCATCACAGAGAGAGGTCGGCACAAATTGAGAGGAGATATCATCATGATAATAAATTTTTTGTTTTAGGGTTCTCTAGTAGAAGAAAACTTTACTACTTAATAGGTTAAAGTCTGCAGGTTAGGTTTAGGGTTAACTTATGTCCATTGGTTGCAGTTTGATCTAACGGCTCATCCATACGGTTATAAACGGCAGTGATATAACCCGATACACATCGAAGATTTTAAAGGGTATATGATCTTTTTGTAAGGTGTCATCGGAGTGTAAATCTTGGACAACATGGATTGGGCATCAGGTGGGTTTGGACATGTTGCCTGCCAGTACCCACTGATTAGTGTTTTCTTGGAGGAGTTTGAGAAGCTTGGAATAGATCCTCCGAATGCAGTACCTTCTCCTAGTACTGGGAAAACGCTACGTACTGGTAGAGAAAAGTTGTTGCGAACGGCCAACCAAACTGATGCCAGCTTCATTCGTTTTTAAGAACAATGGGGCTATTGGAAGGAGGTTTTCAAGAAGAACAAGTTCACCATGGATGCAACAATAATCAAAGGAAGTTGCCTCCGTTGACCACCAGAGGTTTTGAAGCTAAGAAGAACAAGTGATGGATGATTTTTGTAAGAAAAGTTCTTCTATGGCTGCTAGACGATGATGAGTACATATGGGCATCTGAGAAATAATGAAACGATGATGATATCTTGGTATTTTTCTTATCGGTTTAGTAGATATCTCTCACTCTCAGCCTAACGGTGTCTACTTTAATTAGAGCTTATATTTTACTACTAATAAGTAACTGAAGCAAAATTCTAAAACAGTTATTGGCCCGTACTACCCTACTTGATGACCATATAGAATTTTTGATTGCATTCATGATCATTCCGTAAAAAATCTGTAATCACTCTAACAATTTGATCTATTAAAATGGACCTGGCATGAAGGGGCAGAGCCATAAGTTACCTTCTGGAAACAGGAATCTATGCTCCAAGAGGCCAACGGAGATTCAGCCCTTTGAATAACTAGCATCCACTTGAATTATTCAGATGCGGATCACCCAAAAACATCCCAAGTATTTGTGCGCCAGAAACTTGCCCTTTCTTGACACAAAAACAAATCATCCAAAAACATCCGAATTCTTGAGTCACACATCGTGGAAAATCTGTTAAGACATAACAAAGGCGAGCCCAATTTTGTGCACAATCTCTGGCGAGTGGTCACGTGGTATATTTTTGTCACAAGGCACTTATTGGATGGGAACTGCCTTACTTACTTGCTAGAAAAACAAACGTCAAGGTTGCAGTAGAAAAACAATTTGGAATAGACCCATGGCTTACTAGTAACCAGGCATGCAAACTACAACAAGACTGGTGTTGCAACATTCATCACAAACCAAGGTTGTTCTTATTCACTTGAATCTGACCATCAAAATTGCCATAAATTGAGATACCAGCTAAGATTGGTTAGGTAATCTCAAGAATATGAATCTTAGAGAACAAAATAGAATAGAAATTAAAAACTATAATTTAAACAAACCAAGGGAAGTAGATCTCATTATGAACAATAATTTTAAATTATCTCCATGACTGTATTACTTAGATTTCATGCTTCGTTCTTGCCGTTAGCAGAAGCTCCTGATACTTTTGATAATCAAGTTAACAGTAAAAGAATGACTGCCAGCTTATATCCAGCTCAACATTTTTGTTTTGCTCATGTGGTAGTGTTGCTTATTACCTTTCCCAAATTCTTGCGCTGCTCTGCTCTGCCATACATATTTGCCAGATTTGAGTACCGTAATTGAAAACAAGGATATGAGATATTTGAGAGGAGATATCATCAAGCTAATAGATTTTGTATTTATTGCAGAAGCATCTTCCATGATATTGTTTGGTTGCTGCCATTGACAAAGAATCATAGATGCATACGAGAGAGTTGATTTTCTTTTCTGTCTGCTCTTCTTACACAGACGAGGGAGGGAGGCGCAAATTGGATCTACTCTTTAGGTGCAGAAGAGAAACTATATTACTTATGTCGGTCAGAAATCTGCCCGTTCACTTTAGGGTTTACTCATCACCCTCGATTTCAGTTTTATTATTTCATCTATCCGCTCATCCATGTATTTTGACTGACCTGAAATATGTGTGAAACGGCTGCAATGTGGGCTTGATACACGTGCAAGATTTTAGAAGGGAGGATCTTTTTGTAAGGCGTGTCATCTGATTGTAAATCTTGGACATTTTGGTACAGCCAAAGGCACCAAAACATTTCAATTGGGCACATCAGGTTTGTGGGCTCTGGAATCTGGACTTGTTTCCTACAGATCTAGATTCCAAGATGCTAACCGATATTCAGTCGTATAACTATCATCGCCAGTGTCTGTGCGCAAGATTATTTGCCCTATCAAATATACCCATTCTCGACACACCATGGCTTGCATTTTATTGAATGACTGAAAAGGAGGCCTTCTATGTATGTAAACAAAAAATATGTTGTAAATTTGTGTCCAAGTTGGTAAAATGGCACTGTGTTATAGTTACAGTTAGCAAAGTTTTCACTTTCTTCTATTTATTTTTTTGTCAAATCTAAGCTAAGTTTCATTGGATATTCGCCAAATTTTCCAATTTCAATATAAACCACTGTAATTTACTTTGATTTGCATATAATTTCTTAGTTTAAGGTTTATGTTCGTGTACGTTGTGCTTTCAGTTGAAAATTTTGATTATGGTTAATCAATATCCGCAATACTTAATCAATAATTAATACCTGGAATCTATTTGGCTTGTTGGTCACCTTTTCTTTTGTACATGTTTCCTGAATGGCTAATGCTTGTATGTCATCCTTTGGGGACAGCATTTTTCACCCATTGGTGGTGCTTTACTCTATTTGTTTTGTCGTATGGAGGAGAGTAGCTCCAAGCTCTTACAACGACAAGGCATTTATTGGATGGGAATTGCAATTTGGAATGCACCTGAAAGGTTATCTTTACACTAACCAAGCTTATAGTGCGTTTGGTTCAAGTTTTTGGAAGCCCAGGAATACAATTACAAGGTAATCCAATTCCAGGAATTGGATTCCTAAGAATGAGATTCCTGATTCAAATATTATTGTTTGGTTGACATAATCCAATTACAGGGTAATCAATAAATCTCAAATCACTTTAGTACCCTTCCTCCCCTTTAAAACTTTGATAGCTAAGAACAGACCAATTCTAAAAGTTTGAATTTCAAATTTCTAAACCAAAATACTGTTTCTAGTAGTTCAAAAAATTCAAAAAATTCTAAACAAAGAAGTTGTAATACTAAAACAGCAAGGACTGAAAAGTATTGTTTCTAGTAGTTCCTCCTAACATCACTCACAAACATAAACTACATTACTTAAGAATCTTGTTCTTCACATAGTTGGATCGTTTTTCTTCCCCCATGCCGAAGAAAACCTTTGTTTTTGTAGATGAATCGAGAATAATAGATGCGGCATCTATCACCTCATCTTCAGTGAGCCCATCTATCTTATTCAACTCCTCAAACAAGCGTTTATTGACATCGGCTTCTTGAGCAAGGGACACACGAACCGCTTCAAAGTGATCAAGTGTACCCGTCACAAATTTGCTAAACGAATTAGCCATCAAACTAAGGCCATTTGAATCTCCACTTGATTCACCGGATACAATGTCAAAGGATGATGAACGTACCCTTTTCCTTCTACCTTTACCACTATTTGACTCGGACTGATTACTTTGTTGTTGATCATTTTCTTCTTCCTTTTCTTGTTCGTCTTCTTTCTCGATCTCTTCTAGTTCTTCAGCAAGTGAAGCAGCCCCTTTACCATTTGCCCTATCTTCAGCAAATATCTCAACTAATGCATCTAAATGAGGGAATGCTTTCCCATACAGTCCCTTTGCATTTGTATGAGACTGCAAGAACAAAATCAACAAACAGAAACTTGTTACCAGACTAGGTGATTACCATTTATACATGATTGTAATTACCATTGCATAACAACACAGATTACATTTATACAGGACTTGTGCTACTTATACATGACCTAACAGTTGAAAATGTTATCAGGTGTAACGATGATATATTATATACATACATATATCAATCGATCTAACTCCCATTTGTTGTTACTTCTTCTCTATTTCTTCAGCCAAAACTTAATTTCAGATAGGGTATTTCAATCAACACAGAATTATGATAATCTCTTTCGCAGAAAAAAAAAGTCTCCAGGAATTAATATGCTCCCTGAAGAAGACAAAGATAATGGCACACAGCCACAAAAAGATCGCCAAATTTTAATTTAAATGATATGCCAAGTGATTTATACCGACTATTCTCGCCCTGTTATTTTTCTGACGACAATTGTCACGTCGTTCGTATTTGTTTTGATACTTGTTGCGCTGATCACTACAATCTGTCCATGAAATGTCTGTATGTACTAACTGCTCAAGGACGAACAACTAACTGCTCAAGGTGTACCACAAATCCAACACGTTATTGTTGAGATGTCACGTAAGTTACCTAAAATCAACTCCAACTATATCAAGGACAGGTACTGACGAGGACGAACAACTAACTGCTCAAGGTGTACCACAAATCCAAAACGTTATTGTTGAGATGTCACGTAAGTTACCTAAAACATTGATACTAAGATTCTATATCTGAGTGCCTGTTTCGATATATGCACATTCATATGTAATTGGCCATGACAAAATATTTAAATATAAATTATGTAAACTAGTGAACATAAAGGTGAGGAGAAAGAAATTATACGGTCTGCAGTGATAGAAGCCTATGACCACATTACTAACATGCCGCTTTAGTTATTATGGATTAGATGTTATGAAACAGGGAAGAAAACAGCCTCTGACATATAGTTTACCATGAATGAATAACTCAGTAGTTTCGAAAATACCTTAGCCCAGTCATCAAATAAACTTTTTTCGCACACAAGCTTGTTGTTGATGTAATCAAATTCAAACCCACTGCCAATAGTTACCATTTCATTGATGGCCATCGCATGTTTCTTCAAAGTCTTGATTCTAGAATCGATGTTGGTAGTAGTTAACCCACAAGTAGGTAGTTTCTCTGTTAGTTTCTGCTCAATAACTTTCAAGTAGCCCGATTTAAATCCGGTATCACTTTTCCACTTGCCATCGAGCGTAAGTTCCGTCAATATATCAACCAATACGTTATCTTCAGCTTCTACCCAACTCCGATGAGGTGCCATTACTTTCCTGTTTACAAGCATTCACACAAAATAATTATAACTTCACCAATCCATGAAGAGTGAACATTACTATAATCAAGATACGGTATGCAACTTTAAGTGACCCAAAATTGAATAGCTTATAAGTCCACACATAACCAAGTCCACAACAATTTAGAGAAATCAAATTCTAATGTGTAAAGAAGAAAAAATCTATGAGCAGAACATTCATCAAATAAAAGATCACGAGCACCAAAAAATAAACCCTAGATTTTCCAAATTTCTAAACCAAATAACAAGATCACGAGCACCAAAAAATAAGCACCAAACATTAATACTTGGAACAAACTCACAAACATACCACTTGCTGCAGCTACAGAACAACTAAAAAGGAATTAATCTCTTCCAATTATGTAACTAATTAAATCTTTTAAGATTAACTAGTTGTTTGATTTTCTTTCCTTTTTTTGACACATACTTGGTTTAAAGCCTAAGGTTAGATCTGAATTTAAGAAGCAACCTAGAAAGACCATGACATGAACCACAGTCAAGGCCAAAAAATGGTAATGTAGCCACAATCAATACCCTACTCTTAACCTTAAGAATATCTCAAGAATAGCTAATCTAATTGATAATTGAACTAATCAATTCTCACACAATTCCTCGTTCTCACAATTCCGTCATAACAAACCCTAGCATCTATACCCAGGTTAAGATCCCTTCTTCCGTTTATCATTATCGACACAAAACAGATCAAGCATAACACTACAACTGGCTATCACAAGACTATCACAAGACTACAAACTGAACTGGCTATCACAAGACTACAAACTGATGTTGACACGAAATCCAGCAGTTACAATTGCATTCAGCCATAAATAAAGCAGAGATCCGAAACCAGAGAAACACATCAGCTCAGAACATGGACAATAGAGAAGTGTTAGAGTAAACACTGCAAATTCAGAAAAGTTCATAGGTTTCATAGGAGTTCTCATTTTTTTTCTTTTTGGTTGCGACATTATCATGTTAACTGCAGAGAAATCATGGAGAAGGAGATGCATTATATTCACACAAACAAACGAAATCCTTGTTTTTCAAACATAAATCCTTATAACTTCAATGGAGTTCAATAAACATACAGTAACAAACGAAAGTTATTAAAAATTAGACTAATACAGGAAAATCAAAGTTTTTTAACTAACTTCGCGTCTACGTCTACGTGCAGTCCATCTTTCCCACATTTGATCAGCTAACTCTTTCCTCTGAACAACCCAATAATCTGAGGAATCAACAAATTCTATCATTCGACTTTCTTGAGGAGAAACCAAATTAACTGGTCCATCTTCATAATTGTCTTCCGGTAGAAATTCATCCATAGGCATTTCTCTCCTAATAAGGTTATGGATCAAACAACAAGCCATGATAAAACGACAATGTATGTTTACTAGATACCATGAAGGACTCCGAAGTATTGCCCATCTCATTTTCAACAATCCAAAAACGCGTTCAATCACATTCCTAGCCATACAATGTTTCATATTGAATAGTTCTTCAGCTGTCCTTGGTTCTAAACGACCTTGCCCCCATTCCTTTAAATGATAACGTTGACCTCTAAAAGGCGCAAGAAATCCTCCACTATTCGGATAACCGGCATCGACAAGGTAATAGTAACCTAGACAAGTCAGCATGCAAAAACCATCATTATCTCACTAAAGAACACTAGAAACACCCATTCTTTTAATACACTAATGAACTTACCTTTTGGAACTTCTAAGCCATTCTTTTTGTATATTGCTTCTCTAAGAACACGAGAATCGGCAGCTGAACCTTCCCAGCCAGGATACACATATATAACCTCCAAGTTATGGGAGCATACACATAATACATTAGTTGCAATCGAGCTCTTCCTTGTACGATACCTAGGCTTGTCTTCGGTTGCCACATGGATACTAATATGTGTTCCATCTAATGCCCCTAGGCAGTTCTAAAGGTAAACAAGGTATTACTGATTCATTAAGGATACAGGGTATATTCTTAAAAGACATGAAACATCAAAGTTTGAGTTCATACCTTGAAGCAATTCCATCTCTCATCAACAGAACTTGTAGCCACTGCAACTGGTTGTTTAAGCAACTCCCCTTGAAGTCTAATAACTCCTTTCAACACCGTGTTTACATATCTGCTAATGGTTTCTCCAGATCGCTTGAACATAAACCCTACAACTCTATTCTTATGGTGATGTGCAATTACATACAAAAATACTGCAACCATTTCTTCAACATCAGAATTCCTATTATCTTATAGTCCGCTTATGGTGGATAGCTTATGGCAAAGTATTCGAAAAGTACGTCTATCGAGGCGAAGTTGCGATTTACATTTTGTGTCGCTTTTGTAAACTAAATCTTGCATCACCCATAGTCGTACGGTAGTCATTTCAGAACGATCATTTGATCTTAACACGCAACTTTGGTAACGCATAACATATGAATAAAAGTAGACGTAAAATAAAGTTACAGCATCAACGTTGTTCGGTTATTATCATTCATCATTTTTAGTTTTCTTTTCTTTGTCAAGACTAGAGGAGCCATACTGGAAGTTGGTCTGAGTTCAACAAGCATAAGAAAAGAACAGTCAAGCATAATAAACACATTTACAGTATTTCCAGGTTGGAGGCAAGCTATATTCAGATAGAAAATAATGCACATATACAGAATACAGCAAAGCAATCAAAATCAATGATTCTAAACTGATTGTGTAATAGTAGCCTAGGTGTAATCGTACTTGTTCTTTACAAGGATATCACGAGTGTATAAAGTAATGTCTTATGGTGCAGACTCAACAAGAAAAACAGAACACGAAAGTTAATAATAGTACTTACGAGAAAAGTTAAAGCAAATCGAGACGCCCTTCCTGATTGTGTAACTTGTAGTAGAACAACAATGACCTATATGTGAAAAATAGAAATGAGAACTAGTCAGTCGATGCATATACATCAGCAAACTATGAAGACAATTTAACTGGAACAACAACAATTTCGGCGATGTTAGAAGACAAATTAAGTAAAGATGCATATACATCAGCAAACTATGAAGACAACTTAAACCTGATTCTCCAATTGTAACAAGGCTAAAATCTGAACTCTGATACAACATGTATGACCCTCACTGGAAGCAAAACTCAAGTGACAACAATTACATTGTGGGGACAGAAATACTCAGCACTTTCATGCATATGCAAATACAGAAGATGACAAAATAAATTAGCAGCCCTTAAAAACCCTTTGCGAATCTGGCACAAAAAAAAACTTATAGACAAAAAGCTACAAAGTGAAAGTTTTCACAGGCTTGTGTGATAAGTAGGCATACTTATAGACAGACTTCTACATCATTCTTCCGATCCAAAATTCGTTTCTTTTTTCCTTTTTTTCCTCTATCCAAATTCACTCCGACATTCTTCCAAACAAGAACCAATTGTTCTCACGTGATGCACGTGCACTGTACTATCTAGAAGAGTGAGGAGGGAGGGGGACCATTATCACTCAGCTCAGCCACCCCTAAGTCTGAAAGTCTGATCAAGTCCGTGACAGTCTTATTAGACTCTAGAGCTCCTCACTTGTAACCAAGTGGTAGAAAGTTTTGCCCTACCAAACAGGGCAAACGACACAACAAAGACTTTTCTGCTTTCATTAAGTAGCTGCTCATTCAATTTATGCATCAAAGTAAACACAAAGTTGGGTTTGCAGAAGTAAATACTCAGCAAACCCAATTCACGAGAGTACACGAAATTCCATTTTCATCTGGTACTTGAAATAACTGTTCACTAGACGAGCACAGGATAAGTGAGCAAAGAGTAAAACAGGTAAGACAAATTGTATATATTTATTACTAGCTAGGTATTGATTCCAGTCTTATCCTTCCATTTTCAGCAAAAACTATAATAATAACCAGACAAAAACCAATCGCAATATTAAGGATATACTGGATAACTAAAGTTTGTTTAAACACCACATCATGGGTAAGACATCCGTCGTCAGGCTTTGTGAATGAAGTTCAAGAAAGATTTGTTCTCAGGCACTACAGTACAGCAATGCTTCCGAACTCAAGGTCAGATCGCTTAAATTTTAGTTCTTTCAGACATATATTAGCATACCTAGTGTAACACCAACCATACACAAATATTGAGCTTATCATGAGCCAACAAGCTGGCCATCCTATTTAGAGATGTGAGAGGTGAAATAATTGTACTAACTTTTGTAAATATTGTGAAAAGTTGCAAGTTAGAAACAAGATGAAAAAATATCAATAATAAGTGACTAAATCGTCCATATAATCCCACTTTTTTATATCAACGAAGAGGTTCAGTAAAAAAGAAGAGCAGTTCCAAGAGCTTCTCCAAATCTGAAATCTACTATCAATGTTAGAATTACTCGTTGGATAGACGATGAAGTGAAGTAGGTGTGTTTTCTGGAGCTATCAATAAAAACAGGTGTTATTGATCTATCAAAGGTGAGAGGTTTAATGGATTTCGTTAGTAGAGGACGGAAATTGATAGTATATATTAGGAGAAGAATTAAGCAACAAAATTAACAACCAACTAAACTGAAATCATCAAAAAATCAAAAGAACTAATCAAAAAAATCAAAGAGAGGTGAGGAATTACCTAACCCTAAATCCCCAAAATCAGAGATGGATTTTGCGCCCTCGAAATCAGAGATGGATTTGTTTTAGAATATGATACGGTTTCTTGTCGAAGTAGAAGAATAATCAACGATTAACAGTCTCAATCCTTCTCGATCTCCATTGATTTTTCTCTGGTTTTTTTTTTTCTTCTCCTTCAGCCCGTCGCTCGAGTTTGGAAATGGAGAAATGTGAAAACGGGATTTTGTTTTGTTACGAGGACAGCCTCGTAATTTCCTTTCCTCCGCGTTTTTTTTCCCGGAATTGGACTGCATTCCATTGGAGTAGGGATGTGGTGGGCCCGGAGGTGTGTGAAAATTAAGCGCAATAAAAACGGGCCTACAGTAATACCGCAAGTGCACGGTCGTCAGTTGTAGCTCGTGCAAGTACGGGTCGATCCACAGAGACTGGGAGTGTTTTGGAGTTTTCTAGCTATTTTGGGCTCCTAAACTGTTGTTGGTTAACTATGAAGCCTTTTTGGCTTTGGGCTTAGGGTACCTTTGGATTATAGGCTTGTTTGACAATGAAGTGAACTGAGCTTGGGCTCAGTTGGTCTTGAAGTGCACTAGGCTTGGCCTTTGAAGTGCACTGGGCTTTGAGTGTCAATGGGCTTCTAGATTAACCCAAGACTGAACTGGGATTTGTAATGAATCTGGGCTTCAGTAGTCTTTGAAATGAACTGAACTGAACTGGGCCTTAGGCCTTAACCTGAACTGTGGATGGGCCTTAGGCCTTTAGTGACTGGACTGTGAACCCGGGCTTTTAGCCTTTGGTTCTAAGCTAATTGTTTGGAGCAGCAGCAGACAAGGCTGGGCTGGAGAAGAAGCAGCAGCAGCAGCAGGGGAGGAAGGTAAGCAGGCAGGGTTGCAGGGAAACTGAGCAGAACTGGCAGCAAGGCCAGGGAAATAAGAAGATGGTAGGGGAGGTGGAGCAAACTAAATGTATCAGTGGCACTAGGCCAAGGTGGAAGCAAGTGAACAAGTGGAAACAAGTAAGAAAAAGAATAAACTAACAAAGTAACAGTGAACAGCAAGCGATAAGAAAGGCATAAAACAGCAAACAACAATGAAGATAAACAGTGAAGCAAAGACAATAAAATGACAGTGTAATAAACCAAGGCCTAAGCCAAGGGAAGTGATGTGAAGAAACAATAAAACAGTTAAGTTAAAGAAGAAGAGAAGTGACAAAGAAACACTAGAGAAGTAAAACAAGTGGACAGTGAAAGTTTAATAGTGAAAAATTGAGAAAACAGCAATGAAGGGAGACAGTAAACAAGAGTGATGAAAGAACACTAGGATGTTGAATCCACCATTAACCTAAGGGATATTCTACTCACAGCTAAGATAATTACCAAAGTGCTAATTGTCTGATTAAAGCACAACTAGTCTAAGGGCTTAGCAACACTGAACATGAGCTGCACATGATGAAGACTATCTCAGCTGGTTCATAATTTCATCTAGTCCTAGCATTTGGGATTCAGAACATACATAACAGAAACAGTACAGAACATGATACAAATATTACAGAAACATAACATAACAGGAGACATGAAACATAACATGGATAGCAATAGCACATTACATCAAATGGAGAAACTGAACAATACACAGAACATGTAAAAACATGGATAGCAAAACAGTGAAGAACAATGGATAAAAACAGAGCATAAAATGGAATTTTTTTACAGAACTCACAGTTCTGGACACACTGGCTAATCCAGGCATAAGTTTTGCAACACACAACACCCAGCTCTATTTATAGCTTACAGACAATCCCCAAATTCCCCAAAAATTAGGGTTTTCCAAAATCACACAAATTCCCAAATTAAACAGTAATTGGGTTTAATTACCTACCCTATTTCACCCACTCTATCTTCTCTATACTCTTCTCAACAATAATCAGGGTTTTTATGATTTTCCCCAAATTGACTGTGAACTAGGGTTTAGGATTTTTACCTCACCAACTGTGATGAGACAATTCCATCTTCGACCCATACTTCTTCTGCTTCCCTTGCGTAATTCCCATGCTTCAATTTCATCTCTAGGTCACCTACTTCATCAACCTCTCACGCTTAGGGTTTCAGGGAAGAAATGTGAGAGATTGAGGGAATAGGGGGCTAGATAGTTAGGGGGTGATGATGGGTTGGTAGTTTAGGGATGATGTGAGACAGGTAGAGGTGGTGGCGCGGCAGTTGCAGGGAGTGGTGGTGGTTCTGCAACTGTCGGGGTAGGGGAGAAAGAGGGAGAAGAAGAAAGAGAAGAGAACAGAAGAATGGTCGATGTTTTTAGGTTAATAGGTATAGGTTGCTAGTGTGTGAGGCGGGGTATCAAAGTTCTATATTGGCAAATCTGAGTCACTGGATGCGAAGCTGTAGGTGAATCGGATGGCTACCCCTGAAGAGGCTGGTAGCGACCGTCGGATGTCTTGATACAACGAAGTTAACGGCGAAGATCGAGGTTAGGTGCTGTAGTGTTTAGCGGAAGTATCGATATTTGATGCACATGCATAGGAGCGACCGTAGGATTCAAATGCAATCTAATCTGAAGGCTTGGAAATTAAGCACTACGGTGTTTGACAAGAATCTCGGATTTTGATGCACTCTACTGAAGCGACCATTGGATTTCGATGATCCAATCCGACGGCTGAATATGAAGGCGGGTATGGATATTGGAAATGGGTTTGGGTGAGGGTTTTGGGCCTTGGGTATGCCAAGCCCATATCTTCTTTAAGAACAATTCTTCCTCTTCAAGCCAACTTCTAGCCTTTTGGTCTTGTGCACAACATTCTTCGCGGCTTCCTTGTGTAATTCCTCCCGGCTTTTCACTACTTTTCTGCTCTTTTCGCTCCGCTATTCATCCAAACTTTATTTATTACCTAAAAATGCAAAATTAATTAATAAAAATATTTATTCTTGAAAACAATGAAAATACAGAATATGGGATAAAATGTAGAATTAATGCACAAAAGATGAGTTAAATGCCAAGAAAAATATATAGAAATATGCACTTTTTAGCACTCATCAAATACCCCCAAACCTGAATTTTACTTGTCCTCAAGTAAAACAAAACTAAGGAAATCCTACCTATACCACTGTCGCTGGTCTCTCGAATGCATTTAGCGTATGCACTAAGCCTTTTAAACCACTAAGTGTCCCTAGTGGACGAGTGAAGTCTCGTGAAGGTTTGCTTAGAACGTACCTACAAAGTTCTAGGTCAAAATATAAGCTCAGATTCCATCAAATGTGACATGTGCAAGACAGTTTAAGCTCACAGCAAAATGGAGATGTCAATCTAGCTATCAAAAGCACAATCCTAGCACTGATAACAAAAAAAGACATGTGATAAGAGTGTAAAGTGTATCTACACATGTGTAAAGAAAGATCGGATGTTGTGACTACTAATCACCAAGAGATAGTTTCTCAGGCTAAGAACCAAGGTCGAAATCTAGCTAGCTGTCCGGACTTTACGAGAATTGTGAATGAGTAGGAGGTATTTCACAATTACTCGCGTTGTACATCAATGGCATACACCCTTCCTTGCTTATTACAATAAAACACAAAAGATGACTCTTTACATGACTCTTATTTACATTGACTACTCTCTTTTATTTTGGAACAAGAGAGAATGAAATTGATAAATACTTGATTTTTTTTTTTTTTTTTGTTGTATTTTTTTTTTTGACAAGGTAACACATTTGATACATATACAAAAGGAAAGAAAAAATTACATGACTCTTAGCAAGAGGTAGCCCTTTTTGATGCACCCAGTTAAATTCGATGGTTGTCTTTCTTAATGTAACCTCCACCTTCTATCCCAACCAACCAAAGAACAAGCTAGTCAAGTTTCGTTCAGTATTCTAAAGTGATTGGCAATCGTGACTTCCTATCAAACACCTTGAAGATCGAGGCTATACATGTATTGGTAGATCGTGCGCGTGCAAATTTCTTATCACTATGTGAATTGTGCTAGAATCAGGGTGCCTAAATATCTAGACTAAGATTCCTAATAATTACATATTTGCACAAGAGTCAACATTTCAAGGTAAATGAGCTCCATTTTTATGTTTTTTTTTTTTTTTCAATTTTTAATTTTTTATTTTCATTTTTCATTTTTTTCAAAAAGAAGGAGTTCTTGTTTTCAATTATGGCATATTATCAAAGTATCTACTTTTCACCCCCAAACCTAAACTAAACATTGTCCTCAATGTTTCAAAATATGAACAAAATTATAATACAACATATGAAGAGGATCATGTTGAGTAGAGAAAAAGGAAAGAGAATACCCGATTTCGGTGAAAGCAATATTAGAACTCCGTTATTCAAGGCAAGAATCCAACATATGTCAGCCGAGATCATATTAGCAAAATATATACAAAAGGAACAAAAAGGTTTTTAAGAAATTTTATCTACTGGATTATATACAAAAATTCACCATACACTAACAATCTAAAGAGTTGAGGATCAACCCAAAAGACAAAGTGTAGAGGTTTCAACAGGTTCACACAATAATAATATGATAGGCATGCAAGTGAAACTGTGAAACAAAATGAGCTACCCCCAAACCTGGATTTTTCAACAGATAAAATTTTGGATACAAAATCTCGCAATTTTTGGGGTTCATCATGCACAAGGTCTAGCTCGAAATGAACTTTGCTAGGGACGGGCAAACATGCTAATTCCAACTGTGGCTCCTCAAAGATATTATACTTAGATGCAAAATAGTCCAAAAGGACTTGGGAAGCATACAGTTCCAATCCTAGATTAGGAATTTTCAGAAAAATCGGTTTGACAATATGGGTACAAACCAAATCTAGGTTGGGTGGAAGGCCATCAGATTGTGACTTATGTAGGAAGATAGGCACATCATTACTAATCACATCAACATATCCTAAGTCTTCTACACGTGTCACAACATGCTCACAATCATCAAACAAATTGGTAAGATCACAATCAGAGTCATCAACATCATCAACAAATTTATTCTCATGCATCGGCAAATCAGGAGAAATATCACAATGTGACCTAGGTAGAGAATCAGACACATCAAATATATTTTCATGCATAATAACATTAGTGTCTACAGAAGATTCAACTATTCCTATGTCATGGTCATCTTCACAGAATAATTGTACGAATCCCATGTCAATATCAAAATCATATGAATTACAATGAGTATTAGAAAAAACAACATTCATGAAGGTCGAGGGCGAGAAGCCATATGTTATTGAACCAACAGGTTCCACAATATTTTCATGTTCTTCTAACATATCATCATAATCATCATAATCATCATCATGGTAGCATGCATATTGGTCCTCATTAACAGTGGTGGTGTCATTAGTCGATTCATGTTCCTCTAAATTAGGTTCATATTCAACATCATTTACAAGAATGGGACTAGACACTTCATTAGGGACAACATACATTTCCTCATGAATTTCCTCCTTTTGTAGGTGAAGCAAAATCTGATCTAAATATGCATGAATTCGTGATGTAGATCTATCAAAGTTTTGCTTACTGAGTCTTAAAGCTTCTGTGGTGGAGTCTAAATTCATGGGAGTACAAAATTCTTCATGTTCAAATTGTGGTGAATGGTACATGCGTGCATGGTCATTAGGGTTTACAAAATATTGATCGCAACCCTCAAAGGATTGATTATGGTCCCAATGACTACCATTCTCACAATTTATGGGCATTTCATACCTTGGATTTTCTCTAGATTGCCTAAAATTATGCAAAATATGACAATTCTCAACAGGGTGGTCTAAACTACCACATGCGGGACATGCATAGATTTCAGGTTGCCTAAGAAAATTAGACGTGACAGATTCCTCATGTGATTGCATTTCTAAAGCTGCGATTCGAGCTTCTAATTGATCGATCAGTGATGATTGTGTGAGTGAGGCACTAGCAAAATGTTCATTTTCACGTTGTGGTGAATGATGCATGTATGAATAGTCATTAGGGTTCATGTATTGCGGCTCGGGACTTTGAAAATGTCCATAATAATTCCTATGACTATTGACATCATGGTCCGTGGAAGGTTCATAACGTGAAGTTTGTCCATATGCAAGTTCTCTAAGGGATTTTTTGTACTCCCCAACTGTAGAAAAAGATCTATTCATGATTGGCTCAAAAGCTAAGTAAAGAATGTACAAAGCTCAGAATTTGGTTTTTTAAAGGGTTTGGATTTTTGGGAAAAATTTGGTTTTGGTGGGATAAAAGAAAAAAAAATTTGGTTGTTAATGTGGGAGCAAAATAAAATTTGGTTTTAAAATTTGGGAGCAAGTAAAAATTTTGGTTTTTGAATGGGAGAGAAAATATTTATTTATTTATTTTAAAAGAAAATAAAATTCGGTTTTAGAATGGGAGCAAGCCCACTGTTGGTTTTGTGTTTGCTTTAGCTCAGCTGGTTTGAAAACGTTTGGTGAAACTGAGTCCAAAATCTCGGCCTAGAATTTGGGTACTCGGCCCACTAACGAGTTAACCTAGCGTGATCGGTTACAAGCTCAGCTGGGTTTAAAAACCTAGAATACAAAATACCAGTCCAAATTAAACAAGCTCACAAAAATTAAATACAAGCCCACAAATTAAACAAACAAGCCCACAAAAATTAATTACAAACCCAACAGAAAATAAAAAGCCCAAAAATTGGCTTTAATATTACAAGCCCACAATTAAAAATTGGAAGCCCACAATTCGGGTTCTCTGAATGGGTTTACCTTTTTAGCACAACCCAGCTGCTCTGATATTGTTGCAAAAACCCAGTTGGGCTTTGGTTCTTTTCCTTGGTGGCGTCCCAGCGGAGGAAAAACTGGTTCAGAACAGCAGATCCAACAGCAAATGAAGTGAAGCAGATGCAGATGCAAATGCTATGCAGTGAAATGCAAAAATAGCTAATAAAACTACTAGAGAAACAAACCGAGTCCCCGGCAACGACGCCAAAAACTTGGTGGGCCCGGAGGTGTGTGAAAATTAAGCGCAATAAAAACGGGCCTACAGTAATACCGCAAGTGCACGGTCGTCAGTTGTAGCTCGTGCAAGTACGGGTCGATCCACAGAGACTGGGAGTGTTTTGGAGTTTTCTAGCTATTTTGGACTCCTAAACTGTTGTTGGTTAACTATGAAGCCTTTTGGGCTTTGGGCTTAGGGTACCTTTGGATTATAGGCTTGTTTGACAATGAAGTGAACTGAGCTTGGGCTCAGTTGGTCTTGAAGTGCACTAGGCTTGGCCTTTGAAGTGCACTGGGCTTTGAGTGTCAATGGGATTCTAGATTAACCCAAGACTGAACTGGTCTTTGTAATGAATCTGGGCTTCAGTAGTCTTTGAAATGAACTGAACTGAACTGGGCCTTAGGCCTTAACCTGAACTGTGGCTGGGCCTTAGGCCTTTAGTGACTGGACTTTGAACCCGGGCTTTTAGCCTTTGGTTCTAAGCTAATTGTTTGGAGCAGCAGCAGACAAGGCTGGGCTGGAGAAGAAGCAGCAGCAGCAGCAGGGGAGGAAGGTAAGCAGGCAGGGTTGCAGGGCAACTGAGCAGAACTGGCAGCAAGGCCAGGGAAATAAGAAGATGGTAGGGGAGGTGGAGCAAACTAAATGTAGCAGTGGCACTAGGCCAAGGTGGAAGCAAGTGAACAAGTGGAAACAAGTAAGAAAAAGAATAAACTAACAAAGTAACAGTGAACAACAAGCGATAAGAAAGGCATAAAACAACAAACAACAATGGAGATAAACAGTGAAGCAAAGACAATAAAATGACAGTGTAATAAACCAAGGCCTAAGCCAAGGGAAGTGATGTGAAGAAACAATAAAACAGTTAAGTTAAAGAAGAAGAGAAGTGACAAAGAAACACTAGAGAAGTAAAACAAGTGGACAGTGAAAGTTTAACAGTGAACAATTGAGAAAACAGCAATGAAGGGAGACAGTAAACAAGAGTGATGAAAGAACACTAGGATGTTGAATCCACCATTAACCTAAGGGATATTCTACTCACAGCTAAGATAATTACCAAAGTGCTAATTGTCTGATTAAAGCACAACTAGTCTAAGGGCTTAGCAACACTGAACATGAGCTGCACATGATGAAGACTATCTCAGCTGGTTCATAATTTCATCTAGTCCTAGCATTTGGGATTCAGAACATACATAACAGAAACAGTACAGAACATGATACAAATATTACAGAAACATAACATAACAGGAGACATGAAACATAACATGGATAACAACAGCACATTACATCAAATGGAGAAACTGAACAATACACAGAACATGGAAAAACATGGATAGCAAAACAGTGAAGAACAATGGATAAAAACAGAGCATAAAATGGAATTTTTTTACAGAACTCACAGTTCTGGACACACTGGCTAATCCAGGCATAAGTTTTGCAACACACAACACCCAGCTCTATTTATAGCTTACAGACAATCCCCAAATTCCCCAAAAATTAGGGTTTTCCAAAATCACACAAATTCCCAAATTAAACAGTAATTGGGTTTAATTACCTACCCTATTTCACCCACTATATCTTCTCTATACTCTTCTCAACAATAATCAGGGTTTTTATGATTTTCCCCAAATTGACTGTGAACTAGGGTTTAGGATTTTTACCTCACCAACTGTGATGAGACAATTCCATCTTCGACCCATACTTCTTCTGCTTCCCTTGCGTAATTCCCATGCTTCAATTTCATCTCTAGGTCACCTACTTCATCAACCTCTCACGCTTAGGGTTTCAGGGAAGAAACGGAGAGATTGAGGGAATAGGGGGCTAGATAGTTAGGGGGTGATGATGGGTTGGTAGTTTGGTGATGTGAGACAGGTAGAGGTGGTGGCGCGGCAGTTGCAGGGAGTGGTGGTGGTTCTGCAACTGTCGGGGTAGGGGAGAAAGAGGGAGAAGAGAAGAGAAAGAACAGAAGAATGGTCGATGTTTTTAGGTTAATAGGTATAGGTTGCTAGTGTGTGAGGCGGGGTATCAAAGTTCTATATTGGCAAATCTGAGTCACTGGATGCGAAGCTGTAGGTGAATCGGATGGCTACCCCTGAGAGAGGCTGGTAGCGACCGTCGGATGTCTTGATACAACGAAGTTAACGGCGAAGATCGAGGTTAGGTGCTGTAGTGTTTAGCGGAAGTATCGATATTTGATGCACATGCATAGGAGCGACCGTAGGATTCAAATGCAATCTAATCTGAAGGCTTGGAAATTAAGCACTACGGTGTTTGACAAGAACTCGGATTTTGATGCACTCTACTGAAGCGACCATTGGATTTCGATGATCCAATCCGACGGCTGAATATGAAGGCGGGTATGGATATTGGAAATGGGTTTGGGTGAGGGTTTTGGGCCTTGGGTATGCCAAGCCCATATCTTCTTTAAGAACAATTCTTCCTCTTCAAGCCAACTTCTAGCCTTTTGGTCTTGTGCACAACATTCTTCGCGGCTTCCTTGTGTAATTCCTCCCGGCTTTTCACTACTTTTCTGCTCTTTTCGCTCCGCTATTCATCCAAACTTTATTTATTACCTAAAAATGCAAAATTAATTAATAAAAATATTTATTCTTGAAAACAATGAAAATACAGAATATGGGATAAAATGTAGAATTAATGCACAAAAGATGAGTTAAATGCCAAGAAAAATATAGAAATATGCACTTTTTAGCACTCATCAAATACCCCCAAACCTGAATTTTACTTGTCCTCAAGTAAAACAAAACTAAGGAAATCCTACCTATACCACTGTCGCTGGTCTCTCGAATGCATTTAGCGTATGCACTAAGCCTTTTAAACCACTAAGTGTCCCTAGTGGACGAGTGAAGTCTCGTGAAGGTTTGCTTAGAACGTACCTACAAAGTTCTAGGTCAAAATATAAGCTCAGATTCCATCAAATGTGACATGTGCAAGACAGTTTAAGCTCACAGCAAAATGGAGATGTCAATCTAGCTATCAAAAGCACAATCCTAGCACTGATAACAAAAAAAGACATGTGATAAGAGTGTAAAGTGTATCTACACATGTGTAAAGAAAGATCGGATGTTGTGACTACTAATCACCAAGAGAGTTTCTCAGGCTAAGAACCAAGGTCGAAATCTAGCTAGCTGTCCGGACTTTACGAGAATTGTGAATGAGTAGGAGGTATTTCACAATTACTCGCGTTGTACATCAATGGCATACACCCTTCCTTGCTTATTACAATAAAACACAAAAGATGACTCTTTACATGACTCTTATTTACATTGACTACTCTCTTTATTTTTGGAACAAGAGAGAATGAAATTGATAAATACTTGATTTTTTTTTTTTTTTTTTATTTTTTTGTATTTTTTTTTTTGACAAGGTAACACATTTGATACATATACAAAAGGAAAGAAAAAATTACATGACTCTTAGCAAGAGGTAGCCCTTTTTGATGCACCCAGTTAAATTCGATGGTTGTCTTTCTTAATGTAACCTCCACCTTCTATCCCAACCAACCAAAGAACAAGCTAGTCAAGTTTCGTTCAGTATTCTAAAGTGATTGGCAATCGTGACTTCCTATCAAACACCTTGAAGATCGAGGCTATACATGTATTGGTAGATCGTGCGCGTGCAAATTTCTTATCACTATGTGAATTGTGCTAGAATCAGGGTGCCTAAATATCTAGACTAAGATTCCTAATAATTACATATTTGCACAAGAGTCAACATTTCAAGGTAAATGAGCTCCATTTTTATGTTTTTTTTTTTTTTTTTCAATTTTAATTTTTTATTTTCATTTTTCATTTTTTTCAAAAGAAGGAGTTCTTGTTTTCAATTATGGCATATTATCAAAGTATCTACTTTTCACCCCCAACCTAAACTAAACATTGTCCTCAATGTTTCAAAATATGAACAAAATTATAATACAACATATGAAGAGGATCATGTTGAGTAGAGAAAAAGGAAAGAGAATACCCGATTTCGGTGAAAGCAATATTAGAACTCCGTTATTCAAGGCAAGAATCCAACATATGTCAGCCGAGATCATATTGGATTAGCAAAATATATACAAAAGGAACAAAAAGGTTTTTAAGAAATTTTATCTACTGGATTATATACAACAAAATTCACCATAACAATCTAAAGAGTTGAGGATCAACCCAAAAGACAAAGTGTAGAGGTTTCAACAGGTTCACACAATAATAATATGATAGGCATGCAAGTGAAACTGTGAAACAAAATGAGCTACCCCCAAACCTGGATTTTTCAACAGATAAAATTTTGGATACAAAATCTCGCAATTTTTGGGGTTCATCATGCACAAGGTCTAGCTCGAAATGAACTTTGCTAGGGACGGGCAAACATGCTAATTCCAACTGTGGCTCCTCAAAGATATTATACTTAGATGCAAAATAGTCCAAAAGGACTTGGGAAGCATACAGTTCCAATCCTAGATTAGGAATTTTCAGAAAAATCGGTTTGACAATATGGGTACAAACCAAATCTAGGTTGGGTGGAAGGCCATCAGATTGTGACTTATGTAGGAAGATAGGCACATCATTACTAATCACATCAACATATCCTAAGTCTTCTACACGTGTCACAACATGCTCACAATCATCAAACAAATTGGTAAGATCACAATCAGAGTCATCAACATCATCAACAAATTTATTCTCATGCATCGGCAAATCAGGAGAAATATCACAATGTGACCTAGGTAGAGAATCAGACACATCAAATATATTTTCATGCATAATAACATTAGTGTCTACAGAAGATTCAACTATTCCTATGTCATGGTCATCTTCACAGAATAATTGTACGAATCCCATGTCAATATCAAAATCATATGAATTACAATGAGTATTAGAAAAAACAACATTCATGAAGGTCGAGGGCGAGAAGCCATATGTTATTGAACCAACAGGTTCCACAATATTTTCATGTTCTTCTAACATATCATCATAATCATCATAATCATCATCATGGTAGCATGCATATTGGTCCTCATTAACAGTGGTGGTGTCATTAGTCGATTCATGTTCCTCTAAATTAGGTTCATATTCAACATCATTTACAAGAATGGGACTAGACACTTCATTAGGGACAACATACATTTCCTCATGAATTTCCTCCTTTTGTAGGTGAAGCAAAATCTGATCTAAATATGCATGAATTCGTGATGTAGATCTATCAAAGTTTTGCTTACTGAGTCTTAAAGCTTCTGTGGTGGAGTCTAAATTCATGGGAGTACAAAATTCTTCATGTTCAAATTGTGGTGAATGGTACATGCGTGCATGGTCATTAGGGTTTACAAAAATTGATCGCAACCCTCAAAGGATTGATTATGGTCCCAATGACTACCATTCTCACAATTTATGGGCATTTCATACCTTGGATTTTCTCTAGATTGCCTAAAATTATGCAAAATATGACAATTCTCAACAGGGTGGTCTAAACTACCACATGCGGGACATGCATAGATTTCAGGTTGCCTAAGAAAATTAGACGTGACAGATTCCTCATGTGATTGCATTTCTAAAGCTGCGATTCGAGCTTCTAATTGATCGATCAGTGATGATTGTGTGAGTGAGGCACTAGCAAAATGTTCATTTTCACGTTGTGGTGAATGATGCATGTATGAATAGTCATTAGGGTTCATGTATTGCGGCTCGGGACTTTGAAAATGTCCATAATAATTCCTATGACTATTGACATCATGGTCCGTGGAAGGTTCATAACGTGAAGTTTGTCCATATGCAAGTTCTCTAAGGGATTTTTGTACTCCCCAACTGTAGAAAAAGATCTATTCATGATTGGCTCAAAAGCTAAGTAAAGAATGTACAAAGCTCAGAATTTGGTTTTTTAAAGGGTTTGGATTTTTGGGAAAAATTTGGTTTTGGTGGGATAAAAGAAAAAAAAATTTGGTTGTTAATGTGGGAGCAAAATAAAATTTGGTTTTAAAATTTGGGAGCAAGTAAAAATTTTGGTTTTTGAATGGGAGAGAAAATATTTATTTATTTATTTTAAAAGAAAATAAAATTCGGTTTTTGAATGGGAGCAAGCCCACTGTTGGTTTTGTGTTTGCTTTAGCTCAGCTGGTTTGAAAACGTTTGGTGAAACTGAGTCCAAAATCTCGGCCTAGAATTTGGGTACTCGGCCCACTAACGAGTTAACCTAGCGTGATCGGTTACAAGCTCAGCTGGGTTTAAAAACCTAGAATACAAAATACCAGTCCAAATTAAACAAGCTCACAAAAATTAAATACAAGCCCACAAATTAAACAAACAAGCCCACAAAAATTAATTACAAACCCAACAGAAAATAAAAAGCCCAAAAATTGGCTTTAATATTACAAGCCCACAATTAAAAATTGGAAGCCCACAATTCGGGTTCTCTGAATGGGTTTACCTTTTTAGCACAGCCCAGCTGCTCTGATATTGTTGCAAAAACCCAGTTGGGCTTTGGTTCTTTTCCTTGGTGGCGTCCCAGCGGAGGAAAAACTGGTTCAGAACAGCAGATCCAACAGCAAATGAAGTGAAGCAGATGCAGATGCAAATGCTATGCAGTGAAATGCAAAAATAGCTAATAAAACTACTAGAGAAACAAACCGAGTCCCCGGCAACGACGCCAAAAACTTGGTGGGCCGGAGGTGTGTGAAAATTAAGCGCAATAAAAACGGGCCTACAGTAATACCGCAAGTGCACGGTCGTCAGTTGTAGCTCGTGCAAGTACGGGTCGATCCACAGAGACTGGGAGTGTTTTGGAGTTTTCTAGCTATTTTGGACTCCTAAACTGTTGTTGGTTAACTATGAAGCCTTTTGGGCTTTGGGCTTAGGGTACCTTTGGATTATAGGCTTGTTTGACAATGAAGTGAACTGAGCTTGGGCTCAGTTGGTCTTGAAGTGCACTAGGCTTGGCCTTTGAAGTGCACTGGGCTTTGAGTGTCAATGGGCTTCTAGATTAACCCAAGACTGAACTGGTCTTTGTAATGAATCTGGGCTTCAGTAGTCTTTGAAATGAACTGAACTGAACTGGGCCTTAGGCCTTAACCTGAACTGTGGATGGGCCTTAGGCCTTTAGTGACTGGACTTTGAACCCGGGCTTTTAGCCTTTGGTTCTAAGCTAATTGTTTGGAGCAGCAGCAGACAAGGCTGGGCTGGAGAAGAAGCAGCAGCAGCAGCAGGGAGGAAGGTAAGCAGGCAGGGTTGCAGGGCAACTGAGCAGAACTGGCAGCAAGGCCAGGGAAATAAGAAGATGGTAGGGGAGGTGGAGCAAACTAAATGTAGCAGTGGCACTAGGCCAAGGTGGAAGCAAGTGAACAAGTGGAAACAAGTAAGAAAAAGAATAAACTAACAAAGTAACAGTGAACAACAAGCGATAAGAAAGGCATAAAACAACAAACAACAATGAGATAAACAGTGAAGCAAAGACAATAAAATGACAGTGTAATAAACCAAGGCCTAAGCCAAGGGAAGTGATGTGAAGAAACAATAAAACAGTTAAGTTAAAGAAGAAGAGAAGTGACAAAGAAACACTAGAGAAGTAAAACAAGTGGACAGTGAAAGTTTAACAGTGAACAATTGAGAAAACAGCAATGAAGGGAGACAGTAACAAGAGTGATGAAAGAACACTAGGATGTTGAATCCACCATTAACCTAAGGGATATTCTACTCACAGCTAAGATAATTACCAAAGTGCTAATTGTCTGATTAAAGCACAACTAGTCTAAGGGCTTAGCAACACTGAACATGAGCTGCACATGATGAAGACTATCTCAGCTGGTTCATAATTTCATCTAGTCCTAGCATTTGGGATTCAGAACATACATAACAGAAACAGTACAGAACATGATACAAATATTACAGAAACATAACATAACAGGAGACATGAAACATAACATGGATAACAACAGCACATTACATCAAATGGAGAAACTGAACAATACACAGAACATGGAAAAACATGGATAGCAAAACAGTGAAGAACAATGGATAAAAACAGAGCATAAAATGGAATTTTTTTACAGAACTCACAGTTCTGGACACACTGGCTAATCCAGGCATAAGTTTTGCAACACACAACACCCAGCTCTATTTATAGCTTACAGACAATCCCCAAATTCCCCAAAAATTAGGGTTTTCCAAAATCACACAAATTCCCAAATTAAACAGTAATTGGGTTTAATTACCTACCCTATTTCACCCACTATATCTTCTCTATACTCTTCTCAACAATAATCAGGGTTTTTATGATTTTCCCCAAATTGACTGTGAACTAGGGTTTAGGATTTTTACCTCACCAACTGTGATGAGACAATTCCATCTTCGACCCATACTTCTTCTGCTTCCCTTGCGTAATTCCCATGCTTCAATTTCATCTCTAGGTCACCTACTTCATCAACCTCTCACGCTTAGGGTTTCAGGGAAGAAACGTGAGAGATTGAGGGAATAGGGGGCTAGATAGTTAGGGGGTGATGATGGGTTGGTAGTTTAGGGATGATGTGAGACAGGTAGAGGTGGTGGCGCGGCAGTTGCAGGGAGTGGTGGTGGTTCTGCAACTGTCGGGGTAGGGGAGAAAGAGGGAGAAGAAGAAAGAGAAGAGAACAAGAATGGTCGATGTTTTTAGGTTAATAGGTATAGGTTGCTAGTGTGTGAGGCGGGGTATCAAAGTTCTATATTGGAAAATCTGAGTCACTGGATGCGAAGCTGTAGGTGAATCGGATGGCTACCCCTGAAGAGGCTGGTAGCGACCGTCGGATGTCTTGATACAACGAAGTTAACGGCGAAGATCGAGGTTAGGTGCTGTAGTGTTTAGCGGAAGTATCGATATTTGATGCACATGCATAGGAGCGACCGTAGGATTCAAATGCAATCTAATCTGAAGGCTTGGAAATTAAGCACTACGGTGTTTGACAAGAACCTCGGATTTTGATGCACTCTACTGAAGCGACCATTGGATTTCGATGATCCAATCCGACGGCTGAATATGAAGGCGGGTATGGATATTGGAAATGGGTTTGGGTGAGGGTTTTGGGCCTTGGGTATGCCAAGCCATATCTTCTTTAAGAACAATTCTTCCTCTTCAAGCCAACTTCTAGCCTTTTGGTCTTGTGCACAACATTCTTCGCGGCTTCCTTGTGTAATTCCTCCCGGCTTTTCACTACTTTTCTGCTCTTTTCGCTCCGCTATTCATCCAAACTTTATTTATTACCTAAAAATGCAAAATTAATTAATAAAAATATTTATTCTTGAAAACAATGAAAATACAGAATATGGGATAAAATGTAGAATTAATGCACAAAAGATGAGTTAAATGCCAAGAAAAATATATAGAAATATGCACTTTTTAGCACTCATCAAATACCCCCAAACCTGAATTTTACTTGTCCTCAAGTAAAACAAAACTAAGGAAATCCTACCTATACCACTGTCGCTGGTCTCTCGAATGCATTTAGCGTATGCACTAAGCCTTTTAAACCACTAAGTGTCCCTAGTGGACGAGTGAAGTCTCGTGAAGGTTTGCTTAGAACGTACCTACAAAGTTCTAGGTCAAAATATAAGCTCAGATTCCATCAAATGTGACATGTGCAAGACAGTTTAAGCTCACAGCAAAATGGAGATGTCAATCTAGCTATCAAAAGCACAATCCTAGCACTGATAACAAAAAAAGACATGTGATAAGAGTGTAAAGTGTATCTACACATGTGTAAAGAAAGATCGGATGTTATGACTACTAATCACCAAGAGATAGTTTCTCAGGCTAAGAACCAAGGTCGAAATCTAGCTAGCTGTCCGGACTTTACGAGAATTGTGAATGAGTAGGAGGTATTTCACAATTACTCGCGTTGTACATCAATGGCATACACCCTTCCTTGCTTATTACAATAAAACACAAAAGATGACTCTTTACATGACTCTTATTTACATTGACTACTCTCTTTTATTTTTGGAACAAGAGAGAATGAAATTGATAAATACTTGATTTTTTTTTATTTTTTTATTTTTTGTATTTTTTTTTTTTGACAAGGTAACACATTTGATACATATACAAAAGGAAAAAAAATTACATGACTCTTAGCAAGAGGTAGCCCTTTTTGATGCACCCAGTTAAATTCGATGGTTGTCTTTCTTAATGTAACCTCCACCTTCTATCCCAACCAACCAAAGAACAAGCTAGTCAAGTTTCGTTCAGTATTCTAAAGTGATTGGCAATCGTGACTTCCTATCAAACACCTTGAAGATCGAGGCTATACATGTATTGGTAGATCGTGCGCGTGCAAATTTCTTATCACTATGTGAATTGTGCTAGAATCAGGGTGCCTAAATATCTAGACTAAGATTCCTAATAATTACATATTTGCACAAGAGTCAACATTTCAAGGTAAATGAGCTCCATTTTTATGTTTTTTTTTTTTTTTCAATTTTTAATTTTTTATTTTCATTTTTCATTTTTTTCAAAAAGAAGGAGTTCTTGTTTTCAATTATGGCATATTATCAAAGTATCTACTTTTCACCCCCAAACCTAAACTAAACATTGTCCTCAATGTTTCAAAATATGAACAAAATTATAATACAACATATGAAGAGGATCATGTTGAGTAGAGAAAAAGGAAAGAGAATACCCGATTTCGGTGAAAGCAATATTAGAACTCCGTTATTCAAGGCAAGAATCCAACATATGTCAGCCGAGATCATATTGGATTAGCAAAATATATACAAAAGGAACAAAAAGGTTTTTAAGAAATTTTATCTACTGGATTATATACAAAAATTCACCATACACTAACAATCTAAAGAGTTGAGGATCAACCCAAAAGACAAAGTGTAGAGGTTTCAACAGGTTCACACAATAATAATATGATAGGCATGCAAGTGAAACTGTGAAACAAAATGAGCTACCCCCAAACCTGGATTTTTCAACAGATAAAATTTTGGATACAAAATCTCGCAATTTTTGGGGTTCATCATGCACAAGGTCTAGCTCGAAATGAACTTTGCTAGGGACGGGCAAACATGCTAATTCCAACTGTGGCTCCTCAAAGATATTATACTTAGATGCAAAATAGTCCAAAAGGACTTGGGAAGCATACAGTTCCAATCCTAGATTAGGAATTTTCAGAAAAATCGGTTTGACAATATGGGTACAAACCAAATCTAGGTTGGGTGGAAGGCCATCAGATTGTGACTTATGTAGGAAGATAGGCACATCATTACTAATCACATCAACATATCCTAAGTCTTCTACACGTGTCACAACATGCTCACAATCATCAAACAAATTGGTAAGATCACAATCAGAGTCATCAACATCATCAACAAATTTATTCTCATGCATCGGCAAATCAGGAGAAATATCACAATGTGACCTAGGTAGAGAATCAGACACATCAAATATTTTCATGCATAATAACATTAGTGTCTACAGAAGATTCAACTATTCCTATGTCATGGTCATCTTCACAGAATAATTGTACGAATCCCATGTCAATATCAAAATCATATGAATTACAATGAGTATTAGAAAAAACAACATTCATGAAGGTCGAGGGCGAGAAGCCATATGTTATTGAACCAACAGGTTCCACAATATTTTCATGTTCTTCTAACATATCATCATAATCATCATAATCATCATCATGGTAGCATGCATATTGGTCCTCATTAACAGTGGTGGTGTCATTAGTCGATTCATGTTCCTCTAAATTAGGTTCATATTCAACATCATTTACAAGAATGGGACTAGACACTTCATTAGGGACAACATACATTTCCTCATGAATTTCCTCCTTTTGTAGGTGAAGCAAAATCTGATCTAAATATGCATGAATTCGTGATGTAGATCTATCAAAGTTTTGCTTACTGAGTCTTAAAGCTTCTGTGGTGGAGTCTAAATTCATGGGAGTACAAAATTCTTCATGTTCAAATTGTGGTGAATGGTACATGCGTGCATGGTCATTAGGGTTTACAAAATATTGATCGCAACCCTCAAAGGATTGATTATGGTCCCAATGACTACCATTCTCACAATTTATGGGCATTTCATACCTTGGATTTTCTCTAGATTGCCTAAAATTATGCAAAATATGACAATTCTCAACAGGGTGGTCTAAACTACCACATGCGGGACATGCATAGATTTCAGGTTGCCTAAGAAAATTAGACGTGACAGATTCCTCATGTGATTGCATTTCTAAAGCTGCGATTCGAGCTTCTAATTGATCGATCAGTGATGATTGTGTGAGTGAGGCACTAGCAAAATGTTCATTTTCACGTTGTGGTGAATGATGCATGTATGAATAGTCATTAGGGTTCATGTATTGCGGCTCGGGACTTTGAAAATGTCCATAATAATTCCTATGACTATTGACATCATGGTCCGTGGAAGGTTCATAACGTGAAGTTTGTCCATATGCAAGTTCTCTAAGGGATTTTTTGTACTCCCCAACTGTAGAAAAAGATCTATTCATGATTGGCTCAAAAGCTAAGTAAAGAATGTACAAAGCTCAGAATTTGGTTTTTTAAAGGGTTTGGATTTTTGGGAAAAATTTGGTTTTGGTGGGATAAAAGAAAAAAAAAATTGGTTGTTAATGTGGGAGCAAAATAAAATTTGGTTTTAAAATTTGGGAGCAAGTAAAAATTTTGGTTTTTGAATGGGAGAGAAAATATTTATTTATTTATTTTAAAAGAAAATAAAATTCGGTTTTTGAATGGGAGCAAGCCCACTGTTGGTTTTGTGTTTGCTTTAGCTCAGCTGGTTTGAAAACGTTTGGTGAAACTGAGTCCAAAATCTCGGCCTAGAATTTGGGTACTCGGCCCACTAACGAGTTAACCTAGCGTGATCGGTTACAAGCTCAGCTGGGTTTAAAAACCTAGAATACAAAATACCAGTCCAAATTAAACAAGCTCACAAAAATTAAATACAAGCCCACAAATTAAACAAACAAGCCCACAAAAATTAATTACAAACCCAACAGAAAATAAAAAGCCCAAAAATTGGCTTTAATATTACAAGCCCACAATTAAAAATTGGAAGCCCACAATTCGGGTTCTCTGAATGGGTTTACCTTTTTAGCACAGCCCAGCTGCTCTGATATTGTTGCAAAAACCCAGTTGGGCTTTGGTTCTTTTCCTTGGTGGCGTCCCAGCGGAGGAAAAACTGGTTCAGAACAGCAGATCCAACAGCAAATGAAGTGAAGCAGATGCAGATGCAAATGCTATGCAGTGAAATGCAAAAATAGCTAATAAAACTACTAGAGAAACAAACCGAGTCCCCGGCAACGACGCCAAAAACTTGGTGGGTCCGGAGGTGTGTGAAAATTAAGCGCAATAAAAACGGGCCTACAGTAATACCGCAAGTGCACGGTCGTCAGTTGTAGCTCGTGCAAGTACGGGTCGATCCACAGAGACTGGGAGTGTTTTGGAGTTTTCTAGCTATTTTGGACTCCTAAACTGTTGTTGGTTAACTATGAAGCCTTTTGGGCTTTGGGCTTAGGGTACCTTTGGATTATAGGCTTGTTTGACAATGAAGTGAACTGAGCTTGGGCTCAGTTGGTCTTGAAGTGCACTAGGCTTGGCCTTTGAAGTGCACTGGGCTTTGAGTGTCAATGGGCTTCTAGATTAACCCAAGACTGAACTGGTCTTTGTAATGAATCTGGGCTTCAGTAGTCTTTGAAATGAACTGAACTGAACTGGGCCTTAGGCCTTAACCTGAACTGTGGCTGGGCCTTAGGCCTTTAGTGACTGGACTTTGAACCCGGGCTTTTAGCCTTTGGTTCTAAGCTAATTGTTTGGAGCAGCAGCAGACAAGGCTGGGCTGGAGAAGAAGCAGCAGCAGCAGCAGGGGAGGAAGGTAAGCAGGCAGGGTTGCAGGGCAACTGAGCAGAACTGGCAGCAAGGCCAGGGAAATAAGAAGATGGTAGGGGAGGTGGAGCAAACTAAATGTAGCAGTGGCACTAGGCCAAGGTGGAAGCAAGTGAACAAGTGGAAACAAGTAAGAAAAAGAATAAACTAACAAAGTAACAGTGAACAACAAGCGATAAGAAAGGCATAAAACAACAAACAACAATGGAGATAAACAGTGAAGCAAAGACAATAAAATGACAGTGTAATAAACCAAGGCCTAAGCCAAGGGAAGTGATGTGAAGAAACAATAAAACAGTTAAGTTAAAGAAGAAGAGAAGTGACAAAGAAACACTAGAGAAGTAAAACAAGTGGACAGTGAAAGTTTAACAGTGAACAATTGAGAAAACAGCAATGAAGGGAGACAGTAAACAAGAGTGATGAAAGAACACTAGGATGTTGAATCCACCATTAACCTAAGGGATATTCTACTCACAGCTAAGATAATTACCAAAGTGCTAATTGTCTGATTAAAGCACAACTAGTCTAAGGGCTTAGCAACACTGAACATGAGCTGCACATGATGAAGACTATCTCAGCTGGTTCATAATTTCATCTAGTCCTAGCATTTGGGATTCAGAACATACATAACAGAAACAGTACAGAACATGATACAAATATTACAGAAACATAACATAACAGGAGACATGAAACATAACATGGATAACAACAGCACATTACATCAAATGGAGAAACTGAACAATACACAGAACATGGAAAAACATGGATAGCAAAACAGTGAAGAACAATGGATAAAAACAGAGCATAAAATGGAATTTTTTTATAGAACTCATAGTTCTGGATAC
Organism: Papaver somniferum; assembly: GCF_003573695.1. Taxonomy (NCBI): domain Eukaryota; kingdom Viridiplantae; phylum Streptophyta; class Magnoliopsida; order Ranunculales; family Papaveraceae; genus Papaver; species Papaver somniferum. Next base: position 268,646 of record NW_020647637.1, on the reverse strand, counting down.
ACTGGCTAATCCAGGCATAAGTTTTGCAACACACAACACCCAGCTCTATTTATAGCTTACAGACAATCCCCAAATTCCCCAAAAATTAGGGTTTTCCAAAATCACACAAATTCCCAAATTAAACAGTAATTGGGTTTAATTACCTACCCTATTGCACCCACTATATCTTCTCTATACTCTTCTCAACAATAATCAGGGTTTTTATGATTTTCCCCAAATTGACTGTGAACTAGGGTTTAGGATTTTTACCTCACCAACTGTGATGAGACAATTCCATCTTCGACCCATACTTCTTCTGCTTCCCTTGCGTAATTCCCATGCTTCAATTTCATCTCTAGGTCACCTACTTCATCAACCTCTCACGCTTAGGGTTTCAGGGAAGAAACGTGAGAGATTGAGGGAATAGGGGGCTAGATAGTTAGGGGGTGATGATGGGTTGGTAGTTTAGGGATGATGTGAGACAGGTAGAGGTGGTGGCGCGGCAGTTGCAGGGAGTGGTGGTGGTTCTGCAACTGTCGGGGTAGGGGAGAAAGAGGGAGAAGAAGAAAGAGAAGAGAACAGAAGAATGGTCGATGTTTTTAGGTTAATAGGTATAGGTTGCTAGTGTGTGAGGCGGGGTATCAAAGTTCTATATTGGAAAATCTGAGTCACTGGATGCGAAGCTGTAGGTGAATCGGATGGCTACCCCTGAAGAGGCTGGTAGCGACCGTCGGATGTCTTGATACAACGAAGTTAACGGCGAAGATCGAGGTTAGGTGCTGTAGTGTTTAGCGGAAGTATCGATATTTGATGCACATGCATAGGAGCGACCGTAGGATTCAAATGCAATCTAATCTGAAGGCTTGGAAATTAAGCACTACGGTGTTTGACAAGAACCTCGGATTTTGATGCACTCTACTGAAGCGACCATTGGATTTCGATGATCCAATCCGACGGCTGAATATGAAGGCGGGTATGGATATTGGAAATGAGTTTGGGTGAGGGTTTTGGGCCTTGGGTATGCCAAGCCCATATCTTCTTTAAGAACAATTCTTCCTCTTCAAGCCCACTTCTAGCCTTTTGGTCTTGTGCACAACATTCTTCGCGGCTTCCTTGTGTAATTCCTCCGGGCTTTTCACTACTTTTCTGCTCTTTTCGCTCCGCTATTCATCCAAACTTTATTTATTACCTAAAAATGCAAAATTAATTAATAAAAATATTTATTCTTGAAAACAATGAAAATACAGAATATGGGATAAAATGTAGAATTAATGCACAAAAGATGAGTTAAATGCCAAGAAAAATATATAGAAATATGCACTTTTTAGCACTCATCAGGATGCAATGGAAAAGAAGGCTTTGAGGGGAATTGGATTACCCAGGAATCCAATTACCAAACTATATGGACTGTTTGGTTTGGGGTAATTGGATGGATTCCCTAGGAATCCAATTCTTGGACGTCCAAAAACTTGAACCAAACGCACTATTAGGTTAAAATCTGAAACCCTTAGTGGCGTTGAGTTTAATTGATTGATCCCTGATTTGCAGTAAAAAGCTATTTAGTTAATGGAAAATTATGTTACAAATCTGTTTTGGGAAGAACTATAAAACCGGCTGCAAAAACATAGATTTTGGGTAAGATATCATGTTTCTGAATAGATCTCATCTTGTTTGATTGGTATCGGCAGTTCCTCTAATACGTATAAGAACACCGTAAATACCTTTTTCTTTTATAATGGGAAGTTGATTCGGTTAAGAACTGCCAACTGTTTAGACAAATGGCGCCTCCCAATTCGCCCCTCACGCCCTTATCAAATAGTGGGGCCCATCAAAAAATTCCCCATGTATTTGATAGACCGTAATTTCTGACCTACAATTTTTTTGTTATAAACGGCAGTGATATTGCCCGATACACAGGGAAGACTTTGAAGGATAGGATGTTTTTGTAAAGGTGTCATCGGAGTATAAATCTTGGTCAATTTGGTATGGCCCCAAAAGGCACGGGTTCTGGACATGTTGCCTTCTGACTGGTGTTTTTAGTTTTGGCCCGTGCATTTATCCACACCGGAGGCCTTTCATGAGTTTGATGCATTATTATAAGGAGGAGATTGGGAAGCTTGGAATAGATCCTCCGGATATATTTTATACTCCTAGTACTAGGAAAATGGCAAAAAAAAAAAAAAAAAGGTTGTCGCCAACGGCCAACCAAACTGATGCTAGCTTCATTCGTTTTACTTGAGGGTTTATTAGCATAATGATTTTTCCTCTCCTCAATCTCAAATCTGGTGTCTCACTTTTGGGTACTCAAATTTGGCAACATAAGCAAAAGAAATACCAAAATTGAGGTGGTTAGAATCTGGCACGGTGCTTCTCTTGATGTTATGTAGTGTTGGATCAGGAGTTTCTGCTCAATCTAGTCTAATGGCAAGAAAGAAGTGAAAATAACAGTGAAATGAAGATGTATTATTACAAGGAGGAGATTGAAAAGCTTGGAATAGATCCTCCGACTAATAGAGCCATTGGAAAGAAGATTGGAAACCATTCAAGAATAAGAAGTTCACCATGGAAGCAACAATAATCAGAGGAAATTGCCGTCGGTGAGCACTGGAGGTTTTGAAGCTGAGAAGAATAATATAATGGTTGGTTTGTCTAAGAGAAGTTCTTCTATGGCTTCTAGATGATAATTTCGATGTTGTTGTTATCTTTCGAGTTTAGTAGTTATCTCGCAGCTTAATGATCGCCTAATGTAATTAGAGCTTATATTACTACAGCTTAAAAATCTCTAATCACTCTTATCAATTTGTTCTATGACATACACAAAATTTCACCAAGCTTAAACAAAGATGAACATTACGGGGCCTTAGGATTTTTGCTTGTTGGCCACATTTTATTTTGTTACATGTTGCCTGATGGCTAAGTGTATGTCATTTGGTGACCGGATTGGTGGTACTTCATTCTATTTGTATTCTCACAAGGCTCTTATTGGATGGGAAATGCTTGCAGGCATGCAACTGAAACATGACTAGTGTTGACATTTATCCCATACCCAAATTATTCCATCAAAATTGAAACAAATTGAGATAGTAGTTATGCAGTAATCTAAAAAAATTGAACCCTGGAGAAGAAAATAAAATACAAATTAGGAACTTGAACAACAAAGGAAAATAAGTAGATCTCATAATAATGTTCATTTTCAAGAATGTATTACTTCATTTCATTTCACTTCTTTCCTGCCGTGACACCAAGTGGTTGAGCAGCAACATTGGGAGAAAATCTGCGCCAGTTTCTAACCAGCTAAACAGCTTCTCTCACTTTTGTCGAGGAGCTACCCAAGTATCAGCACTAGGTATATTCACTTCTTAGAAAACACCATATTTGAGAAATCATTATGCTAATAGATTTTTTTTTTCTTTTTTGATCTGTCAATAGGAAAAAATTCAATGAGAAAAGAAGAAATCATTATGTTAATAGATTTTGTTGTTGATAATAGGATTATAAACAGATGTATACGTGCTTTTATACCCGACACATTTACAAATATCGGCCTATTTTCACTTTTCCATCCAAATAAGTTAGTTTGGTCAATTTCTCGTGCCTAATATATCATTGACCGAGATGATAAATTGAGTAGCGAGATTACGTTTCCACCCTATCTGGATCTGTAACAGGTGTAAGGCTAATTATATAACATCAGGTGTCGCTAAAGGAAATCAATCTATCATTTAACAATGTTTATCTCAAAACCAATCAACGGTCTAAGATAAAACATTTTTATAAACCCCTTTAACCTTATCAAAAACTAACAGTCTGGCTTCGTCTTCTTCAAAGAGCCACTTTTGTTCACGAGATAGAAATTGAAAGGATTCAGTTAAGTCTTAATTTGTAGTGATTGTTCATGGCGATTGTTGCTGCTTCGGTGTGATCGATTGATTCGATATTTGAGTAGTTGTCGTATGTTGTAGATCTGAAATGTTAAATTGTTTCAATTGGAATACATGGTGGTGGTGCAATTAGTTCAGAAAGTGATGTCGATGTCCTCGATTTGGTGATGAATCAAGTGGATTTAAGAAGTTCTAGAATTTGTAAGGATTTAAAATGATTGGGTTTGTTCCAAACTCTAATTATCAGTGAAGGAGGAGATGGGTTAGAAGAGACTTTGAGGATGGTGGCTGCTGTTGATGGAGCCGTTGAATTAAAGGTTTGTAGATTTTTAATTTCTTCAATTTGACTACTAATTGACCCAACGTTAATTATCATCTAACTTATACTACTATCATGATTTTCACTCAATTTTGATCTGCTTATTTTTGGAATTTTTCAGTTAGTAGTCGGATACCAATTTTGATCTGCTTATTTATGGAGTCGCAGTGGTGGGGTCGATTGGTGTTTCAGGGAAGTTGTAAAAATGAATTGCTTCAGGTTAGTACTTAAATGGAATGGTGTGTGGAGTGTCGTTGGTGAATGGTGCGATACTTTTGGATGTTTGTTGGTGCTGCTTCTCTAAGCTGGGTAGACAATTGAATGGCAGTGGAGGTTAGGCTTTGGGTTGATTTTTGTAATAAATGGATTATATCAATGGATGTTTTAGAATCAGGGGTTTTGGGTGTCTATTCAACTCAAATTTACAGGGAAGAAAAGCTTTAAAATTAGGCACTAAGTGTCGTTATGAATCAACTCTTCCTCTAATTTATGCACAACAATTGTTTGAGAAAAGTCTTGAACGTGCTAACTCAGCTATTTCATTTGACCCAGCGATTAATAACTTGGTGAGTTAGCAGCTGAAATCGGCGATTTGAGTCGTTTATTTAGTGACTCGGTGATTTGAAGGACTATACAATCCACTTAACTATCTACGTGGAAGATAACTTTCCGTTGGACGTAACGGTCAAAAGAGGGGTACATCTGTAAAATCCAAAAAAACGGGGTACATTTGAAGACGCACGTAAAAAACAGGGATACATTTGTACTTCACCCTTGATGATATCGCTTGGCTGCCATTGACAAAGAATCATAACAGCGGACATAACATGATACGGAGTATCATCTTTTCTTTAGCAGCAAAGACGGAAGAGAAAGATGGTGGCACAAATTGGATTTACTCTCTAGTAGAAGATAACTGTATTGCTTATACGGATTAGATTTTAGGGTTTATTTGTTACCCTTGATTTCAGTTTTATTATTTCATTTAACGGTTCATCTAGGCATTTGACTGACCGTAATTGCTGGCCAACAGACGGCTGTGATAAGCGATTGGTACATGTGGAAGATTCTAAAAGGTATGATCTTCTTCTTAGTGTGATAAGTGCTAGGTAAACCTAGAACCTTTTGATGGAGCCGAAAGCCAAAGGCACCCAAACATTTCAATTGGGCACATGCACCAGGTGTGTGGGTTTTGGACTTGTTGCCTAATGACTAGTGATTAGTTTTGGAGCATGCATTTCTCTATAACGTCAAAAGAGCTAAACCAGTTACCTAATCCTTACCATCAAAGAAACCCGAATGAAAATAACTCAAAAACATGAACACACAGTGTCCACCATATCTTCAAGCTATATGCCAGTTGAAAGAAGATTGGAAAGCATTCAAGAAAAAGATGTTCATCGGGGATGCAACAATAATCAGAGGAAGTTGCTGTCGTTATAACTACCGCAGGTTTTGAAGCTAAGAAGAATAGTATGACGGATGTCTAAGAGAAGTTCTTTTATGAGTGAAAGATGAATATTACATTTGAATCATTTGATAGATAATGAAACAATGATATCTTTGTTTTCTTGGTTATTGGTTGAGTTTAGTAATTATCTCTCAGCTTAATAATTAACTGTTTGATTACTGGAAATCCAGCAACACACCTAAATGGAGAATATGCAAGATTTAAGACATAATAAACACTAGAACTTAAACTTATTTATTAATCTCAAGCGAAATACAAGTTACATTCGTGGGTTACAAGGAAACCCTAATCCCTTCTCCCAGCCTATGAATTACAAGGAAACCCTAACTCTCTCTCTCTCTCTCTCCTATGCTAGACCTTTCCCTCTCCAAAAGATCTCTCCCTTTACATTGTCCAAAGGTCTCTATTTATGGGCCTAAGCAACTTAAGTGGCATACAACTCATATCATCTCGACGAGGTTACTTTATGCTTCGTCCGGAGCATATTCCATAAAGTTTTTCCCCACCTTTCGCTGACTTCACGTGGTCTTGTCGGGACGCCTGTCCTTTTTCTTGCGCCCTACTGCTCCTACTTCGCGGTTTTATCTTCTTCGCCAAGTAATCTTTCCGTGACTTCGCCTTAGTTTCTTGATGGTCCTTCTACTTTATTCGGGGTGGAGAGTTATCTCGCGCTTGGGATTTGTATTTCTCCTTCTGATGTTGACTGATTTGACAGGTTACTGACACGGATCTTTGACTAGGATTTCCTTACCTTACTTGGTATGACACATGTCAATCCTATTTCGTGTACCTACATTTTTCCTTTTCTTAACCGTTTAAGTTTCCTTAACCGTCACGTTCTCCATACCCATAATTCCACGTGGCCACGTTCCCTGGGTAACCGTACGTCATCGGTCATCTTTACTTCAATCATGTCGCTTCCCGATTTTACCGGCCCTTCTTCTTGCTATAAATACACTTCTCCACCCCTTACTTGAGTTTCTTTTCTGCCTCTTCCAATCTCTGTTGTTTTCTTGTTTGATATTTGCTCTTACTTTTACCTTATTTTCCCGAAATCCTCTACTTTCTTCATCACCATGTCTCCTAAAGGTGTTTCTGCATCTGCTTCACTTAAAACTCTCGAGGAATTTCAAGACGAGCTTCAGGGGTTAGGTTTAACCTTAACTCCAGTTGTTGATTCTTCCCCAGATCCCACTGTTCTTGCTACCCAAGAGATGGAACTGAACTACCGGTGGCTTGGTTCGGACACTTGGTCTGCTGATAAGGTGATAATCTCTCTAGGTCAGTTGAGAGAGGGACTATATTTCCCCTTGTACGATCCTTCAAACCCCATTTTCTTGGATATTCTCGGTAGGCTGCAATGCGGGGTTTTCCAGCTTACTGGTAATGCGATTCGGATCGCCAACGAGTTCAAAGTCCTTTCTCGCGATGGTATCTCGCTAATCCCTTCTTCAGTGGACGAATTTGATTCCTTGGACTTCAACATAGACTCTTTCATTGACAACTATTCAGTTGTGTTTACAAGCACCAGGGAGCATCAGGAGTGGGGTCTTGAGCTTGTTAGGAAGGTGGTTTCTCCCCCCATTAAGGAGCTTCTACTGGATGTGGATTCCCAACTTCGTCTCTCTGTTGATGACTGGGCGAGGTTTCCTTTAGTAGTTGGTGGTCCCTACGTCTGGGGTTACGACGAAAAGGGCTTTCCTCGCAATGGTCCCCTTCTCAGACATTTTTACCTCGCGGGATGTGATCCCTGGAGACTTCGCTGGACTGTTCCTAGCGAGGTATGATTTTTCCTACTGCGATTTGTATCATTTGGAACTATTAATTGTACTTATGTTTCTCAATTCATTTTAGCATGTGATGCCTGCTGCTGGACTTGTCAAGGCGCGAGAGGATAAGAAAGTGGTTGCTAAGAAGACTCCCTCTGAACAGGTATCATTTTCGTTTGTTGTTGGCGATTTTGTGATAATTTTCTATTCTGACGTCATGCCTCTTCGCAGGGAGAACTACCCACTTTTATACCCAAGGGTCACAAGAAACGTTCTCATCCTACTCCTCCTCCTTCTTCTCAGGTATCATCCTTATCGCCCTTTATTTGTAAATTAGACTTTTTGGTTTTTAACTTTTGACTTCGCAGACGAGTGCTCCTCCGTCTGGTGCATCCAAGAGGCCTTGAAAGACCCTGTATGTGGATTCCTTAGCTTCAATACATCCCTACGCTCTCATTGGTCGTCCCGTTCGCACTAAGCAATAGTCCCCTTCAGTTAATGCTCCTGCTCCTTCGAAAGAATCTGATTCTGTTACCCGTTCCAAGGTCGCTGATTCCCCTGCTCAGCCAGGAGTTGAACATCCTAAGAGTTCTCCGGAGGTACCTCCCTATGGCGAGAAAGGAAAGCAACATGTCCGCCCTGTAATGTCAAATCCTCTCTTCGACCCTGACATGCAATTCCTTCGAGGTATCTACCACAAGGCTCAAGACGATCCGGCTATGAGATCTCGTGCTTTGGAGTCTTTGTCCGCCTTTGTTTCTGACGACTTCCTCTCCCAAGACTCGTCGGCTCTTTTGAGTGCTTCAATGAATCTGTCTCTCCAAGTTTTTCCTTTTCGTCTTTGTGCCTTGATGAACCAGGTGATTTCTTTGTGCCTTTTCTGCCATTTTTCCTTTTCGTCTCCGAGATCTATTTTCCGAGTTCAAGTTTGCTTCGCAGGAAGTCTACCGTCATATGGCCACCCTCGTGGAAATTCGGCTTGTTCGCGAGATGGCTAAGAAGGATGAAGCTAAAATCAAAGCTTTACCGGAGGACCTTCAGAATATTCCCGCAAGCAAGGCCAAAAGATAGAGAATCTTTTGAGTAAGTTCTTTTTTCTTGGATGTCCCTCTATTTTTCTTACCTTTGCTTCCATTATTTTCTTATTTTATGCTTCGTCAAGCTCGATGCACGCAACGCAAAACGAGCGTTGACGAAAATTCCTCCTCGCTGGAAGATATTCGCGCTGAGATGGTGAACCTTACAACTCAAAATGATATTTATGTTTCTGAGAACTCCATCCTTAATGAAAAGGCCGATACCCTTTGCTTGCAAGTGGACCGTCTGTCAGTTGAATTCTACCGTAACGAGAAACTTAACCTCCATCTCCACAATGACAACCTGCGCCTTAAGTCAGAGCTTCAACGGGTCTCTAATTCTCTTACTACCTCACGGAGCCTCCATTCTTCGTCGATATCCAACTATAAGAAACTGGAGGAAGATTACGATCGAGTGATGAAAAGAAAAACCGAGCTCGCAGCTACTCTTCGTAGGTCTCGGAACACTGTGGATGGTCTAAACGAGGAGGTTGATTGTTTGAAGAAAAAGGTGGAACTCTTGCAAGCTAAATTAGCCACTTCTTCTCGTCCAAAACCTGTGAAATCCTCTCCTCCATTCAGTCTGACAAGAGCACTTTGAAATCCTCTCATGGTGAAGGTTGGGATAGAATGTATCATGAGTTATGTGTTCAACTTGAAGATTCCAACCTCAAAGTCGCCAAGCTCGATCATCTATACTCTGATGTTCAGAGTACTTAAAATACTACTATCCTTCAGGAGGAAGGTAGTTTTTAGGTGTATTATTATCTTTGTTTGACCCGGCTTACTTCCTTGTTTCTAATGTAGTTTCTCTTGTCTTCGCAGAATCAGATGAGCGTCATAAGGGTCAGGTCCTTCGTATCACCAGGGAGAGATGAAGCTTGTGGTGACATTTCTAGTCTTAATGAGGAGATTGAGAGTCTAAATGATAATATGGACGAGATCACCGATTCTTCCAAGAAGGTAGTCAATACGGCTCGCAAGAATACTCGGAGCTATTTGGTTCCACTCTTCAATGACTATTGCGCTGAGCATGGCATTCCTCCTCCTTCTTTTCCTTTGGAGATTTTTTCTGATGATGAGAAACCTCAGGATGAAGCTGCTGATCCTACCAACGAGTAATTGTCTCTTGATGACGACGAGGAACCAAAAGTTGACACCGCGAAGGACAACGAGGGGTCGAAGGGAGCTTCTACTAGCATTACCGAGGCAGGCGGCGAGATCCTTGAGTCAACCATCATCGATAGTGCCATTCCTCAGTAGAAGTTTTAGTTTTGTCTTCTCTCGTCTCAGATTAGTGTTTTATAACTAATAAATATTTTATGGGCACTCCCAAGCTTGGGGGCAAACGCTTTGTTTTGGGAATCATCACATTTCATGATATTATGATTCTGTTTTATCAAGCGTGTGTTTATTTGGTTTCCGCCATTTGCCTCAAGTATATACTGAAAATGGAAACTCTTGAAAGAATAGTGAATCCTAGAAGTTTATACTAGCCTTTTATTCTTTTGTGAGTTTTCATCTTCGTTTCTGCCTTCACCTTTCAAATCATCCGCAGTTCCGGCTTTCTTTCTTCACTCATCCCTGCTGCCTTTTGCTTTTCGGCGAGATTGAGAATGTTAATTTAAAAGAGTGAGGATCACTGGTTGCTAAAGTATGCGCTCCGTCTTAGTTTTTTGCTTCAGGTTCCTTCTTGCCCTGTCCTGTAGCCTTTGATTGTATCTTAAGTGCTTTATAGTTTCGTGCGTATAATGCCAAAAGAACAAAAAATATAAAAGTATATACTTTCCTCTTGTTCTTGTTGGCATTATCCAATCGAGACGAGATGGTTCTGAGAATGCTCCTTATAACTTTGTTGTTTTAGTATATGTGTTTATTTCTTTCTTATGAGGTCTTATTGCGCCTCCTAATTAAGGTCCTATTGCGCCGCACCGAGTTTTTAAGGGTATTACTTCGGCGAAGTCTCGGGCGCTTGATATTTTTGCGAATAGCAATCCATCAACCTCGCCTTAACATTTTTGATAAGTTTTCTTTCTGCGAAAATATGACAGGCCTATCTATTCCCGTGAATAGCATCCCCATGACATTGCCGTTTTTTTTTGTCACACAGCTTCCTAATCTGGAGGGTGTCATCCCTTTATATTCCCCCTGAGTCCCCCTTCAAGGAGGTTAACCCTAACATGCATGTTGGTCTCCTCCCATCTGGTTATTACGACATTCAGTTGTTTTCGTGACTTCTTATCCTCTTCGCTGATAAGGCTCGGAGTTACGAAGTCACACCCTAAGTGGGGTTTCTTTGGGATCAAGTGTATCGTAGCCAAGACTTGCCAGACGGACATGGACGGTAACGCTCCAGACGTCCCAGGCACTCGCAGCTCAACCGAATACGTCGGCGCCTTGGTCATATTTCAACACTCCTTACAGAAGCCATCATAAAAGGGACCCTCAGCGGATAGGTCTTATCATTGCCCCTAGCTTTCTGCCTGAGAGTTGTCCCTTACATGGTTAGGTCTTTGCCTCTGTCATTTTCATGCGAACTAGGGTGCATGCCGTGGGTTCCCAGCCTTCCTAGGCGAAGGTTTTAAGTTTCCCTAAAAACCTTTTATTTCATATTCATTATTTTCCTCCTAATATTGAGGTCTTACTGTCTTTGGTTACTCGGCGAATGTTTATTTCATCAATATTTCATCAAATTTTTATTGATATGCTCTTGAAAATTGAGTACATCGATCGATTCATTTTTATCATCAAAATAAATCGAATACATTTATCTTATCTCATTGTATCTTTCTTATTCTTCCTCCATACGAATGTGCTCGGCTTGGTATTTTTTCAACTCCTTCTTTCGTACTGCATTTCTTATTTTGAATAATGCGGAAAATAACGGCTTCCCGGTTGATAAAGCATAGATGAACGATCGCACCAACTCCTCTTCCGAGATTCTTCCCTTAAATTATTTTCATACTGCTTCCCATCTTGCGACGAGACTTCGCAAGCTCTTATGCTCCTTTTGCCTTAACGAGAAAAGCGCTGCTACTTATGGCTTGCACGGTTCATTCCTTGAGCATTTGTTTACCATTTGAAAATCACTTTCTCTCCTTTCCTTGGGGATATTGTTTCTTCCTCGAGTAACTGCTATTGATTGTTGCATTCGATACTCCCTTCCCTGAATTCTCTTCTGCTGCTTTCTATGGCCTTCTTCAAGTCTTCTCGCTCCTTTTGCTCACCTCGTCCCAGGCCTTCTCGTTTTCGCGTGTAATGTCTTTCTTTAGTTCGTTCTTCTCTCATAGCATATCTCTACTCCTGCATATTACTATCTGCCTGCTTCCTTTTAAAATGATTACTTCTGATGATCAACTTCTCATTTTCCCTTTCTAACCTTATTCGTTCCCTGACCAGATCCTCTTTCCTTCGCCTCTCTTGGTAAAGTTCCTCCTTTAACCGGGCCATCTCCTCGTCTTCGCGACTTTATTTCAATTTATTCTGTGAATTTTGTATTTCAACGCTTTCCTCGGCCTCTTGTCCCTGTGCCTTTTTGCCTCTTGACCGGTTCATCTTCCCTCCTTCTCGTGGAATTTGCTTCTCCTTTGTCGTGGGAGTTTCCTTTTTGTTCTTTGTCATTTCATTTCCTTCCGCAACCTTCCCCTTCTTGGCCTTTCCACCTTGTTTTTGATTGACCTGGCCTCATTCCTCTGGAATTGCGTTATTATCTTCCTCGATACGAATTTTTGCTTCATTGGTTTCATCCTGCATCCACTCAGTTCTTTGCTAGACTCTATCGTAAATACCATCAGTTGTTCGGCTCTTCTTTCTTCGCTGACTTTGTTCCTTTATTCCATCTTTTTTCTTAACTTCTCCTCGTAGTTATGCACGTATTTTGTTATACATTCTTTTGCGTCTCTCAGATATCCTCTTATCTCGCCGATTCCGCTTGGCATTGGGAAACGGATCGCCTGGAGATATGTCGATGCAACTCCCTTTATTCCATGTATCCAAGGCCACCCTATGAGAACATTGTATGGAGAATCGACATCTACGACACAGACTGTGACCTTCGTCTCTAGTTCGCCAGCGAGAATCTTCACGGTCAGTTCCCCCATCGGCTTAGACGCTACCCCATTGAACCCATATATGTTATATGTAGAAGGTACAAGATCCGAGTCCTTGTATCCCATGGTCCTAAAGTTATGGTAAAAGAGGATATCGACTGAACTCCCAGTATCAACTAAGATTCTGTCTATTGCCCAAATTCTCCTTTCCTCAGCTTTCTCTTCCTCCCATCTGGAATATTTTCTGAATCCCAAGGTCACGACCAGAGGATTTGTGTGCTAAATTTCCACATCAGGTGCATCCTTCGCCGAGAAGGTTATCTCCCTCTTCTGCCATTCCTCTAGCGGCTCTTTCGTCATGACGCTGAATATTTCGTTTCCCTCGAAATCCCTCTTGTGTACTCTTTGAAGCACATTGTCATGAAAGTCTTGAAGACTTCTTGCCGCGTGAATTATCGAATTACAGTTTAATTGTTGCTTTCCTCGGTCTATCTCGATCCAGTATATTGGCTGATTCTCACGAGGAGGCGGGGGTGGCACATAACCCTCTAGGAAATGCGCGAGTTTCCCTTGGTCTATCAAGCGAAGTATAATTCTCCGAACGTTCCTGCAATCACCTGTTTGGTGTCCATGGAAGCGATGATACTTACAAAATTAATGACTTCGAGATCCTGGTGGGGGCTCTTTTCCGAAATTTGGTGGGGGCGGGATTTCCTCCATCGGCACTATTGCCTCCCACACTTTTTCCACATTTGTGTTAAGTCGTGGGAGTTTCACATCTTCAAAGATTGGTCCATTGGGCCTCCTTTCCCCGTATCTGGGTGATAGACACATTTTTGTGTCTAATTTGTCCTCAATGTCCGTATTGTTCGAACTCTATTTTTGTACTAATATTGTGTTTTTATGTATTTTTAGGAAATAAACATTTTTGGAAAATTCGGCTCGAAAAGTTGATTTTGGCACCCGGAGGACAAGTGTTATTCGGACTCTCGCTTTTGGATAAGGGGCAACCTAATGACTAAGGGGCACCCCCAGGTCACCCCAAGTCAACTGCTATTCGCACCCCTACTCTGGATAGGGGGCTACCAGTTTCTTCCCCATTTGAAGCGATTTTGGCGGGAAATTTCTAAACAGTTCTGGCAGAATTTCGATCGTCAAAATGAAGGGGTTATGGGTCGATTCAATGGCTGAAATTTGGTATAGAGATGTGATATAGGTTAAGGAACATAGTATGGGTGACATGATCGATCAAATTTGGCTGGACTTTTCGGTATGATTCACACACCCAAAACAGAGCACGTGTACTGTAACACGAGCAAAATTGAAGTTCTTGTGTGCATGAGGGAGTTCTGCTGGCGTTGGAAGAGTGTTGAGGCGTGAATAAGTAGAATGGGAGCGTGCAGGATCAAAGTTAACGCGTGCATGGGAGTAAAAATGAAAATTTTCGTTATTATTGGCAGCCGAGAATATTTGGATTAAATGGAGAATATATGCAATCAATGGTCGGATTTTTGTCTCCAATTCACTATAAATACAAGGAAAAACAGTTTGGGAAAGGTGTCGAGAGTATGGGGGGCATAGGAGAGCCAGAGAAGAAGAAATTCGAGTTTTCCCAAACTCGGTTTCTGCTGCTGCTGCTGCTGCTGAACATGAAGAACACGAAGAACGGACCTGCAACAACAGTCGTTTTTCTACAGTAATAACGACTCACAGCTGTGGGTCGTAATCAAGCAGTCTTATTTTCTACAGCGTTTGCGACAGAGCTGCAGCAGTCTTATTTTGTCACTGAGGGTCGTAGTTCTCTGGTTTATTGTATTTCTCATATTCTCATCATTTGTAAACCATTTTTGAGCCATAATAAATTATTTTGAGAACATTTTTACTATGATGAGCTAAATCCCTCGTAACCAAGGCAATGGAGGAAGCTATTCACGCAACATAAATGGGTAACTATTTCATTTAATTATATAATTCACCTAATCGCTGCTTTTGCACAGTTTTAAATTATTTGAATGATTGTCTTAATTATTTGTTATTCAGTTTGATAGGTTATGCTTGGTTTAATCTCTTGATAATCTATGCTTAAGGTTTACAAATAATGTTTGAGAATCTGTATGATTGATAGCGAATTAAAGCTAAAAGAGGACTTAAGAATTGAATAGAGTTTTGAAATATTTATCATTCAATTTTTCATAATAGTGGAATCTAGTGTCTTGGTTACCTCTCGCACCCATTGTTAATAATTTTGTATATAATTTTATTAAATCTTTAAATTTATCCTTCACAAGCCCGAGAGTTTGAACCTCATTATTACAACCCACGAAAAATTATTAATCATTTTGGCGCCGCCGACGCGGATTTGTGCTTAGGTAGAATTTTTAGGTTTTTTTTTTTATTATTTTTTTTTTATTCCATTTGTTCTTTTTTACGTCTCTTTGGTTGTGTCTTTGTATTACAGGTTCGAAGTGGAATACTAAGGACTTGGGAACAAAAAGCTTAAAGCTAAAAGAGAAGAAAAAAAAGACATAATTTTTTTTTTAGGATTTAATTTTTTTTATTATTTTTTTTTTGTATATAGCTTTTATTTCTTTATTTTTATAATTTGTAAATAGGCTTTATTTTTCATAATTTTTGTAATTTTTGGACTTTAATTTTTTAACCCTACGGAAGGGTATTATTAAAAAAGAAAAAATTTATATAAACTGTGTGCAGGGAAGGACGACGATTACTATATCGTCTCGGCCCCTCGGGTTCGTACATGACATAGGAGTCGTGGCCCGAGTCGACTTCAACGGTTCATCCCCCGTCTGGTACGGGAGGTAAGTCCATCGAAACACTCGCGAATCTCCTGTAAGCGAGTTACTGTATTCCTTAAGGTGATTCATTGATTGAGGACGAATTTGGACTGTTTTTAAATTCCTAGTAAAGGGAAAGGCCTGGCCAATATAAGATAAGGGTTCGGATTTCATCACAGCTCCCTTCTTGCCCGCCTTAGGAAAACGAAACCTAACGCGAACCCAAGCTTAAACTTTGATTAGAACGAGACCGATAGGGTAACGCGCTTATTAGGAAAAATTTTCGAAGGATATTGGTTACTTTCTTAAGCACACCTCGAAGTTCATGATGGTTTCTGTGAGTTGAATGCGTGACTGCACCGCCTTGTGATAGCGGTGAGGCCTTGGGTATCAAAGCTCCACTGAGCTTCCCTCGTCTCAATTCAACTTACTTTGAATCGGTTATGTTCCAGAGGGGTTTGCTTAAATTGTAACGAATTCCCCTTCGAGAGATAGAAGCAAGTCTAGAAACAATCTAAGTGGAGTCATCATGCTTGTTGTTTGCTAGATTTTATAGGTTTGATTTGGTCGAGTCAGCCTTGTTTGTGGTTGTGTAGAATTCCCTTGCAATTAAGAATGTCGAACTGGTATGATAGAAGCCAATACAATGAGTATCGACCTGAATTTGAATATGGACATCATCAGTTTTATGACCATGGTGGGAATAGTAGTTGGGAACGCCAACCTTTTCAAGGTTATGGTTCATACCATAGTGAACCCAATTACTATCCACACACGAATTGGTCTTACGAGCAAGAAAATCAGGAATATTATAGTACTAGTAATGCGTTTTTGGAAAATTACTTAAAAACTAGTCCTTATTATGACATTTCTAAACCTGTTCAATCTCTAGAAGAAACCTACCAACAAATTCGAAGGGAGTATGAACGTGCAGTTAGTTCAAGAGAAGAGAGTACACAAAGGTCTAAGATATTCAATGAGACTTGTGAACGTATAAGTGTTACGCTCAGTGAAATTCAAGCACGTTTAGAGGCAGAAAATGAACAGTTAGCTAATGCTGCTCGAAATAATCTAAATTTTCAAAATAGTGTTTCCAATTCTACCCTTGAATATTTTCCCAATCTAGAGGACGAGGTTAGAATAAAAGACACTACTTATTTAGATAAGGTTCAATCATCTTTGTACTATTATGATGATGAGGATAGTAGTAATGAAGAATCTGAAATATGTAGGCATAGTGATCAGGAATCTATTAATCCAATTGAGCTTTATAATGATTATATTATTTCTAGTTCAAATCCAAATAATTTTTATGATTATTCACCTATTCAAAAGGACGAGGATTTGATTAGGGATACCACCGTTTTAGACGGTGTAGTTTTTCCTTTTGATTACGAAGCCGATAGTGGTTTAGAGGAACGGGTTCATTTCGAAAATACTGTTTTAGAGTCTAGCGACTTAGAAACAATAGTCTTGGAAGAAGAAGATAGACCCGTAGAGATGAGTAAAGATGCACTACCTGATAATAACTTAGAAGAATCTCTTGAATCTTTTAAGGACTCTGAAGATAAGGAAATTCAAGAAATAATTAGAGGTCTATCTAGAGACACTGAAAACTCTAAGTTTGGGGGTGATTATCACTTCCCTAGTGCCTTACCTTTAACTCTCAGAAAGTCCCCACACTTAGGACTTGATATCTGTGCCTCGACCATTTTACAAGATTACCTTCATACTCGTTTTCCCGAGCCTAATGATGTCCATGAAGGAGTTCAGTTGTTAGAAACCCATCCTCTGGTTGATGTGGTTTGCCCAGGATATGATCCCCAGATTGACTTTGTTTTCCCACCAAATAGTTTTCTTCCAACTGTGGGAACGTTTATATTCCAAATGTGTCGAATATTAAGTTGTGAGATTAAACCTAAATGCTTTAGGAAATTAGAATCGACACATTTGCTTAAGAATGACCACTACTCTCATTTTGGTCAATTATGTAAGTCAAATCTTATTGACTTAGAGGATCCTCAGTTATTTAGGTTATTATTGTGCGCTTCTAAGATCATATTTGAGTTTTTCCAGACTCTAGGACCTAATAATTTGGATCCAACCTATGAAGAAACGCATCCAATGAAAATATTCTATTTAGACCCTTTCATAGAACCTGAACCTGAACCACAATTATCAATAGTTATCAGGAAACTAGGTAAGGGCATGCTAGTGTTGTTCATTTCGTTGGTTCACTGCAGTTTCCTTTTGTCAGCTCTTTTTGGTTTTAAAGACCCATAGTTATTCCGGCTACTGTTATACGGTTCGAGTTGACTAAACCTTTCCTACGTCTGGCTGAAGACTTTAAACTTAGCATTTCTTGGGAGGTAACCCAATCTCATGCAACACGGTAATATCCTTCCTTAACTCTTTTTGCTTCAAATGGTAACAGTTTCTCCTTGTTCATGCTTTTAGTTTCATCTTTAGAACATTGAGGACAATGTTAGATTTAAGTTTGGGGGTACGGGAGAAACTTTTTAGCTGCAATAAATAAACTCCAGAGCCTAGAAATTTACGCGTATTTAGGATGGCACTAACCAATCTAAGTGGATGGAAGCATTTTGGTTGTAGGAGTTGAGGAACCAATCTGAATAGATGGAAACATCTAAAGAGTCTATTCATAAAAGCACAGAGCTCAGGTGTTAGAAATAACATGATAGTTGCACCATATCTCGTTGAGTCCTTTTCACTTCTATTTTTATTTTGTTTTTAAACTATGTATTCTAAGTGATTAGGTGGGGCCCACGATTCAAGTTGTTACCAATGCTAGGGTGAATTAGAGGGATTGAGATACCATGAAAAAAAAAATGGTAGTACCAAAAAGTTGAAAAAAAAAAATAAAAAAATATTGAGACCAGACCATTTGACCAAAAGGAATAAATTCAATAAAGTCGACCACTGGTACCCTTGTATATGCCAGTTGTGTTGACCTAGAGTTAGGTTATCGACCACTGGTTCCCTTGTATATACCAGTGTGTTGATATTAGTCAGACTAGTATCTCAATCCATTAGGATAGGTTCATTTTGGCGGAGGCCTTCAGACAGATATGGGAAACGTCGTTCACTTAGTAAACATCAAAACCATCTATGTTTTTCTATATCCATCTCTTAATCTTTCCATGTGATTAGTTTGACTCCGAATATGGTGTCCATAGTGCAACTATCTGAGTAGAGCTCTGTCACTTATATATGAATTTTAGTATGCTTGAGTGAAAACTCGTGTACATCAATTAGAATTTCGCACCAGGGTACTTCCTCTTGTAGTCAATAAGTATGCCAACCAATGAGATTCTTTAGTGCCTTCCAAGGTTATGCGTAAATAGCTAGGGTATGGAGTAAAGGTTTTGTGGGTACACCTCTGGTAAACCCTCCGGAGACAACACTCCGCCACTGGGGCCACCTAGGGGTTCAAATGATTTTCCTTTCTAGAATAAATTTTCTCGAGGACTATCAAATAATAAGTTTTGAGGTATTTGATAGACACATTTTTGTGTCTACTTTGTCCTCAATGTCCGTATTGTTGGAACTCTATTTTTGTACTAATATTGTGTTTTTATGTATTTTTAGGAAATAAACATTTTTGGAAAATTCAGCTCGAAAAGTTGATTTTGGCACCCGGAGGACAAGTGTTATTCAGACCCTCGCTTTTGGATAAGGGGTAACCTAATTACTAAGGGGAACCCCCAGGTCACCCCCAAGGAAGCTGCTATTCGCACCCCTACTCTGGATAGGGGGCTACCAGTTTCTTCTCCATTTGAAGCGATTTTGGCGGGAAATTTCTAAACAGTTCTGGCAGAATTTCGATCGTCAAAATGAAGAGGTTATGGGTCGATTCAATGGCTGAAATTTGGTATAGAGATGTGACATGATCGATCAAATTTGGCTGGAATTTTCGGTATGATTCACACACCCAAAACAGAGCATGTGTACTGTAACACGAGCAAAATTGAAGTTCTTGTGTGCATGGGTGAGTTCTGTTGGCGTTGGAAGAGTGTTGAGGCGTGAATAAGTAGAATGGGAGCGTGCAGGATCAAAGTTAACGCGTGCATGGGATTAAAAATGGAAATTTTCGTTATTATTGGCAGACGAGAATATTTGGATTAAATGGAGAATATATGCAATCAATGGTCGGATTTTTGGCTCCAATTCACTATAAATACAAGGCAAAACAGTTTGGGAAAGGTATCGAGAGTCTGGGGGCATAGGAGAGCCAGAGAAGAAGAAATTCGAGTTTTCCCAAACTCGGTTTCTGCTGCTGCTGTTGAACATGAAGAACACGAAGAACGGACCTGCAACAGCAGTCGTTTTTATACAGTAATAACGACTCACATCTGTGGGTCGTAATCAGGCAGTCTTATTTTCCACAGCGTTTGCGACAGAGATGCAGCAGTCTTATTTTGTCACCAAGGGTCATAGTTCTCTGGTTTTCTTGTATTTCTCATATTCTCATCATTTGTAAACTATTTTTGAGTCATAATAAATTATTTTGAGAACATTTTTACTATGATGAGCTAAATCCCTCGTAACCAAGGCAATGGAGGAAGCTATTCACGCAACATAAATGGGTAACTATTTCATTTAATTATATAATTCACCTAATCGCTGCTTTTGCACAGTTTTAAATTATTTGAATGGTTGTCTTAATTATTTGTTATTCAGTTTGATAGGTTATGCATGGTTTAATCTCTTGATAATCTATGCTTAAGGTTTACAAATAATGTTTGAGAATATGTATGATTGATAGTGAATTAAAGATAAAAGAGGACTTAAGAATTGAATAGAGTTTTGAAATATTTATCATTCAATTTTGCATAATAGTGGAATCTAGTGTATTGGTTACCTCTCGCACCCATTGTTAATAATTTTGTAATATAATTTTATTAAATCTTTAAATTTATCCTTCACAAGCCCGAGAGTTTGAACCTCATTATTACAACATCATCAAAAATTTAAGGGTCCCTGATTATTCCTAGTTTGGTATCCCGTATTGTAGCTTCGTGGATCATGATTTCTTCGTTTTGACTCCTCATACCTTTGTTGATCAATCCACTCCTGATCTCCACTCGATACGGCCACAAGCTTCGTTGGGACGGGAACTGCTGGCTTTCCCTTTCTTCGTTTTGACTCCTCTACTGCGTGCACCGTCCTTGGTAATAGCCTAGAATTCCCTTATTTCGCTGGGGCCAACGTCATTTCGCTGACCTGCCTCTGCTTTTCCTCCAACGCTATGTATTCCTCCTGGTACTCCCTAAGCTCGTTTATCGTTATCGAGTTTCGAATAATGAATATTTGTGTGTACAGCAGGTCCGTTGGGATCAAAGCATTCACGAAGGCCAAGATGAAGTTTTGTTCATCAACTCTCCCGGCTAACTCGTTGCACACTGTTCTCCATCTCGTGACCAACCCCTGCAAGCTTTATGTTGGCCTTCTCCTCAAGTTTAACAGTGTCTCTACCCCTGGTCTCAACAAGTTTTTGCTTATGTACGTCGTCAAGAATATCCTCTGTAAATCTTTGAATGATGATATTGACTTTTCCCGGAGTCCATCGAACCAGGCTAATGCCTCCCATGTTAAGCTCGCGGGGAAATATCGACAAAGTACTGCGTCATTTCGGCCCCGTTGCATCAGCGAAAGGGTACATTATTTCAAGTGTTGCACTGCACTTTCCGATCCACTGAATATGCTTGCAAGCGTTGGTAATACGCATTTCTCTGGGATGTCCGCATGCATGATCTCATAGGTGAATGTCAATTTATCTGCTTCCTCTATTGCTTCTACTAACTGTACTCTTCCACCTCTTCGTGAGTTATTAATTAAAGCCCTCATGTCTCTCAACTCGTTCAGGAATTCTTGGTTCAAGTTTCCTCCATCCTCCTCATGGTGACGTCCTCTCCACGCTAAGCCTCCCTTCGCCTGGTCGTCGTCGTTCCTCCTTGTTTCGGATAAGGTTCGCCCGACGTTGCAGTTCGTCCTCCTGCCTCTGTTCCTCCTCATGTCTCTGCCTCTGATCTTCCCATTGTGAGATATCCAGTGATCTTCTCAAATCTCTTTCTTCGTCTTCATTCATTCGTCGTCTTCATCTTCGTCCTCCTTTATCTTCCTCGTGGTCATATCTCCTTTGCCGCAGTTCATCTTCCTCCGAAGATACAGTGTTTCCTTCAGAATCTATGGCATTCATCTCCACGTTTTCGTTAAGTTTCCGGTTTTGTTGCATCAACCTAGCATTATGCATTTCCAACTTCACATGTTGTTCCGCCAAGTCCCGGTCCCGTTCTCGTTCACGATGGAGCGTCTCCCTTAGCTGGTCCAACATCATGTTTTCTTCTCCGATATTCCCTTCCATCTCCTCGCAAGTCATCTCCTCCTCGACAACGGTGTTTGTATCAGATGTGTGCACTGAACCTTCCCTGAGGTCATCTTCCTCCGTCTTCCACTGGTTCTCTTCTCGTCCGCCTCCTGCAGCTGATGTTCCGGCCCGTTCCATCCTTCCTCTTCTCGCCTCTATACATTTGCTTCTTCTTGTTGCTATCACATGCCTTTATCAATATGGTGCCCTGGCCATCTAACAATCTTCAACTTCCACGATCTTTATCTGTTCTCCATGCGAAATTCTAAGATCTCTTCCTATTCTATGTCCCTAACCTTGTCTACGAATGTAAAAAATCAAGATCTACAACCCTAACTTCCAACAACTCGCTAGATCTATAATCTCTACAATCATTAAGACAACTTTTTTCCTTTTCTAACTCTTAGATG
Organism: Papaver somniferum; assembly: GCF_003573695.1. Lineage (NCBI taxonomy): Eukaryota > Viridiplantae > Streptophyta > Magnoliopsida > Ranunculales > Papaveraceae > Papaver > Papaver somniferum. The sequence continues at coordinate 246,509 of NW_020647637.1, read as the reverse complement.
AGGATAAATCCCCAATCTAAGTTCCATGTTTCTGGACGCCAAAATGTGATTACTGGAAATCCAGCAACACACCCAAATGGAGAATATGCAAGATCTAAGACATAATAAACACTAGAACTTAAACTTATTTATTAATCTCAAGCGAAATACAAGTTACACTCATGGGTTACAAGGAAACCCTAATCCCTTCTCCAAGCCTATGAATTACAAGGAAACCCTAACTCTCTCTCTCTCCTATGCTAGACCTTTACCTATACAAAAGATCTCTCCCTTTACATTGTCCAAAGGTCTCTATTTATAGGCCTAAGCAACCTTAGTGGCATACAGCTCATATCATCTCGCCGAGGTTACTTTATGCTTCGCCCGGAGCATATTCCATAAAGTTTTTCCCCACCTTTCGCTGACTTCACGTGGTCTTGTCGGGACACCTGTCCTTTTTCTTGCGCCCTAATGCTCCTACTTCGCGGTTTTATGTTCTTCGCCAAGTAATCTTTTCGTGACTTCGCCTTATTATATTGATGGTCCTTCTACTTTATTCGGGGTGGAGAGTTATCTCGCGATTGGGATTTGTATTTCGCCTTCTGATGTTGACTGATTTGACAGGTTACTGACACAGATCTTTGACTAGGATTTCCTTACCTTACTTGGTATGACACGTGGCAATCCTATTTCGTGTACCTACAAACTGAAATAAAGTTCTAAAACTGTTTATTTTATAGCACAGGCCAATACATCCTACTCAACTATGTGGACTTTTTTTTTAGTTACTTTCATTGTTAGGTTGCAGTAAAAGAGCATTTTGGAATGGCATACAAACTGAAACAATACTAGTGTTGAAATTCATGACAGACCAAGGTTAAATTCACCGACTCTGACCATTAAAATTGCAACAAATTAAGATAGTAGCTAAGACGGGTTAGGTAATAATTTAGAAAAATTGAATCCTGGAGAACAAAATAGAATACAAATTAAGAACTTGAACAACAAAGGAAAAAAAGTAGATCTCATTATAAAAAATAATTTTACATAATACATTGTTATATTCATGCTTCACTATTATTTTCACTTCTTTCTTTCCGTGAAATAATACATTGTAATCAATTATGGCTACTATTTTTGTAACACCCTATTTAACGGTTCCCCTTTCTCTTCTTTCCTATAACAACTTGATTAACACTATACTTTAGATATTTGAGAGACAATATCATCATGCTAATAAATTTTGTGGTTGATGATTCTATTGAAGAAGCATCTGCCATTATATTACTTGGTTGCCATCGACAGAGAAACAAAGATGAGACGAGAGAGTTGTTGTTTGTTTAGATATACTCTTTAGTAGAAGAAGATAACTATACTACTTATACGGGTTAAAATCTGCCCCTTTAATTTAAAGTTTACTCATTATCCTTGATTTCAGTTTTAGTATTTGACTGACCTGACATGTTGACCTACGATAAGTGTTTGATACACATGGAAGATTTTAAGTGAAAACTACAGGAAGACCCATTTAACAGATTCTTCCCACTATGAAACCCACGCTCAGAAATTCTCAGGCGCGCGCCCATTTTCTAGGGTAAAATATCTCTCACACCCAGAATTTCTAAAATTAGGATTCGGTCTTTTCTGTTCTTCTAACCTTCAATCTCTCGTATCCCATTATCACTGCGCCTCCCCCTTCCTCTCCTATGAACTATTTTTTCTGACTTCGTCTGGTAATGGTGGTGGTGGTAATGGAGATTGGGTGATAGTGATTGAGATTGAGGAGGAAAAGATGAAGAATCAGATGGGAAAATCATTACGGTGGTGTCTTGATTGGGTCTGAATTTTGAGAACAAATCAATTAGGTTAAGAAAGGTGTTGCGTTGATGCTATGGAATCGAATCATGGGTTATTGATTGTTTGAATTATGGGTTTTAGTGTGAATCTGTATTTTGAAGTTTGGTCAAGGAAGTGGAGATTTATATTGGCTGAATTGGTTAGTCGTTTAGTTATGGTCTTAAATTGGGATTCGCTGGTATTAGCTCCGTGAGTCTTACAACTAATTGAAGAAGAAACTCGAATGTGCTGGTTCAATTGGTTTCACCTATGGCCAGCAAAATTGGTGAAATTAATTATGTTAAACAAGGGAGTTTTCACGGGTTATGACAGTGGAATGTATCAAGTCCATACAAGATGTAGTCGTAATTGGAGGTTTAGGGGGAAATTTTTAGACAATAAGAGAAGAAGATTGTTGTTGTGATGATTTTGATGCGTCTATATATTTCGGTTGTTGTTGGAATTGATGTGCAGTTCCTCTCCATTGTCAGTGACGTACATCAAGTGTTCGGGAAAAAGCATGACCGACCAGTTATTGAAGAATGGGGGTCAGCAATAACACAAGGTAAGGCCGTAGGAACACTATGCATACGTATATTGAAAAATGGTTTATTGGCTTGTGTTCTCATGACATAATTATGTTTTCTAAAATGAAACCAACCAATCATTATGTTATGTATGTTGATTAAACGGGATGGCAGAGGCCCCATTACATAACATGTTTGTTTAATTCTTTATTTGCTTACCGAATGTTGTAATTGTTCATATGGATAAAATGTTTCTTATGTTTAAATCTTGTATGAACGTACTTAGAATTTGGATTAGAGGGAGTTTTGATTAATTTGATTGAATTGGTTAGTCGGTTAGTTATGGTCTTAATGCTGGAAGATGTTGGGAAGGAAGTTGAAATGCTGTTAACAGTGGTTGGAGATCAACAAAAAGTTGTGCTGCAGGTGTTATGCATCTAAAAAAATATGTTGCATAATTTGTTATGCAGTCCCGAAAATGGTTGCATAACACGTAATGCAGCTATTATTGTAGGTGGATGACAAGTTATGCAACCTTTTTTTTTTGCATAACTTGTTATGCAGTACACAGAATGGTTGCATAACACGTTATGCAACTACTTTTTGTTAGTATTGAAACCAACAAAAAAAAAGGTTGCATAACACGGAATGCACTTATAATAATATCTGCATAACATGTTATGCATTCGAGAAAATGGATGCATAACCTGTTATGCATCCGAAAATATGATTGTATAATGCGTTAGGCATCGAGAAAATTGTTGCACAATCTTCTATGCATCGAGAAAATAGATGCATAACCTGATATGCATCCGTAAATATGGATGCATACTGAATTATGCATCAATCTTTTTTATGTACGCACTAAAATCAACCAAAACAATGGTTAGATAACTTGTTATAGATGCATAACTTTGTTATGCAGTGGAGAAAATGGTTGCATAATTCGTTATGCGTCTGCAAAATGTGTTATGCATCTTTTTTGGTGGCTGCATAATGGTTATGTATCAAGTTTTCGAAAATTTTGCCTAAAATGATGATCACCTCCGATTTTTTCGTGAAAAACAAAAATTTGATATTCTTGTTTGTACTCGTTGCGTAGCTCTCTTAAAAAGATTTCTAACGATATAAAATTTGTAAAATTCCAAGGCGCGAATTTTTAGATATGTTATATCCAAGTTACGTTGCCAATTATACCCCCGATGCATAATCCGTCATGCATACATTTTTAATGATTTCATATAATTATGGGTATCACGGAAATAATTATGGATGTCATGGTACCTAAAATTAATTGTGGGCTTGACAATGAGAATATTATTTTTTTTGGGTCTCCCCTAATTCTCCCGGATTTTAATGGGTAGGTTCTTTTTGTAAGATGGTATAAATCCTGGACAATTTGGTACAGCCAAAAGACAAAGGCCCCTAGAACATTATAATTTGGACTTGCTGCCTGATGACTACTAGTGTTTATTTTTTGCGCATGGCGGCTACTCGTGAGTTCGATGCATTCTTACAAGGAGGAGATTGAAAAGTTTCTAAAGAGATCCTCCGAATATATTATCTGTTCCGAAAACACTACTGGCATTAAAAAGCTGTAGGCAACGGCCAACAAAACTAATGCAACAATTATCAAAGGAAGTTGTGACGAGTTTAGTAGTTATTTCTCAACTTAATGGCGTCTAGTGTAATTAGAGCTTATAAAACAGTTTTTAGCACAAGCCACTCCCAAATCCTACTAGATCATTTGGACTTTTTGATTACTTTCATCATCATTCCATAGATATTCTATAAATCACTTTATCTATTTGATCAATGACAAGATATAGAGCCATTGACACAGCTTGGAACAGGAATCTAGGTTCCATGAGGGTGAAGATTCAGCACTTTGTATAACTAGCTTCCACTTGAGTGACTTAGATACATATCGCTCAAAAACATCCCAAGTGTTTGTGCTCCAGATAGTTTTCCCTTTCGAATATAAAAATTCTTGATACCGTGGGAAATCCGCTGAGACAGAGAGTCCGATTTTATGCATACTCAATCCTCACATGGCATTTTATTAGATAACTGAAAGAAATGTTTGAACATTTTCACTTTCGTCTTTCATCTAATTCCTTCAAATGTAATCCAAATTTCTTCAAATTTTCGCCAAATCTTCCAAGTGTATCCAAGAAGCATCTGCCGTGACGTTGATGACGGTATATCCAAGATTTAAGATTTAAGGCAGATTTAAGATTTATGAGAGGAGAAATCATCATGCTAATAGATTTTGATGTTGATGACGGTACATCCAAGAAGCATCTTCCGTGACGTTGTTTTGTTGCCATTGAAAATAAATCATGAGATGAGAGAGTTGGGGTTAGGTTTTGATTTCTGTCTTCTCTTCTTTGATCTTTCTCAACGCAGACTAGAGGTCGGCACAAACTGGATCTGCTTTCTAGCAGATAACTATAATAGAATATATATTATCTTCATTACCTTATTTGGAATAAGGAGAATTATCTCCAACATAACTCCTGTATTCTCATGAGATATTATGTATTTTATATAAATAATATTCCTGGAGAACATTATTCTCCAAGGACATTATCATCGAATCCAAGAGGCCCCTAAACATTTTAGTTTGGGACATACAGTGTCATTCGTTATACTGGAGGATTTGTAAGAACAATGGGCAATTGGAAAGAAGATTGGAAAGCATTCCAGAAAAAGAAGTTCACCATGGATGCACCAACAATCAAAGGAAGTTGCGGTGACCACCAGAGGTTGTGAAGCTAAGAAGAATAAGAAGATTTTTTTTTTGAAGCAGAAGAACAATATGATGGTTGATTTGTGTAAGAGAAGTTGTTCTATGACTGCTAGATGGTGATGAATACATATGGATGGTTTAAGAGACAACAAAATAACGGTTTGAAAAAAGAATTCATTTTTCACTTTCTTCTTGCTTCTAATTTCATTACATCAAAGCTAAATTTCTTCAAATTTTCGCCAAATCCAATTGTAACTCAGATTTCCCAACCATTTCTTCAGCCTTAAGTATATTTGCTTGTTCTGCTTTTAATTGGAATTTTTGCTCAGGCTTCTAGGCATTACTTGATCAATATTAAACAAAAGTGAACTGCCTTACTTTGCTTGTTGGCCACCTTTAATTTTCTATGTCATTTGGTGACCGCATTTTTTTCACAAGGGAACTGCCTTACTTTGCTACTTGCTAGGTTGCCGTAGAAAAACAATTTGGAATACACTCAAGGATATGTTTATACTGAGCCTACAGTCATACAAAACTGAAACAAAGACTAGTGTAGAAATTCATCACAAGCCAAGGTTATTAATTAACTGACTCTGACAATCAAAATTGCAACAATTTGAGATACCAGCAAAGATGGGTTAGGTAATCTCCAAAAAAAAATTAGAATCTGAGAGAACAAAAATGAAACCAAATCAAGACGTTCATTTAAACAGCAAAGGAAAGTAGATCTCATTATGAAAAATAAATTTTACACAATTCATGGTTAGTTTCACTTCTTTCTTGCCGTGAGACTAGATTTATAAGAATCTCCTCCTGATCTACACTACATAACATTCAAAGAAAGACCGTGGAAGAATATAACCAGCTTTACGGTTTCACCCTCACTATTATAAGACATGATGGAGACGGACGAAAGCCGACCGGACCCAAGGGATCTGTTAAAGCAAAGTCATCCCAGGAGATGGGAAATCTTCGTTGATGAGGCGTATAATAGCTGCGGAGGGGGTGTAGGAATAATATTCACCTCGCCTGCAGGCGAGCGAATAGTATTTTGTTTTCGTCTGGAATACAAAGCCACGAATAATGAAACCGAGTATGAGGCAGTAATACAGGCTCTGAGAATTGCAATAGAAATGGAATTGGACGAAGTAAGAATTACTAGTGACTCACAACTAGTAGTTCGTCAGATTGAAGGAGTGTATAATACAGTCGATCCAGTGATGAAGAAATATCAGCAGCTCGTGCAAGACTTTTCGGCGAAAATACGAAGTATCATATGGAGAAACATAAATAGAGATCACAATCGACATGCAAATGCATTATCCTTCATAGCTTCCATGATTGAGAATCCAAAAATCGGGCATATTGTGATTCAGCGGTTGATGCAGCCGTCAGTAAGCAGAGAAGAAAGAGAACTTCAGGTAATGACGGTGGAAGGGGAGAAGTCAGTAATGAGCAAAGAGGATTGGAGAACACCCATCTACAGCTACTTGATGAAAGGAGACTTTCCACGAGATAGACAAGAGGCAAACAAAATCAAAAGAAAATCCACGAATTACGAGGTGAGAGAAGGGATCCTTTATAGGCGATCATTCTTGGGTCCACTGATGAGGTGCTTGTCGCAGGAGGAAGGGATTGAAATTATGAAATCAATTCATTATGGGGACGCTGGAAACCACAGCGGAACCAGATCACTAGCTTACAAGACCCGAACACAGGGTTACTTTTGGCCCTACATGCATAAAGATGCGAAAGACATTTCTACGAGGTGTGAGGCGTGTCAAAGGTTCGGAAAAAGGATACATGCACCAGCCACAAGCTTGAACTCAGTATTGAGCGTGTGGCCATTCGCCATGGGGAATAGATATCGTGGGGCCCTTTGTCACGGGGACGAAACAAAGAAGGTACTTGATTGTAGCAACAGACTACTTCACAAAGTGGGTGGAGGCAAAGGCTGTGCAACATACAAAAGACAGGGATATATACGATTTTATCCTTGAACACATCATTTGTAGATTTGGTATACTAGTCCTGATTGTTTCAGACAATGGAAAACAGTTCGAAGGGGAGAATGTGAAGATTTTGTTCAACACCTTTAAGATTCAATCCGGGAAATCTACTCCATTATATCCCCAGAGTAATGGACAGGCAGAGGCTACAAATAAAACGGTGGCATCCACGTTGAAAAAGAAGCTGGAAGGGCATCATAAAGGATGGTGTGAGCAGATCCCGAACGTACTATGGTCATATAGAACCACAAGGCGAGAAGCAACAGGAGTATCACCATTTTGTTTAACGTACGGAGCATAGGCAGTGCTACCAGCAGAATCCATCATGCCCACAACAAGGAGAGAGGCATGGGAAAAAGGGTTAAACACGGACTTAATTCTTGCAAAATTGGACGATCTCGAGAAAAATAGAGAAATTACGTTACAACATATGACGAACTACCACCAGAGGCTGTCGAGAGAATATAATAAAAAGGTAAACCGAGAAGCTTCGTCATGGGAGAGTTGGTGCTACGAGAAATACCACCTTATGAGCGAGGACCAGGAGGAAAGCTAGAACCCACTTGGGAGGGTCCATGCATCGTAAAGAGGGTGGTTGGAAATGGGGCATATGAATTAGCATACTGCAAAGGGAAAGATACTGACGAAGAAGGGAAGATAATTTACGGAGAAGTAGAACGACAAGATAGAAGGCTATATCATCCTTGGATCCCTGTTTACGTTAAGAAATATTATCCCTAAATGTAAGAAGCCAACAGAACTTATCAATAATATTTCTACAATTTTATACAAATGGATCCATTTACACGAGCAGATAAGACCTCACATTAGGAGGCAAATAATGGCGACGAAATAAGCGGTTTCTAGGGAAACTTAAAACCTTCGCCTAGGAAGGATGGGAACCCGCGACATGCACTCTAGTTCGCATAAAAATGCAAGAGGCAAAGACCTAACGCATGTTGTGGACAATTCTCAGACAGAAAGCTAGGGGCAACAATAAGACCTATCCGCTGAGGGTCCCTTTTATGATGGCCTTCGGTAAGGAGTGCAGAAATATGACAAGGCGCCGACGTATTCGATTGAGCTGCGGGTGCCTGGGATGTCTGGAGCGTTACCGGCCATGTCCGTCTGGCAAGTCTTGGCTACGATGCACTCGATCCCAAAGAAACCCCACTTAGGGGTGTGACTTCGTAAATCCGAGCCTTATCGGCGAAGAGGATAAGAAGTCGCGAAAACAACTGAATGTCGTAATAACCGGATGGGAGGAGACCAACATGCATGTTAGGGTTAACCTCCTTGAAGGGGCACTCAGGGGGAATATAAAAGGGATGGCACCCTCCAAATTAGGGAGCTGTGTGACCAAGAAAGACAGCAATGTCATGGGGATGCTATTCATGGGAATAGATAGGCCTGTCATATTGTCGCGAAAAGAAAACTTACCAAAGATGTTAAGGCGAGGTTGATGGATTGTTATTCGCAAAAATAGCAAGCGACTGAAACTTCGCCGAAGAAATACCCTTCATAATATGGTGAGGCGCAATAAGACCTTAACTAGGGGGCGCATTAAGACCTCATAAATAAGAAAATAAAAGGTAAACAAAAAATAGACGTACGTACCGAAATGGCGTACATATGAAGAGCGTAACCAGAATACTCTCGTCTTGATCGGACAAAGCTCAATAAGAACAAGAGGCAAGTATATACTTTTTATATTTTTTGTCCTTTTTCAGCATTCTCCTCTCAAGACTACGAAGTGCTTAAGGCATAATTTAAAAGATAAGAGACAAGACTTCGGAGAAAGGAGCACGAAGGAAAAGAGCGAAGTCGAAGGCATATTTTTACAACGAGAATACAAGTATATACTTGGGGTGAAAAGATTAAAGGCGGAAACAATAGTTCTGATTGAAAATAGCAAGATCACAATATACATATAGGATTGAAGTTTATATACATGAGCGAAGAATACAAGGGTAAAAGATCTATTCTCTAATCATCATCTCCATCAGCCTCATCATCTTCATCAGACTTTGTGCCTTCATCGGAAGAAAGGATTGGTTCGTGGATGGTAGGCTCCGGTTCGGGTTCGTCTTCTGAAAATACCTCAAGCTCCAGGGGAACGCGAGGAATATTCTCTGAGTCGCATAATCCATTAAAGAGCCTGACTTTTTCATCTTGGGAATTTCGGCGAAGCTTCTTTGCAAGTAAAATTGCATCCTTCACCATCTTGTCAAGATCCTCGTTTAAGCCGCAGACATCTTCTTGAAGATAAGAGACTTGGTCCTTAAGATTTTGCTCAGAACCTGAGATGAAGAAAGATAAGTAAGTAAGCTATCTGGAAATCTAAGGCAAAATCAAATGGCTAAGAAAGACAAACTTACGACGAAGAGCAGACGAGATGTTTTTCTCCTCAGCAAGTTGCGATTCTAACTGAGCGATACGAGCACTCTGGCGACCAATAAGGTCTCGACTTTCGTGAAGCTCCATGCGATGGGACTGCTCGGTCGAACTCGCATGTGTTTCTATCTCAAGCATGTTTGTCAATATTAGTGATCAAAACTATATGTCTTGATTTCTAGTTTACTTATGACTAAGTCTCGATCTAGGATAGTTAAGCGCAGTTGAACTCCAGACTCCATGGCGATCATCTTACGAAGACGAAGAACTACTCGAGGAATAAATGGAACTTCATCCGAAAAAAGGCATGTGGAGATTTGAACTTATCTGTCACTCAAAAGTGTATTCTATCTCCTACTCTTGAGACAAAGTCGTATAAGTATGATAGTTTTCATACATACATATTTGCTATTTCGAGCCGAGTTTACTCGCGTATAGCTTTTGCTTTAACCATTTTCATCTATTCCCGTGACAAAAGTCATGATGACGTTTCAATCTTGAAAATAGCTTTGATGACGATAGTCGTGAATAACGATTGTTATAACATTATACAAGAATGTTTCAATGATTGAAATGTAGAGTTGAGATTACCAACTATGGATATAAGCATATATAGTATGTTCTCACATTAGTGTATAAATCCATGTGCCAGAAACCATGTGCGTGCATATGTGTACATGCGGTATTGGTGAAGGAGACAGGCTGAGTATGCATACCCGTACGCGTACCTGCGGAAGTTTTCGAACCGAAATTTTTTGCTGAGTTTGTACGTTTGCAAACTAGTAACCCAGTCACCTTAGGTACGCATACCCGTACACGTACCCACGGAAGTTTTCGAACCGAAAATTTCTGCTGAGTTTGTAAACTCAAATCCGGGAGCTAAGGTACACGTATCCAAGCTGGTTATTTCTCAAATCGGTAGTTCATGAGCTTAAAACAATAAATGATAAGGAATGCAATCTTTGCAAACCGTGGATATATTGTTCATGAATTGATTCAAGTGAATCAAACCGATTTTGTTTCAATTGTGTCTATGAATAAAGACCTAAGCAATTGAACCACTCTTGAACTAGTTATTATGAGTCACTTGAACTAGTTATGAGAAAGATGAATACGATTAATATGAAAGTACTCATATGTCCAACCATTGGTTAACTATTTGTGAACCAACTAAGTGAACACGTTTAGGTACGGTTACTCAAACCTAAATGAATACATTTCATTTGTGTGTGACAAGCTAAGTTTCGATCTAACGGTTGAAAGATATCAACTTGGAAAAATCAGGTTTTTCATCTAACGGTGAATATTGAATGCTTTGTTACCAAGGTAACTTGGATTGCAAACCCTGATTTGAAAACTATATAAAGGAAACATCTAGCAACTGGAAAATCTAATCCCCACACGTCCTGTGTGATACTAGTTGGTTTTACTAGAGTCGATTCTCCTTTAACCTTAGGTTTCTTCTCGAGACCCTGTAGGTTAACGACTGAAAGACTTCATTGGGATTGTGAAGCCAGACGAAACTACTTTCTTGTAGTTGAGCGATCTGATCTTTCCATTTTCTATCTTATGAGTTCAGTTGAATAATTGACTTGAGATTATATCTCCGATAGGGAAAGATAAAAGGAAATCACAAATATCTTCGTTTCATCGTTTGTGATTCCACAATATCTAGTTTCGCTACCATACGATTTAGATTATTGTGAGGTGATTGATAATACTAGGCTGTTCTTCGGGAATATACGTCTGGGTTTTCAATTAGTTCATGTTCACCTTGATTTATCAAAATACGGAACAAAACTCATAGGTTTATATGTAGGACACATATTTATATATCACTATAGACTTTTCTGTGTGATACAGATTTGTTTATTGAAGTCTTCGACTTTGGGTCGTAGCAACTCTTAGTTGTGGGTGATATCAGCTAAGGGAATCAAGTGCGTAGTATCCTGCTGGGATCAGAGACGTAAGGAGCGCAGCTGTGCCTTGAATCAGTGTGAGAATGATTAGGGTTCAACTACAGTCTAGACTGAAGCTAGTTTGTAGTAGGCTAGTGTCTGTAGCGGCTTAATACAGTCTGATGTTCAATCTGGACTAGGTCCCGGGGTTTTTCTGCATTTGCGGTTTTCCTCGTTAACAAAATTTCTAGTGTCTGTATTATTTCTATTTCGCATTATATTTTGTTATATAACTGAAACACAGGTTGTGCGTTAAGATCAATCAATTAGAATATCCAACCTTTGATTGTTGATTTAAATTGATTAACACTTGGATATTGGTCTTTGGTACCATCCAAGTTTATCTCTCTAGTATTTGATAAAGACTCGCAGATTTCCATTTGCTTGAGTAGAGATCAAATCGAGAGATTGAGATATTAACTCTTTGATATACTTTTATCTAGATTGAGTCTGACTGTCTAGTTGATTCCCTAGAAAGTATATTGGAGTTAGTCCATACAGATTGTTAATCGAAATACTGGGTGAGGTTGTTAGACCCCCGATTTTTCAATTGGTATCAGAGCATGCAAACACGTTAAAGATCTTATAAGTCTGTGTTTGTAGCGACCTGATTATGGACGAGTCTATCTCTAATAACGTACCAGTTCAGAAATTACCAGATGATTCTAAAAGCTTGGATTCACCTGAGAGAACTGTCACATCTAAGTCAATATCTAAACATTCTCTTGATGTAAAAACTGTTGATTGGGAAACTCTCCTAGAAGAACAGTTGGATGAACTTTCTGATGAAGGTGATTCAGATATTAATAGATATGCTGATGAGGAAGTCTCAGAGTATGTTAAGTTTCTCGATTCGTGGAATTTGAAGAAGATTACAACTTCGCATGTATCACCTCTTATGACTCCTCTCTGTCGAGAAAACAAGAAATTGAGAATATGTTAAGCAGGTGTTTATTTTTCGAGTCGTTCCAACGAATCGATCCTCAAGGATTCTGAGGAAAACCTACGTATGAAGTCACTTGAATGTGATAATCTTTGTCAAAAGTACTTTTTGTTGGAAGAGAAACTTGAAGAATCTTACGCAAGGTTTAACTCTCAACAAATTAGTTTTGATGACAGAAGAAGTGCTTGTCTCGCTCGAGAAAAACGCCTTGAGGCTGATTTAGCTGATGTTCTTGATAAAATCAAGATGTTGGAAGATGACTTGAAAAAGTTCAATACTAGTTCAAGCAAATTAACCACTATGCTAGGAGCAAGTAAAAATCATCGTGATACACGAGGATTGGGATATAAGGGAATAGATGCTCCAAGTATTAGCAAAGAGGTAAAATTTGTCAAGGCTAGTGATTCTTCTCAACAAAAGGTTTCCACTGATGGCAAAAGTGAAATACCTTCACCCGCAATTAAGGTTCTAAAGAGAAAAGTATATCAACCTCCAAAGTCAGCACATATGGATCGAGGTAAGAACATTCCTTATGTTTGCCACTATTGCGGAAAAAAAAGGTCACCTAGAAAGGAGATGTCATTTCCGTATAAGTAATGATAAACTTCATGATGTTCTTGTTTGGTCATCACAAGAAGTTGTGAAACTAAGATCATATGTTAAGGCTAATCGCGTTAATGCTACAGGTTGTAACTGTTCAACCTTTAGGTAAAGGAATCAGTGTTGTGATAAACCTATTTTTGCCTATAAACGTCATACGAATCCTATTCACAATCGTAATGGTTATAAAAAGGATAACTTCGTAAAGACGAAGACGAGATCCTATGTTCCTAGTTGGAAAAAGACTAACTTGCAAAAGAATAGTAAATTCAATCCTCTTTTGAGAAATCTTAAAGAGAGTAACTGGAAGAAGGTTCCGGTTATTTCTAAACGCACTCGTAAGTGGGTTTCAAAGAAAGTCAATGACACTTTGAGTGTGAAAAGGAATGATCTCCCAGAAAATTCCATGACTATGGAGAAGGAAGTATCCATGATGTTGAAACTTAAAGAGTTCTTTGGAAAGATGGATTTGGATGTGAAAGGTTCTAAAAGTGATATCTTTCATGATAATCCAAAAGTCACTTGTGGTGAGGAAGACATTGGTCACCTCAACACAACTTGGGTGTGTTTTAAGTGCATCCTCACCAAGGAATGCGTTGTTATGTACACGATGAGGGAAGCACGAAAATTGGGGTGCACAGATTATGTTTGGTAAGGCTGTAGAATTCAATTGGATTCACATAAAAAGGTATGTATATAAACTTGAGCAAGATTTGTGTTTTTATTTGCTTAGAGAACTTATAATGATTCACGTACCTTTCTTATCGTTCTTTTCTACCTAACTTGATCTGTGTTTAAGGTTCTTAAATGTTTAGGTTTGAAAATAATAGTTCGGGATGTTTGGACTACATGGTACACTTACCAGGTATGCATAACATCATTCAAAATCAAAATCTAGGGGTTTAGGTACGCATACCCGTTTTCATACTGCTCCAGGAATGAAAATTCGTTTGCAAACCCGTACGCATACTTGATGTCAATATTCGGTAAATTTGTTTTGGCCGTAACTTCTTCGTTCGAACTCGGAATGACTTCATTCTTTTTGCATTCTCTTTCTATTTGAATTATCTTCAAAATGGTGATGAGAAATCCTAAATGTGAATGAGTTGAGGTTGGTATTTGTCCCGTATCTTGTTTTTGAGTGTTTTGCTCCGTTTCGTCGCACTTGTTCTACTGGACTTGGGCACTTGGATTCTTGGAGTAATTCTCTTCTATGCTCATTTGTATCTTTTACAAGAATGATGTTAGTGAATCACAAAGAAGGAAATTCAAGAATGGGAAGTAGTACGCATTGTATGGGATTCTTGAATGTTCACAATCATCTTATGTGAATTATAATGCATGGTCTTTAATGACTTTGTATGTTCTTCTTTGTTAAGAAAATGTTTTTATACGCTTTTGGTAACCACTCTTGGTGTAAATCCGTGAGAAAAAGATTGATTCTACCTTCTAAGGACAAAGATTCATTTTTGCAATATTAATCTTTATGGTTTTATATATTGCAATATGTTATGGGATATGTGTGTTTGCATCCGTGAACTATGATTGTCCCATACCCTGTCAAAAGTTATGTCTTTCATATGTCGATATGCATGTATTGATAAGAGAATGAATGAACTTTTGACATGAAAAAAGTTTTAAGCCTATTATATGTCATTATGCAAATATTGATGGAAGATAGGATGAACTTTTGTTTACGAGGATTATGTCTATTATATGTTATTATGCAAATAGTGATGGAAAATAGAATGAATCTTTGTATATTCCGCAGTATTGATCTTTCCTGATCCATATTTTATGTATATACTGTGTGGCTCCGTAAGTCTTCTTATGTGAGCATTTCCAACTAAACAAATCATAGATTCGTTTGTGATTAATTTGGTTGTGTATTCCGATTAAATTAATCATAGGTTCTCTTGTGATTAGTTTAACTGAGAATTTTTGGATACAAAATCATTTTGTGGTTGAGAGTTCTTTTGAACTTGTAAAGAAATCCTTCTTTTCTTGTAAAGGTTAGGTCGCTCTTGTTGTTCTTTCGGGAATGACATCAAATGGGGGAGAGTTATTTTGAACTTGAGCTTAATTTCCATATCTTTCTGGGGAGTGCGGCTGTGGAATATTTGAGGAGTTATCTTTTATCTTTATAAACTCCGTGATGAATGCATTTAGCTTCAGATTTATGATTGCATCTAAATAAAGTTGATATGTTCTTTTCATTTTTCTTGAAGTGTCTCCATGAAAATTTTCATTAGGATCCCGTTTTCGTACCTTTGCCAATTTTATTGACAAAAAGGGGGAGAATTGATATGTAGTTCACACTACAAATACATATGGTTTTCGGATCATTATGTAAGGGGGAGTCGTTTTCGTGTTGAGACGAAGTATTGACTAAGGAGGAGTGATACATATCACCATAGTATTCCTACTAATGCTCATTTTTTTCTAAGTTAAGTCTGTTGTCGAAGTTGGGATATGAGAACTTTGATGTTGTGTAATAATACAATATCACTGTATAACAATGATCGAGAACTTTTATTTTCTCATTGTTATGGCTACAGAACTTCAACAACTATGATGCTGAACTTACAACCTTTGGAATCATGGGAGTACTTGGAGAAGACGAAGTTTTCGAGTAATGTTGAAGCGCCAAGGAGATCAAGAATGTGGACGAGAAGCTACAAAGTTTTATCTATTCTGTAATCCATATGTATTGATAGTTTTGTCACTAAAATTGACAAAGGGGGAGATTGTTAGAGCACTGCTTGGTCGAACTCGCATGCGTTGCTATCTCAAGCATGTTTGTCAATATTAGTAATCAAAACTATATGTCTTGATTTCTAGTTTACTTATGACTAAGTCTCGGTCTAGGATAGTTAAGTGCAGTTGAGCTCCAGACTCCATGGCGATCATCTTACGAAGACGAAGAACTACTCGAGGAATAAGTGGAACTTCATCCGACAAAAATGTATGTGGAGACTTGAACTTATCTGTCACTCAAAAGTCTATTCTATCTCCTACTCTTGAGACAAAGTCGTATAAGTATGATAGTTTTCATACATACACATTTGTTATTTCGAGCCGAGTTAACTCGCGTATCTTTTTCTCGAAATATGTGTTGGCGAGCTTTTGCTTTAACCATTTTCATCTTTAACCGTGACGAAATTCATGATGGCGTTTCAATCTTGAAAATAGCTTTGATGACAATAGTCGTGAATAACGATTGTTATAACATTATAGAAGAATGTTTTAATAATTGAAATGTAGAGTTGATATTAGCAACTATGGATACAAACATATATAGTGTGTTCGCACATTAGTGTATAAATCCATGTGCCGGAAACCAAGTGCGTGCATATGTGTGCATGCGGTATTGGTGAAGGAGACAGGTTGAGTACGCATACCCGTACGCGTACTTGCGGAAGTTTTCGAACCGAAAATTTCTGCTGAGTTTTTAAGTTTGCAAACTAGTAAACCAGTCACCTTAGGGAGGCATACCCACAGAAGTTTTCGAACCGAAAATTTCTCCTGAGTTTGTAAAATCAAATCCTGTAGCTAAGGTACGCATACCCGTACGCGTACTCAAGCTGGTAAAATCCAAAGAATAACAAACCCCAAGATCGAGATTGATTCTCCTCTAACTCGGTGAACCCTGAACAGATAGAAAAAGCAAAAAAGGATGAGATATGATTGATATACGATTCTTCTCTAGCCAAAACCCACTTCTTCTCTGATTGATGTCGAATCCAAAAAAAATAATATTAGGAAAGAAAAATAAAAGAAGTAATGAAAGAAAAACGAGGAAGAATAAGCGAAGAAACAATTTTAGAAATTCTGGGTGTGGGCGAAATTTTATCCTAGAATGGGTGCGCGCCTGAACTTTTCTGAGCGTGAGTTTCACAGTGAAAGAAATCTGTAAAATGGGTTTGGCTGTAGTTTTCACATACCTTAATAGACAAATTTTTTAACACACCTAATTGGGCCGACCGACTGGAGGTCGCGAAAATCCCGTAGGGAGGAAGTCTCTTTTATGGCAATTTTGTTGTCAAATTAGGGGTGAGAAAAACACCCATACCCGCGGATTTTATCCGGCCCAATCCGTATCTTAACAGATGGACACCCGATCGGTAGATGCGGCTGTATTTTTAGACCCGGTCGTTTTTACGGATTGGATGCGGGTGGAACGTCACCCATCCATTGGACACCCGACCCGCAGAATAACCACGGTATTACACATGAATCTGAAAGATATCATGACAAATGCTTACACCCTATTCTTCAGTCCATATATTTTAAGTGTAGAATCTACAAAAATGATAAAGTTAGCACAATGATTGGTGTACTCTTTGATAGCATTCACGGATGTAATGAGATAAGGCAAGGATATTCCCTATTGTTGCTACTCGTGTTATGTCCATTTCATTTTTCATTATACATCTATTTTTTGAGACACTGTTTTGTTGTTGTCACTTGACATGGGATATAATTTGTGTCCTTACTTTTCTATTTTACAGTTTTATTTGGGTTTTGTCTCACGTTTTATACTACTGACTATACTGAGTGCATCATTTTGCTGGAGCTACTACTGAGTGCATTATACTGAGTGCGCTTATTCACCAGTGCATAAGTACTATTAGCATTTTCATAATGTTAAATGGATCTCCTTGCAGGGCTTATAGACTAACTAGGGATCTGAGACAGGATGATTCCCTATCTCCATACCTTTTTATAATCTGCATGGAGTCTTTCTCCAGATATCTAATCCATGCCGAGAATTGCCAGCTTCTCCACGGATTCAAGGTCACTAAAGATGCACCTAGCATCAGTCATATGCTCTTTGCAGATGACTGTCTTGTTTTCGCCAAAGCTTCTCATGCTGATGCTGAGAATCTTATGGCCTTAATAAAAGACTTTAGCATTGTATCTGGACAGGTCATAAATTTTGATAAATCTGGTTGTTTGTTCAGTCATAATGTTGATCCTAGCCTTGTTATTTCTCTCATTAGGACACTTAATGTTAGAAAGATACCTCTAAATGAAAAATATTTGGGTATTCCTCTTTTCATCAGTAAGTCCAAAACGGATTCTTTTATCCATCTTACTAGTTAATTTGACAAGAGAATAACAAAATGGTCAGGTAAAAACATTAACCAAGCTGGGAGGTCTGTTCTTGTTAATCATGTGCTTAAGGCTTCTCCAATCTACCACATGAATACCTTATATATTTCTGATAAAGTTATTTACCAGATGGAACAATCCCAAAGGGATTTCTGGTGGGGGAAAAACAGACCTGGTGGCTTATACTTGAGAGAATGGGGCAAGATTTGTACCCATAAATTTCAAGGGGGTCTTGGTTTTAAAAATCTTCGTCATGTTAATGTCGCTTTACTAGCTAAAACTGCGTGGAATTTAATCCATTCTCCGAATGATCTTTGCTTTAGGATTTTAAAATGTAAGTACTTCAAAAATTGCTTTCCATTGCATTATGATTTGACAGGGGACTGTTTTTGGGTTTGGAAAACCATCTTTATAGATTTCGATTTCATTCTCCGTAATACTGTTTGGGACCTTAGAGATGACAATAGCATTTTGGATTTTAGAGATAATTGGATTCCCAATGTTGCTCAGCTTTTATGCAATGCTTATCCAAATCCTAATCTTCTAGTTTCTGATCTGATAGATAAAGACATTAATAGCTGGAATCTAGATCTAGTTAATGCTTACTTCACTCCTCAGAACGCTCAACTCATTCAGAGTACTAGAATCCCTCTTTCTGGTCACGACAGACTAATTTGGCCTTTCACTAAAAACGAACAATTTTCTGTCAAATCTGCATATAAAGTCTTGTCTGATCAATTCGAGTACATTCATAATCTTTGGGATCTGAAAATACTAAAACACCCTATACTTGGAAACAAGTTCCTTCATAATCCTATCTCTCTATTTCACGACTTCACCACCACCACTAGCAGAATAACCAACCGCAACGTGTCCACCATCTCCACCGTAACCTGTACCACCACCGTGGAACCATAGACCTGAACTAATTCGAGCATTTCATATTTCCGTTTCTTACTCACCACCACCACCTTCCTCCTTCAGTTTCGAATTCTACCCTCCACCTCCAGCAACACCATCACCACCATTACAGATTTCTTTTTAACATTAGTTCAGTTCAATTTCAGTTCATACCAGTTCAATTGGATTTCAGTCCATGCCAATTTCGATTCCGATAATCCCCACCATCACTACCAGCACCAGGTACATAACCATCCTCTTTTTTATGTACAATCTATAATACAAACACAATTTGATTTCCAACCAATTTTTGATTGGGTATAGATTTAAGTAGGAAATACCATATGGTCATAGTAATAATATATTAGAGAGAGTCTAGTCCAGTTGACCGAGTCATGTGTCTGTTTGGTCTTATTTGTGAAAATATATTATAGTTTGGTCCTACAAATTATAGTTTGGTCCTAAGGTGATGTCATGGATGATGTAATTTTCATTGTGTGGTGACAGAAATACCCTTATATTATTGTTTGGTCCTGGAAAATAATGGTTTGGTCCTGTGACCAAATAGTAAAAAAATATTATTTTCTCTTTTTTCTCTCTCTTAATTAAAAGAATTAAATAAAACTTAAAACTTAAATATCTTTTGAACCATATGTCCAAAAATGATAAATTTTATATATTCGGAAAGCCCTCGACGATAGCTTTCCAACGAATACCATTGTCGCTATGTTTCGTAGCTTTTAATTTTTGCCTTATCTTTTAGCTATAAAATGAATTATTATACGAGCTCATTCTACAAAATGAACTACTTTACTGAACTATTATACGAGTTCATTCTACAAAATCAACTACTTTAATGAACTATCATGCTAGTTAGTTCATTCCAAAAAGTGAACTCTTTGTATTAAATAACATACGAGTTCATTCTACAAAATGAACTACCATACGACTTCATTCTACAAAATGAACTGGTATAATGAACTATTATTACGAGTTCATTTTATAAAAGGAACTACCATAATGAACAACTATTACGAGTTCATTCTACAATATGAACTACCATTCTTAGTTACTATTACGAGTTTATTTTACAACATGAATTATCAATCCTACAATATGAACAACTATTATGAGTTCACTCGAAATTAAGAACAACTATCACGAGTTCATTCTTCAATATGAACTATAATAATGAACTATCATTACGACTTCATTCTTCAAATTGAACTATTATTATGAGTTTATTCTACAAAAAAAAATAGCTAGTATATACGAGTTCATTTTACTAAATGAACTGCTACTATTATGAGTTTATTGTACAAAATAAATTGCTAGTATATACGAGTTCATTTTACGAAATGAACTGCTAGAACTAGAATGAACAACATGTTCAAAAATAGTGTTCATTCTCGGAAATGAACTACTATTATATCGAAAAAAAATAAAAGCACCGAAACACAGCGACAATGGTACTCGTTGGAAAGCTATCGTCGAATGCTTTCCGAATATATAAAATTTATTAAATTTTCGACTTATATCTTGAGAGATATTTCATTTTTAAGTTTTTATTTATTAAAGTTAAGAAGAAAAAGAAATTAATAGAGAAAATAAAGAATAGAAAAAAAAAATACTAACATGAGGAGAAAGAAAATAAGAGATAAAAAAGGGTAATTTAGATATTTTAATATTTTTAAATAATTATGTAACAAATGGAAAAGGTAATTTTTGAAAGGACCAAATAAATTTTCCCTAGATTTAATGGTTTTTATGATACGAACCTTTGACTGAACTGACTGGTAATTTTGTTTAGTTGTTCATGCTCTTCAACTATTTGAGAAAATACCCCAATAAAAGAATTTATGTGAATATCAAACTGGTTAATCTGAATATCAAACTTATGTGCATAGATTTAATTAGATTCCACCGGTTATCTGCACATTATGTATTCATTGATCTCCTTGCATTATCTGACAGGTTATATCGTCTGATTTCTTGTATGTGCAATGCTGTGCTACTCACGATAAAGTGAAGGAGACAAGCTGGTGCAGGCATGATAGCAAGAAGTGGCGATTGCAGTGTTGTTGGAGCTCAAAGCCATTGAAGGTGTCACTGGGAGTTTGTTTGATGCTTATTTGAAACGTAAGTGCCTTTTTACCTTGGTAAACATTCTTCACACCTGCCAAATCTGGATGGTGTGTCGTGTTACTCCATTTTTTTTTTCTGTCGTGTTATCTTACATCACTGTGCCTGTTCGCATTTGTGTCTGAATTTCCCGGTTGGACGAGGTCTTGTGTTTTGTGTTCTAATATGTTTACAGTAGTGTTTTAGTTTCAAGGTAGTCTTTGGGATCTGCTGTTGCTCTTCCCGAGGATCAGTCCAACTCCAACTTGCTAGTCTGTCTATGGAGTTACTAAATTGTTTCAGTCATCTATACTGAAACACATTTATCAAAAAAAATAAAAATCTATAGTGAAACACATGATTTCAAGCACCTGCTTGCAGTTGGTCACTAGTGTAAGGAGATTGGATGATAGAAGAAGGAAACATTTGATGTTATTATACTTGTTAAAACATTCCTGTAACGGTCATGTTTGACAACAATCTATTAGAAGAGACGATTTTGATTTTGATTTTGTTTACAACAATTTTAAATGTTCTTTCAGAAAGCCCTGCAATATAATTTCTGGCTTTGCAGCTTTAGGACTACGGTTGGTATTATTTTCGTTGGCTATAACGCAGAGAACAGAAGCAGAAGAAGAGTATGATAGAAGAAGGAAACATTTTCAAGATCTTTGTTATCCTCTGAAAGTTGTTTTCGTTCTGATTTATTTACAAGCTGCTTTTAGTTGTATGGTTCTTTCAAAATGTTTCTTAAATATTGTTTGTTTCCACCTATTTGCCACCCTCATTTTTCCTATTCGCCACCCTCATTAATTACCACCCTCACTTATCCTATTTGCCACTCATATAATTTTTCATATATCCTAAATACCAGTTATTGGCTATTTATTTACGCCCAACAATAAAAACAACCCTGATAACTAAAATTTGATTTTATATCAAAAAAATGCCTAAAAAAAGAGAGTAGTGAAACTAAACCTAATTATCATATTTTAATCAGCGATTACATATAAAAAATCATGTTGAAATTTGATTTTGTTTGTTCTAGTGATAAAGAACCAGTCGTCCAGTTTGGGTCGACTTGATTTTCGAATTTTTAAAAACTAAAATCAGATTTCCTATTACGGCTCTTTCCTCGACAATATAAAACCTGATTTTGAATGTGTCCTCTCTGTACAAAAATGAAGAAGATGGAATATGCGGCCCACTGTACGGCTGTTTCCTCCACAATTTAAGGTATTGCTTGGGACGGAGAGGTGTGTATTGCTTTGGATGGGGAAGTGCGAAGCAAGGAATGAAGATTATTTTTTAATGCCTTTGTTTGTATTCTTTCAGATCCATTGGTACTAATTTAAACAAAATTAAGGTGGCAGTGGCCACAGCTAACTTCAACTTCGTCGTCGTCGTCTTCTTCCAAAAATTAATCAACTGTGCTAATCCATTTGTCAATTCGAGCCAATATAATGATGCACTAATTTAATTAAACAGAAATTTAACCTAGTGTTAACATCTTGTAATGGGTTTTTAACGAAAAACGGATGTTAGTGGAGAAGAAGATAAATTAGTTATAGTAAAATTTGATTTGACTTTTACCGGTAATAATTAGGGAAAGTAGAATTAAAAAGTAAAATTACTATAAAAATTCTAATAGGGGTGGAAAATAAGAAATATGTGGGCGGCAAATAGGTGGAACCATATTGTTTTGTTTAAATATCTGTATCAAATCTAAAATTAGTTTTCAGTGACAAATTAGTTGATCAGTTGATTGCCATGTCCTGAACAACATATGAAGCACTAACCACCCAACCTTTGGCGTGCACTTCCTATATTTTCCTAAATAGGACGTACCAACATGTTGTGCGTTCATACTAATTTGTCTAAAACAAAAAACTTTGATTCACTTTGTCATGTCTCTCTAATAATCTTACTGTACCCAGATGTTCTATCAACTGGTAATTTTTGCTAGCGATTATATTCACTGGGATTGGAAACTTTTGTTGCAAGGTAATTGGGCCGACCGAGAAGTGGTGTTTCGTTGAAGCGCTTATATTCAATTAAATGATATCTTATTGTAGGTGAATGTCATTTTGAAGTCACTAGAAGTGGTGTTTCGTTTTTCTTCGGTCAGGATCAGCCCTCCCCACCGTGACATCGGTGTTCTAGTAATAAAATTACTCGTTAGCTACTTAACCAATTAAATAAAATTGTCAAATTTACTACAAGGTACAAAATAAAAAGAAAGAAAAAAAAGAAAAAAAAGCTTACCCCGTGGACATAGTTTTCACTGCTTAACCGTATTTCCTAAAATATGACTGAAAATAGGAAACCGGCCTTGCCATGTGCCGGCAATGCGGAGTGCGAATTCGTGCACACTTCTTAACGAGTGTGTATTTCACATTTCAATCTCTATCCTTGATTAAATTTAGGGAGTTATGTAAGAAGGATCGTGATTCTAAACATGGAGGGTAATGAGACAATCAATTAAATAACCAACCAATCAAAAGAATATGTGAAATATACACTCGTTAGAGGAGTGTGAACATTTCGACGCGGCCATGCGGTTGAATAACATTTTTAAATAGTCCTTCTAAGAGTATTCTTTTGCCTGTACTGTATGTCTAGTTGCCTTGTATGCACAAGGATATATGTTGCACTAAGTAAATCTGCGTTATAGCCAACAAAACCTTAACCATTAGCCACCACAAATTAGGGTTTCAAAATTACTAGCAGCTTTGTGCCGCCCGCCCGCCCGACTAAGAGCAAAAATTAGGTATTCAAGATCGATTGAAATCGAAAATCAGGTAAATCTCTTTCCCTTTGTGTCTCAGATTTCTCTATTCCAGTTACCTGAATCTCACATCTTTTCTTCTCTATTCACTTAATATTCTATAATGCACTTGAAATTTATAACATTGGGTTATTGATTTTGGAGCTTATTGATCTTGATTTTATTTAGATTCAATCAATTCGTTAAATTTTGTACATATTAGAGATTATTCTGCTAAAATTTGTTTTTCGTTTTTTTGGGTTTTGTTATCAAGATAAGAGTTTAGATTTGATTCTTGTAATTCATGAATTCTTTTATGGTGTGATAGGGAACGCCGTAAACACTGAACTTTGATTATTGCTTTGGAGTTGGGATATTGGCTTATTGCTTTCTTTGAGAATCTAAGACATGGAGGTTGTCAATTGTACGGATCCTCAGACAAAGAAAAGGAAGAAGAACCCATTACCAGAAGGACAGTTTTATTATGAACTAGGTACATGTTCAAAAAACAATGATTTAGCTGGTGCACTTGCATTATATGAAACAGCTGTTTCGCAGAACCTTCGTTTAAATCATAATCATTATAATATACTGATTTATCTGTGCTCTAGTTCACTTCCTGAACTGGGTTCACCAGAAGCTGAGGATGCAGTAGAAAATCCTGCTATAGGTAAAGGTTTTAGCATATATAATCAAATGTTAGAAAAGGGTATTAATCCCACTGAAGCAACAATTACGGCAGTTTCAAGACTTGCTGCTGCGAAAGGAGACAGTGATTTTGCTTTTGAACTTGTGAAAACAATGGGGAAATATAATGCGGTGCCTAGGTTGAGAACTTGTGATCCGGCATTGTTTGCTTTTTGTCATAAGATAGAGGCAGAAAAGGCTTATTCAGTTGAGGATCATATGGTTTCATTAGGGATTAATCTTGAGGAATCGGAATTAGCTGCGTTGTTGAAGGTGAGCATTGAAACTGGAAATCAAGAGAAGGTTTACTCATACTTGCACAAACTGAGAAATTGTGTGAGATGCACTAGTGTGAAAACTTCGGAGATCATAGAAAGTTGGTTTTCTAGTAAATTAAGTTCAGAAGTGGGTTGTTTGAGTTGGGATGCGAATAGGATTAAAGCTGTTATGTTGAAGAATGGAGGAGGTTTCCACGGGCAGGGATGGTTGGGGAAGGGGAAATGGGTTGTTAGTAGATCAACTGTCAGTTCAGAGGGGTGCTGTTGTAATTGTGGTCAACGTCTAGATTGTGTTGATATTGATCGGGTTGAGACTGAGAAGTTTGCAGAAATGATAGCATCACTAGCCATGAAAAGAGAAGCCAAGTCCAATTTCAGTGATTTTCAGGTGAGTAATTCTTTGTCATTGTCCAACTTCTGTAACAGTTTGTAACATGATGCAAAATATGTTTTTTCAGTTTGTAAGATATCATGTTCATTATTCTTCGTCAGTTAATAATATGTTCGATACCCTGTGTAGGCGTGGCTGGACAGAAATTCTAATTATGAAGCTATAGTTGATGGAGCAAACGTCGCACTTCACCAGCAAAACTTTGCAGATGGCGGGTTCAGCATTTCCCAGGTTCGTCTTGAGTTACTGATTTCATTTTCTCTTTGTGCATTATGTTATACCACTGAAATAACTTATATCTCAATATTCTCAAAATTGGAATAGAGCAGCTGGAGGCTGTCGTGAAAGAACTGTATGAGACAAGCCAAAGGAAATGGCCCCTTATTATTCTTCACAATAAACGTTATCGATCACTTTCAGCTAATCCTTCCAATAGAAAGATACTTGATTGGTGGAGGGCGCAAGGGGCACTCTACACAACTCCGAATGGTTCAAATGATGATTGGTATATAAATTGAATACCCTGTGCTCTTTGCTTTTCCTTTTTAGCTGAATTGTCACTTCTTTTTGCTTGGCCATATAGAGGCTGTGCCATTGTTGTTTTTTGAATTTCTCAAGTATTCTTGTTCTAGCTTCACTGAACTTTTTTCCCCTGGTTTTAAGTTTAGTATGTTACGTGGTTTGTTGCCCAGGTACTGGCTTTATGCTGCCGTTAAACTTAAATGTTCGCTTGTGACAAATGATGAAATGCGAGATCACATTTTTGAGTTCTTAGGTAGCAGCTTTTTCCTCAAGTGGAAAGAGCGACATCAGGTGCGTAATATTAAATTCTTACCTTTTGAACCTTATCTCAAGTTTTGGACCAGTTGATTCCATGTTGTTGTTTCTTTTCTGCATTACTTTTCAGTGACTTCATGAAGTTAACCTTTACTTTTCAGGTTCATTATACTTTCGTGAAATCTAATTTGCGTCTTAAAATGCCACCTTCATATTCATTGGTCATTCAGGTAAAAATTATAAGATTCCAGTTTTCATACATAATTGCCTGCTACTGCATCTTTCCTTGAGATTTTGGTATCCTTCGGCGGCAGTATTAATCTCTGTTTATTGCTTCCAGGAATCAGAGAAAGGATCCTGGCACGTTCCTATAGAAGGGGAATTTGCTGATGAAACCTCAAGAAAATGGCTTTGCGTTACCAGATAATGATCGTATTTGTCAGGTCTTATTATTAGTAAATTCTCTATTAAAGAAAATTTTGTTTCTGTTTAGTGTTTGCTTAACCTTATTAATCAATTTCAATGTTGTATTCTTGATCCTCAGCCTGCTCTTTCTTGACATGTTCTAAACTTCTAAATATACTAACCAGTAAAACATAGAAGCACACAGACACATGGATCAACGACTGATAAACTAGATATTAACAATTTACGTGACTACATGTTGACAATGATTAGAATATCGAGGAGCCTGTGTATTTCTCGTTAGTTAACCTTGTAGGTGTTATTTGTCGAACTAGACAATCATGATATCATTCATAATAATTTGAAAAACCTCCTGGGAGCTAAAACCTCCTGCTTTCTGGTAAATTAGGATTGTATTTTGTAACCCCCCAAAGTGTCTTCTGTAAATTATAAAATTCCGTCTGATAGATTAAGTTATAAATCAATGAAAAATGAATGTTCATCTGTTAACATTTCCAGCATATGCTTATGGTCTTGAATTGGCCGAGTTTGAAGTAGTCTATTCATGAAAGAACGATTTTTTAGGGATCATGGTTTTTTTGAGGGGACCATGGTTTTATTAGGCCACCTTCCCTATAATGATAAGGGGTGTCCTAAAACGTTGAAATGACTAACCTACCCTTAACCTAATTTAATTTAAAATCAACCTAATAACCACCTATATATATAACCACCACCTCCTCCCACCACCACCGCCCACCACCTCCGATTATCACCACCACCAACCACCGATTACCACCACCGCCCACCACCGCCGATTACCATAACCACCACCACCAATCACCGATTACCACCACCACCTCCTTCCACCATCACCACCACCGCCTATTTAAGAAATGTAACAACATCAATGTAATCATAATTAAGTTCGGTTACATAATAATTTTATTGAGTATAAAAGACGCCAGCCACAACCTGATTCTGTCAGGGGACCACTCCGGAGGTATTTTCCAACAAACCCTTCACTTTAATTTGATTTTGTTTCTTCAATCGAATAGAAATCATCAAAATAAGGTTTTAATAGGAGTTACAGAACTATTACCATGAGTTCACTTTAATTTGATTTTGCTTACAGCCATGAGTTGCTGAGAGATTTCAGTCAATCCACTGCCAAAGCCCAGTACAATTACCAGCAACAAAACTATTAATATTAAGATTGCTGCCACTGGTGGCTGCTGCTGCTTCTCCTAATCCGTAAAGAACTCTAGGCAGTACTAGGCATATAATTAGAATTCTGGGACGAGGATTTAGAGCTTACGAATTTCAAACTGAGGTTGTTGGTATCATCACTAACGGCCGTGTTCACAGGAGCATTGGTATCTGCAATTATAATCATGACAAACCTCGGTAGAAAAATTTACTGATAATTTTTTTTTAGCATAAAAGTGTTTTTATTTATATTGAAGAACTAAAAGACAGAAAACAAGAGGGGACATAATGCCTAAGTGCCCAACCCCCCATAAATAAAAAAAATGGAAACAGAAGAAAAAAACCGTAGGATAGTAATTTCAGTCACCGCACTTATCCGGTGGATTACTTCTTACTACATATTACGATTACTTAACATCATCATCAGTAATTAATTAAGAACATATGTCATTAGTCCAGGGAGATGAATATTCATGAAGTAGTCGTCCCAATTGATGCATCGAGGATCAAAGTAAAATATATTCTCCTCCTTTACGTTCGCTTTCACTGAAATCCTCAGCTTCTCTGTGTTGGAATCATCAAATCTGCGATAAAACCATAAATGAATTACGTACTCGGTATGTTACTGAAGAACGAAACATACATTCATTTTAATTGAGCACGTATAAATGTACCTTGCCTTGAACGCCAGGTAAGGCTCGTTAAATTTGGCCAATTTAGTTACAAATTTCACTTGCCGTTCCATGTCTTTGCAAAAGCCACCATCATCATGGCGAAGTATGGCGTAGCCTAAACGCAACCCCTGCAAAAATCACGGAATTCGGTTAGGAAAGAATTTATTAAACTTAATGGCTCGTAAAAATGTGTGGTGATGATGCGCAACTAACTACCTTGAGTGGGAAGTTGTATTTGAGATCCATGTATATTTGTAAGCTTTTCAAACTTGTGAAACAATAAGGTTTGACAACTTTGATAGGTTTTCCATTTTTACTCATCAATGGATTCTTTGCGAAATGATTGTAAGCATAATCTTTAATCATGGAACAATACATTGGTTCTCTATTAGAGGAACCCACTTGGTAAATGATTATGAGCCTTGAATTAGGTTTATCTCCATGAGCAACCATTGCGGCTATTGTAGCATTCAACACCATATCTCCTGGAATCTGCAATATAGGATGGAACAATGCGATTATTACATCTTTAGATGACTTCAAAAAGTTAATTTTTTGACTTTTGAGTTCCTTGAGATGAAAAACAAAACAATTTATTTGGTTACGTTTTCAGAACTTGTGAAAGTCAAAAAAACAACTTTTCAGTTTTTCAGTTTCCGAACATGACTTTAGTGATTCAGTAAATGAAAATGAGTTACCATATCCATGATTGTTTTGGAGTTTCCAAGGAAGAATGTTATTTTCCCCTTGCCAAAACCGGCAAAGTAAGGGTCGACAGTTCTGATTGATTTCAACAAGGTAAAAATTAGTTAGTGTATATGCATACTCTTGACATTGTAGATGATGAAAATTTTGGTGTAGGAAGTTACTATTACTTGACACCTTCAACCCAGCCTGGAAATGGTTCTTTGATAGTACTCGTTACAATCGTTGGTCTTACAATAACAATTGGAAGATTTTCTCTCCGTTCACCAATTAGCATTTCCCCCATCGCCTTGGTAAACACATATACATTTGGCCATCCAAACATTCTTGCCCTACTCAACCACAAATCAAATCAACAATTAAGCACCGTTATAATCAGAGAAATTAGTGCATTGATTGTCACGATTAGTTAGAAAAAACAAGTTGGTAATTTTTTCAAACCTTTCAAGGCCTAATTCTTTCATGGCCTTTGTTTCTTCTTTCTTTGATAGTAACTTAGCTCTGAGTTCTTCCAATTTCTGTTCAATGACTTTTTTCTCCATTCCAATGTCTAAAATTGTTTTAGTCCTAGCAAGTGTTTCACCCATCTTATATGGTTCTTCTAATATCAATCCTGCCTTCTCTCCACATCCATAAGCTGTCAATCACATCAACATCTTAATTATTAGCATTTGATTAGCAAATATTTTGTCGTAAACTATCAGCAATAAGAAAGATTCATTACCAGTTGATACATGGAGAAGCATTTCAAGTTTCACACATTTCTTGCTGAAATCCAAAATATTCTTTGGCCCCAATGTATTGGTACCCAATGCGACATCATATCTATCCATAATTTAGAGCAGGAAATTATCGTTAACCTCATTTCGGACTGAAATGTCTGGTAGTCATGAATAAGCTAACTATGCACATATGATATTACCTTTCATTGAAGTTTGTGGTTGCAGCAAAATTCACTACGACGTCTACATCCCTGAATATCTTTTCCCTCATCTTCGCATCTCCTATACCCAGGTTTTCAAGAGCAGTATCACCATCAACTTCTCTGACATGAATGAGTTAAACTTTTCCTCATATGTTTCCTTAATCACTTTAAAAACCTCCTTGGATATCACCTTGATTAACAGCATTCATGCATTATATAAACTCCATGTCAGATTAACCAAAAACACTTTGACCATCTGTATAAATTTATTTTCTTTGAGATAGACATATTTGACATGTTAACAACATTTACTACGTACCTCATCATGCAGACGCCTTGTGGCTGATGCCGCATCAGTGGCTCGTATAAGAAGATAGAGTGTCTTGACATTAGGCTGAGTCCTAAGTAATTTCTCAACGAAAACTGCATTAAAAAGAAGAAAACTATTTAATGATGATTCTTGGATAGCTAGAGAGATCGTGGTACCACGTATAAAGAGAACATAGAAAGTACGTTTTGCTACAAATCCAGTAGCCCCCGTAACTAGGATGCACTTGTTCTCAAGAGATGCTATTATGCTCTTATAAATCTCCATCGAAGTGTTAATCTAGATAGTTGGAGAAGTATGTGTAAGACGATATAACTCACTAAACGTTCTTTGAAATTGAAATGCTTCTGTGATGCATTTTCTTGAAGGCAGAGAAATGCCGTTTTATAGGTGGAAAATACCCAATAATGCGTTAAGTTAGGTGGTAATATCATTAATTTTCATGACAATTTGGAAAAAATGCCACTGAATTCAGTTATTGTTGGCAAGTGTTTGTACTATGAGTGAACCAAGCTAATGTTCTTCCAACTTTAGTGTCCTGATACTATAAACTCCAATTCAATGGAACTCTGACCAGCTTATTAAGAGTACGATAACCAATGAAAAGATTAATTGACGTCTGGGAAGTTGGGTTGAAGCCTAGCTGACTGCACATGCATCATGTGTATCATGGTCTAGCATGTTAAATTCGGGCAAGTTGTACGTATGGTTAGCCTTATGAAACAAAACTAGGCTAGCCCATATCACTGAACCCAAGGTTATGAACATTAATATCTCTCCAAGAAAAAAGGAGAGAGAATTTTTCAGCAAGACAGACAAGTGTCTCCAAGAGGTTACATAATTGACAATGTTATGGCCAACCCGCTGTGGGTCTAGCTAGATATCATTTAAGAGTGGAATGTTTATGGCATGAAACAACGTAAAAAGAAAGATGCCGTTGACAAGATCCATCCCGTCTAGCTACAATTTATCCAATGAATTGTATTACATTACTTTGCTCGTTGAGAAAATCAAGAACAAGTTGATTCATATGGTGTAAAACAAAATGAGCAACAGTATTATTATTTCTTAGCAAAATGGTAATGTAGATGTTGCTCCTGCAACTGGTTCTGGGGTGCACAATTTATTGTTGTTTACTTTTTTATTAATTCCTGGCGATGAAATTCAATTTGTTCGCTAAGAAATTCATTTTGTTCGCGAAGAAATTTATTTTGCTTTTCTAGTAACTTCCTTTGACGATAAACAGCTTCCAATATCCCTCCAATGGGATAAATCTTTCTGCAGTTAGCTTCTATTATTAACGTCTTAGCTGTTATTTTCTTCTCATCAGGCTTTACCTTGTCCAATTGTTTCAGAAAATTAGGCACTCCAAAATGGTCACTAACATTCTTCAAATCTTCCAACTTATGTGGAGGAAAATATGAAGCCAAGGGACACTCCGGCGAACAGATCTTGTTTTGGATCTTGCATGCTGCACAAGTTTGTTGGTTGTTCTCCATTTTCAATCTTTTTCTCTGCGCAAAAACAAAGTATTTGTCATGTAATTAACTAGTATAACAGGAAAACGAAGATCCAAGAAACAAATTGCATTGAAGTTTTATAATTACTGAGGCTAGACGAATAACAAGATAAGAAAATGGAAGAGAGTGAAAACGGGGATGTTATTTCACAAAAAAAAGAACACGCTATTTTTGTGAATGACAAGCATAAACGAAAGCATAAAGCTATAATGCACAAGAAACAAACTCATACCAACTCGAGGTCAAGTTATGCGAGACAGCGAAAGAGAACAAAGAAATTGTTGGGCGGAGACGACATGAAATAAACAGGTATTTATAGGTAAATTGAAATAAAATCACATTTAATGCAAGCTACCATATATGTACAAAATTGAATTGTCACAAAATTGAGAATCTTGTTATTATTGTTAGTTTTAATGTATGGAAAAATGGATTTCATTTGAACTTAATCGAGACACCTGTATATGGCACCAAAGTAAAGTTATTATGACTAGGATTTCTTGCCGATTGTACGGATTTAAGGATAGTTGTTTTTTCTTCTTGCCGGTGGCTCTTAAAAGAAGAAAATGTATCTTGACATCAAACTGAATCCTAAGTATTTTCTCAACCAAAACTACGTTACAAAACGAAAAGGAAAAAGAACTGGTTAATGACGAACGGTCTGAGTTGAACACATACCTTGACAAGTTAACAAAGGTATAAAACCTCAGTACAATAGCAACTCATACACAAAGGTAACCAAAACTAAAAAAACATCCTAAGTTTAGTTGCAGCAGTCGTCAATTTAGTAGTAGAGTTGGTTGAGTGACGGTGGCATACCTGCATCCACTGCTTCCACCCCTGTTGTGTAAAATTAATATACCCCATCCCAAAAGAAGGCAATTTTTGGGTTCTCACAGATATATTTCTTCTCCCCTTTGTTATCAACACTCCCACAGCTATATTTGTCACTTATACCTAATGTATTCACGTTCTAGATACGAAAAATGTTGGTTAAATTCAAGTACCTGAATTTTATTTCGGCCATCGTTTATGGAGAACAGACATGAAAGCAGTGTGGAGATCAAGGACATGAAATGGAGAATCAGTTACAAAACATGAGTAATTCGCACTGTATGCTGATAGTTTTGTTAGAGCTTTGGAACGTAATATCGTTGGTTTCCTATATTAAATCTCTTAATTGTTCTTTCAATACTGCCATCACCCAGCGCTAGGCCCCTCGGTTTTTTTATTAGTTGTTCAAACCCTAATGGGTTGTATTACATTACTTTGCTCGTTGGCACAACTAAAAACAAATCAATTCATATGGGCGTAAAACAAAATGAACAGTATTATTATTTCTTAACAAAATGGCAACATAGATGTTGCTCCTGCAACTGGTTCTGGGGTGCATAATTTTTTTTTTTTTTTTTTGAAGCAACATAAATTATTGTTGTTTACTTTTTAATTAATTTCTGGCGATGAAATTCAATTTGTTGGCCAAGAAATTCAGCTTGTTGGCGAAGATATTATTCGTTTTGCTTTTCTAGTAGTATCTTTCTTTGATGAAAAACAGCTTCCAATATCCGTCCGACGGAGCAAATCTTTCTGCAATTAGCTGCAATCATTAATGTCTTAGCTATTATTAGCTTCTCATGAGGCTTTACCTTGTCCAAGTGCTTTAGAAAACTACGCACTCCGAAATGGTCTCTTGCATTCTTGAAATCTTCCAAATTATGAGAAGGAAAATATGGAGCCAACCAGCCAAGGGACACTCTGGTGAACAAATCTTGTTTTGGATCTTGCATGCTGCACAAGTTTGTTGGTTGTTCTCCATTTTAAATCTTTTCCTCTGCGCAAAAACAAAATATTTATATAATTACTTAGGCTAGATGAAAAACAAGATAAGAAAATGGAAGAGAGTGAAAACCGGGATGTTATTTCACAAAACAAAATAAACAAATTTTTGTGAATGACAGGTATAAACGAGAACATAAAACCATAATGAACAAGAAACAAAGCTCGTACCACCTCAAGGTCAAATTATGCGAGAGAGCGAAAGAGAACAAGGTAAAAAAAATTAGATTGTTGGGTGAAGACGAGAGGGAATAAACAGGTATTTATAGATAAATTAAAATTAACATTTAATGCAAACTACTATATATATATATGTAGAAAATTGAATTGTCATAAAATTGAGAATTTTATATTATTAATTTTAATGTGTGCAAAGATGGATAGATATGGCAACGAAGTAAAGTTATTTATTATTACTAAGATTTCTTTTATCAAATGTGTTGATTTAGGGAAAAATATTAATTACTATTTTAAATTATATATATTCCTTTGGTCCCTAAAAAATGGATCTTTTCATTTTAATATTTTATCCCAAAAAAGTTGATATTTCACGTTAAATAAGGCCATGTTTCTAATACTATATTGAATTAATTATGTTATTTAGTACTTTTCAGTTTTTGACGGTCACTTGGGAATTTTGATAAAGTACCGCCGTTCTATTATATCCATAAAATTAATGCCCGTTTTTTTTAAACTTTCTAAAATGTCCTACCGTTTGCTTTCATCCCTTGGGCCCGCATAATGAAGTCAATGGTCGTTTACCTAGCCAAAAACTGGGTCAAATTACCATAAACCCCAAACACTAAACCTAAATCGAGTAAGAGCATGTAAATCTTATATTCCCCTCTTCCTTGACTTGTCTCCAACAACCGCGTTCTTCTTATTTCTTTATCTCCTTTTTTGTAATGAAATCAATACTTCGATTACTGCTCTGTTTAATTAGGGTTTTTGAACTAAACAGAGACAATTTCGATAGAGATTCGGGTTGTATTTGAAGGGAAAAAGAATCAGATTTTGGTATATATATTTTTTGGGGTTGAACTGTTTTTTAGGTTTTCATAAAATAAATAGTTGGGGAAGAAGAAGAATCTCAAAAACAACGGTAGTTGCTGCAAGTGATGTGGCTGGCGTGAATGAACAGAGTTGCGGTGAAGGTGTGATGCTGCCATTGATTTCGTGATGGAAGAGAAGAAGATTGCTGCAGTATTAGAATTGAATGGATTATGAGCAATGGGTTGTGGTGAGCATCAATACACAACAACACTAATAGGAAGAAGAAAAGTGGTTTGTTAATGGCAATGATTATGATTTTTTATGAATGTTGGTTTGAAATTCTCTCAATTTGAAAGAATGGGTTCATATTTATCCATCTTCTGCATGTTTCTTTAAATTTGAGCCCTGAATTCATCATCAATGTCAAATCTGGGGATTTTTTTTATTGATTAGGGTTCTTTAAGATTTGGGGGTTTTCTAGTATTATGAACTTCTTTTGCTAATTTATGAAATTAGTAGTTGTATTTTTTTATGATTTTGATGATTGTTCAATTCAAATTAATATAATTTCAAATTAAGTTTCAAATTAATGATGGTGAGAGTTGGTAATGATGTTCTAATGAAGGTTTGTGGTGTAGAACAAGGTTGCAGCTGCTGTGCTTACAGGGTTCATGGAGGTGGAGATTCAAATGAAGAAGGTTTTGTTGGTGAATTGAAGTTAAAACAAAGAAGACCTTGTGCCGGTGATTGAGAAGCCGAGAAGAAATTGAAATCTGGGGTTGTCTCTGCTGTTGAATTGGTAGAGGTGGAAATAGAGATTACCATGGGTCTGTAACGGACTTGAGTCTGAGATTGTGGAAGTATTGAATTGCGGTAATGGTTAGATGTATGCTTAGGTCACAGGTGGTGGATTTTTGTTGATGTTATGCAAGGAACTGAAATTGTAGGCAGAAATGGGACATTGATGGTTGCTTGCCACTGAGATTTCAAGAATGAATGCAGTGAATTGATTTTGGTGCTACTGCCATCACTACAAGAAAATGAGTGTATTGCAACATATCAATTGTGTGGCAAGAACCCCATTTTGATGTAGCAAAATGTTTTTGCCTCACCAAAATCTTATGCCACACCGTGTGGAAACAATTTGTGTGACAAAAAGTTATTGCCACACCTATCGGATAATGTGGCAGAACATGGGATTTTTTCCACAGTAGCTGGTGTGGAAATAATGTGAGGTAAAATGTTTTTCTTTTCACTTAATTTAATTTAATTAATTAATTATTATTTTAAAAATATTTTGCCACACCAATTAGCTGCTGCAAAAGACTTCTTTTTGCAACATCATGGTTGTTTCCAGAAATTTTATTACACAACTATTACGAGACATAAACCATATGCATTATCATTGTACTTGTAGCATTTGTAAACAAATATACAAAATTGACTAAAAAGCCAGAAGTCGGATTTTATTGATAAGGCCCAGTGTTTTACAAAGTACACAACCTTAATGAGAGAAATAAGAACATAAACAAATAATTTTACAGGTTCTCAGATTCACTCTCGAATTCACATCCAGGTTCCCTTACAAATCTTTGTGCGATGGGCCGATAGTAAAAAACTTCACGCTTCAGATAGATGCATGTATACTGAATCTTCTCCGGTGCTCCATTATGAGACTTTAGTGTCCTACTAAACAGTAAAACATCATTAGGTGACCAAGTAATAAAAAAATAAAAGAAATGATAAATATATCAAGTCCAATAAATTATTGAACTGTGAGTATCAGTCGCTTCCGACACAGTATTGACGTTGTTACTTTGTAGAGTTTCAATTACTTCCTTGGCATCTCCTGCAAAAGGGACGAAGCTTCACTTAGAACTCATTACTTATGAACCAAATCCACTGTTAGCTAGAGAGGTTTCAAGCCCTACAAACTAATTTGTAAACAACCAGTAGTCACTTGAAGCTTTTCGGTTGAAAGTTTTTAGATTAATTTAACAAATCTAAGATATTCCTTGTCCCATAGCAGCAACATCATATAGTCTAGAAATGAGAACTTCTCTCTCCTGTGAGCAAACCGATGTTTTCGGACATAATATCTGACCTATATGTCAGCTGGTGCTCCGGGTAAGGGTGCCTTGAGTTCGAGACGGCCTTCAAGACAATAAACAGATTTTAAGAAAAACCAATAAACTTCTCTTAAACTGCTTATGAATTACTCATGATTCAGCCTGCAGCAGAGGTGTATTAAGAAAAACAAGAAAGAGACTGATACCCTTAACTCTTGCTCCAGAAAGCAGGTAAATGATCATTTAGCGTGGAGAGCATTTTCTTTATTGCCTAATGAGAACAAAATATATCAGTACAACTACATTGATCAGTTTGCCAAGAAGATTGTGGAGAGCTTCACCCGTTTCACTTTTAACTTGAACGAATTAATGCGTAATAAGCAAGTAGGGTAGCACAATACTGCTCATGTTGCACACTGGGAAGGTTGAGAAGAACTCAGTAGGCCAGTATTCAACAAACTCAGAGGAGTCCGATTTATGTTACATTCTTATTGCAAAATTAATTTATTATTCTTAGTGATGAAACTTATACCTTCATAATCTGCCATCCAAATTGGACTCCACTCTGCCAGAAAAAGAATCACTTACTCTATCTTCTTCTTAACACAACATACACATTTCCAATCACCAAGTAGCACATCCGTAAGAGGGATCTTTTTGCAAAAAAATGCAGTACCTATAATTAAGCATATGAAAAAAATTTAGAATCATGACATAAGCATGTCTAACATTAATCTTTACACACAAACCAGTGGACATGGTTCACCTATGAAGAAAAGAACAATATCTATGAAGGTGTAGCTAGATTCATTTGGGTATACATGCTTAAATCAAATGTCTGACTTTAAAAAATTCAATGAAGATGAAGTAAGCAACGACTAGGTGCCCACAAGAGCATTCCACCCCCGCCTAACCAGCAAATCCACCAAACTTTTTTCTATAAGATCCCTCCATCCAAATGTAAAGTAAAAATGAAATT
Source organism: Papaver somniferum (assembly GCF_003573695.1). Lineage (NCBI taxonomy): Eukaryota > Viridiplantae > Streptophyta > Magnoliopsida > Ranunculales > Papaveraceae > Papaver > Papaver somniferum. The sequence goes on along the minus strand of NW_020647637.1, from coordinate 208,832 downwards.
ATATGCAAATAACCAAAATTAGACCTGAAATGACCAAATCCTAAAATAAAGTTTTATATGGAAGAAAAGAGAGAATATACCAAATAGATCTCTCATCTCTTCATATAAGCAAACTGGATTGATATAATTTCTCCAGATCAAAAGACCTCCAATTGATTTCTAGGCTTCATAAGAAATCTGTGCGATTCTTGAAATAATAAACACAAAATCCATATCAGAAACGAACAATCATAATAATATAAGCATATATCAAAGATAACAGGTTGAGACCTTGTTAACAATGTGTCCATTCGCCAAATACCTCCTGGCACTAATTTTTGTACCTGCTAATCAAACAAACAAGAAATCGATTAGATAAACAAACCAACATGATCTTCCATGTATACCACCTAAACAATTAGAAACCAAAGCAAAAACCAAAAGTAAAATCTGAAAAAACCCTAATTTCAAAATCATAACTAAAAAACAAAACGGAAATCTAATATTTCAACACCAATAAATCGTGGAAACAAATGTTTGTATTCGAGATTCGTTATTTTCTACACATGTTGGAGATGAGGCTCGAGATTTGCAGCGATCGATAGAATCCAAATCTTTATCAAGTTATTTGTAAAGGCGACCGATATATTTTTCTGTTTTCTTTTGGATAGATTAGAAGAGATGGAACTGAAACCCTAGATTTCTAATGAGGTGTAGATAGAGGTGGAGAGGGGGATGATGGCGAAGTTCTTTCGGCAGTTTTGGGTTCAGTTCTTTTGGAGATGAGGATCCGCTTGTTTCGGTGGTTGCTTAAGAGAAAAAGGGTTGGTTGCGGATTCTTCTAGGTGAAAAAAACGGATTTTGATTTTTGCGAAAAAAAATTGGCGCCTGCATTTTCCGTGAAACAATTTATTTTTCATTTTTTTGTCCATTTAATATATAGAAGGAAATAAATGAATTTTTTGCTACACAAGTGTGGCAAAAGTTTCCCTTTTGCAGCACTAAAATATTAGGTGTGACAACAAGATTTCTTTTGCCTCACCAGATTTTGGGTGCGGCAAAAAAACATTACTATTAGCTGCACTTCAGTGGCGGTGCGGCAAAAAACTACTTTTTGCCGCATATATTGCCAGGATGTGGCAGATTGGTGTTGCAATAAATTGTTTTTCTTGTAGTGCATGGTCACAGTGATGGCACTGCAGTTGTAGGTGCATGCTGGGAATGTAGAGAAGAAATGGGAGCTAAGAAGCTGTTGGATGAGTTGATGCTGGTGGTAATGGCTGTATGCATTTGAAGTGATAAATGGCCGGGAAATGGCTGTATTGGTGGGCTGCGGTGGTAAAGCTGAGTAATGGAGTTGCAAAGTAAGTGGAAGTTTATGATGTTGCAGAACTGCAGAAGGCATGGTGGTATTGAGCTGCAACAGATAGAAACATGAGGCTGGTAGTGTTGTGTGTTTGGCTCAGAAATGTGTTGTGCAGTGAGAAAATGTCGTGGCGATGGTATTATAGGCAATTGTAATTGCAGGTGTGTGGCAGAAAGTTGCAGTTCAAGTTGTTGTTGGTATTGTGAATGGGTAAGATTGCAGGTGGTCAGCACTGGGAGATAGTTTGAGCTGCTAGAAGAGATTGGTGTTGTTTTGGTTGATGGGTGTTGGTTTGCTGGCTAGAATTGCAGGAGCTGCTATTGAGCTGAACTACAAGTGGATGTTTAATATGTTGGTGTTGTATGAATGTATGGGTCTAATCTGTATATTGCAGAAAAGGAACTGAACTGAAATGGGTATGAGCAGTTGGTAGGAAACATGATGTTGTTGTTGGCTATACTGCATGTGGACTGTGAAGAAGATGGTCAATGAAGCTCAAGCAGAAGATGTGGATTCTGCATTTTGCACAGCACAAATAAGAAAAGTGGAGTTGACTCGACTAGACTCGGCGTTTCAAGTCTGCGATTCCAAAAAATCCAAGTCTACTCAGGAGGAAGGGCTTTTTGGACATTTTGACACTGCCACCTAAGCATTAACAGCTGCTAACTGACGTTTACCGTTTTTTAATAAAACGGTCAAGGAAAGGGTACTTTAACAAATTTTTAAAAAACGGGGATACTTTTTTAGTGTAATGTTAAAAGTAGGGGTACTTTATCAAAAAACCCTAGTCACTTTTATACTCGCTACATTGAGTGTTTTAAAATGGGGGAAAATATTTGGGATTTTTAACAAACTGCCACACTTGCAAATCCCGATTCAAGAAAATGCCACCGTTTTTTTCAGAGTTTATTAAATGCCACAACCGTTAGATATTCCGTCAGGGCCCACTAACTCGGTCTATAATCATTGAAAAAGTCAATACAACGTGTCAACATTACCTAACTACCCTTGAATTCGTGTTGGTCCAAACTCGACAATGACTCACACTATTAGGTCGATTTGAATCAGTCACAAGAAGCAACATTACCTAACTACACTTGAATTCTCTTTCTCTTTCCTTTCTTCTCGTCCTTCTCCTTCTTCTTTTTCTCCGGCGTTCCAGAGATGAAATTTCTGTTGAGAAAACCTTGCAGAAAATTAGTGAAACCAATCAACCGAGTGTGGTGCTGATGAGTTCATAGTTGGGTTTAGTTAGAATCCACGATTGAGTTGAAGCGAAGTGTTTCTGTGAAGGTTAGAGTTTGATGTTGAGTTTATTTGGAATTGATAAGCTTAATGGGATGTTAACAGATGAAGATCAAAGGGTTATTGCTAAATTGAAGTTGTAGTATTGTCTTGAAGAAGAATTGAGATGTTAATGAAATTGTGAAGAAATTAGGGTTCCTGATTTCAGCTGAAAAAACCAACAATCAAAGACTTTTCTTCTAAAGTTAGATATCCTAATCGAAACCCATATACCAGAAATCTAGATCTGTGTAGTAACTTGAATTATTTTGAAACCCTAGAAAACCGATTTTGTACCTGAAATCGAAGAAAATCATCAATCTGATATGTTATTGTGATTTTATTTCCCACCAGTTGGTTTATTCTGACATACTTTATCATCAGGTATAAGCCCTAATTTTGTCTCGAATTTTGTAAATTTAATTCAATTCTATGAATTAGTAGGTTTACTTTGTTTTGTTTTGTTTAAGTTGTTTTAAGATTTAAGTTGTAGAAATTGTTGGAATTGCAGAGGGGTATGTTGAGGGTGGGATGTTTGGGGATCTCTCCTTCATTGCCCTGAATTTGTCCAGGTAATTTTTATTTACAGTTCAGTTTATTTTTTTCTCTAGCTTATTGGTTGTTAATACTGTAACATATTTTTTATTAATCGACTTGTTATTGAGGGAAAAAATGCAGTCTTAGTTATGCTCTTGCTGATGTCACTCCTGAAGCAAAAAATGCTTCTGAATTGGTTGGAATAATGTGAGTTTCTTTGTCAGTTTTCACATTGCCTGGATGGGTCCTAGCCAGTGTTTTACTAATTCAGTAGAGATGGCCTCGCCTGGGGTAAAGAACTATGTGTTTCTTAAGTCATTTTAGTGTAATCATCAGATATTAGTCTTGCTTAAAGTACTCTTGTATCTGTGTACTTCATATGCTCTGTCTTAATCAGATTATGGCTCGCTATGATGGCTACATCTTCATATTCTTATTTTGTTAATTATTTGCTTGAGTTCTCAAATTCGCTAGTTACTAGGGCCACATTGGTGAGAGTTGATCACATTGTTTTTGTCCCTTGTAATAATACTTTGTTACTTTTGATTAAAGGCTCAGAAGATCGGTCTTGAGTACATGGATGTTCAAGGTCTTAAGAAGGTTAACAAGAACAAGAAGTTGGTCAAGAAGCTTGCAAAGAAGTTCCACACTTCTACTTTTTCTACTAAGAACTACGTACTTATCAATTTGTTGCTGCTCCTTTGTCTTGCCTTTTTGTTATTATGCTCTTGTTTACTAGCAATTTTTCAACATAGTCATTCCTAATTGTGTTCTTTTAATGCTATGAAATGCAGGTAAGTTCCCAACTCTTGTGACCCATCACGATTCATTGGAGGCCAAGGTGAATGAAACCAAGGCTATTGATAAACCTTAGGTTACATTTCTTTGCTCGAGCTGTGTTGTGGATGGAATTCCGTCAAGAGAATTCAGGGAAGGAAGGTTTTGCCGCTGCCTGGAATAAGAAGAAATGATGGGTCATTGAAAGCAACAACAAACTGTGCTGGTCATAATAAGAGAACCTGTGCTGGTGGTGATGTTGGTAAAAACCCAACTGGATTCATGCCAAGCACCGAGTATGATGCTGCAAACTGCACCTTTACTAGTAGAGATCATCTTGAAAGTAGCAGTGCAAGGGGTAAAGCAAAGGTGAACAAATCCAGAGGTACATCTTCATTTGTTGGTGAGTCAACAGGACCTAAAAACTTTGGAAGAGCACCAGCAGAACCTAGCACCCATGGATCTACACAAGATGTTCTGAATTTCAGTCAGAACTTTACTGGTATTGGATCTGTTAGTCAATATATTCCTGTCACAAAGGGAAAGCAAAGCAAGGCTAAGAAGAAGTAGAAGTGTGTGTGTGCTTCTTGTTGTGTTAGATCTTTTTTTTTATGTACCAGAATTCAGTTTTATTTTGATGGATAATCTTACTTTATGAATGGAAATGATATGATATTAGTTAAGAACTAATTACATGTTAATAGTCTTTTGAAGTTCCTTACATATGGTAAAATATGGATCGTCGATTTTTTCCCTTAGTTTGATCCCACGTGTATTCCGACAGTTAGCAAATCTTGCACGTTTTTCTCACGTGCATCGAGTCGCGAGTTAACTCACTACTCTATAGCCGGTTAACTCAATCCCAGTGAACTGATTAACTCAATCCTTGTTAACTGATTCAGGGGCTTCTATGTAATTTTGTACGGATTATTTAATGCCACGTATGCACTAACAGAGACTAACAGCCGTTAACCGTTATCTCAAAAAAACGGGATGAAAAAAGTCAAGAGTATGGCATTTAATAAACTCTGAAAAAAACGATGACATTTTCAGAAACTGCATATTGGAAGTGTGGCACTTTATTAAAATCCCCAAAATATTTCTAGCCCTTTTTTTCAATTTTCTTTATGACAAACCCACCATTTAGATATTCTATATTTGAAACCCATAATTAGTTTTAAAACTAGTAATTTTATTATATTGGCCTTTTATAGTATTAATTATTTTTTTATAATAATAATTATCCATTTTTGATTTACGGGAAAAGTGAAAACCGTAAACAATAAAAAATTGAGAAGTTATGAAAATCCTAACGGTCAAGGCTAGCTTACCTAGTCTTTATCTTCTCGTCACACACGTCATCTTCTTTTTTTAATCCCAAAAACAAATCGATTTTATTAAAGAAAAAACAAACCAAAAACGTAAAAGAAGTTGAAATTTAATTCCTATAAAAATTCCCTCAAATAACTCTTTAATTTTCATAAACAACTTCCTAAAATAACTCTTTTCTTCTTCCTAAAATAACTCTTTTATTCTTATCTCTTTGTTTATCGTGTTATTTTCTACCAGAACCTAAAATTCTTTGTAACCGACAAGAAAAAAAAAACTGAATTATCACAATAGGTAATTCATGAGGGAAAAAATGTTCAATTATCATTGTAGAAAATTTAAGAAAATAATCAATTATCACCATGAAGAATTAAGGAAAACTCAAAAAATATAGTGAAAATCATGATTATCATGGCATATTGAAAATTCTAAATTTCACTATTTAGTGATAACTCCAGTTTTCGCCGAAGATGATCGGTGAAAAATGCAAAAAATTTACCTTTCATTAATCAGTTATCGTGAAAATCATAATTATCATGGCATATTGAAAATTCTAATTTTCACAGTTTAGTGATAATTGTCATTTTCATTCATATGTTTTATGTGCAGTTGGATTAAAGTTAAAGTGTTAAACGAAATTCCCAATAATCGGTTTAATTACTTGATTCAAGCACAAACAACAATCAATAGTAAAGCGTCAAATAATTAGCATGATTGTCAGTTAAACGAGAAAATGAAAAATGCCGAGTGGAAGCCAAATTCCTCTGACATATACACTAACGCACTTAATTGGGATCCTAAAATTACGGAATATCAAATAAGTTATTAATTAGAATGCTAAAATACCGAATCTTATAATTACGTTACATGTATTAGTCCATTAACCAAATTGAGTTAGTTCACTGCCCGCAAAAAACTCCCATTAATTGACCATCCAAAGTAACGATTTTTATATAAAAATACTTTTGTTAGTAATAGTTATCTAATGAAGATTAATTAAGTCCATCTAAAAAAAATGGAAATACAGATTTAATCTAAAACTACTAATCATAATCGTAGATACATTTTGTGTTATACATATGTACCATCTTAATGATAGGTTTCTAAAAAAAAGAGGAACCAAACTTGGGTTTCTCATAAATTTTCATGTTTTAAAATACTTTTTTCAACGCCGGTATGAAACTTATAAATAATCAGTAATAGTTTTAAGTGATATATAATTTTTAATCTCACAACAATTTTATTATCGGGGATATAATATAATTGGAAAGACTATTTGAAAGTTTTCTCTCTCCTTATTTCCTTTAATACTATCCATCTTGAATACATGGTTCGTAATTCTTTTTCCTTTAAACTGGAATCTTGCACTCTTATCGAAATGGTTATGGAGATTTACGTGCGAGAAGGATAGTTTGTGGGCACAAGTGATAATATTTAAATTCAATCTTAATCCAACTTGAGTTCTAGCTCGTTCCATAAATATGAATTACGGTTCTAGTTGCTGGATAGTGATTCCTAAGTTGTCTACTATTTGCTATAAAAATTATGAACCGATGACGGGTGATGGTGACGGCCTCTCTTTTTGGTATGACATTAAGTGTGGCGAGGTTTGTCTGGCAAACACTTTCCCTTCACTTCTCAAGATCGGTGTTAATAAAGATGGTTCTGTCAAAGAATATATCGCTTCTAGTGATCAACATACGTGGATTATCAATTTCAAGAGACTGCTGCACTCGAGTGAGGCTAACGAGCTCTGCATCTTTCTTCAAATTATGAGCGATGATCTGTCTAATCTTCTTTCTCAACAGCCTGGTATCCGCTGGAAGTATTCACCTGCATTTGGTTTCACAGTCCAAGACTATTATGTCTGGCTTCTTAAAGATAAAATGTTAATTGAAGTTAATCGTTCTTTCCCAGCTCCTTTGTCCCGTTCTCTCAAGTCCCTACGAAGATATGCTTCTTTGTTTGGAAGGCTTTACTGAATAAAGTTGGGACAAGAGATAATCTGGCACATAGAGGTATTGTAACTTCAAGTCTTTATGGACTTTGTAACACTACAAATGAATCTGTAAATCACCTTTTCCTACACTATAGGTATACGATAATAATTGGAATGAGTTAATTCTACGGATTCCAGGCTCGCAATGGCCTACACCTGATACATTTGCACAATTGGTGGATACATGGGCCAAAAATCGTTTAAAAGGAAATGATGTTTTATTTGTAAGGTCCTTCTCCATGCCACTTTGTTAGAGCATTACTCGGTTGAACCCACCAAGCATTGGTATGACAAGTTTGGTTGTTATATTTTAGTATCAAAACTCAATTAGAGTCACTTGATTAAATGTATTAGAGTCAACTTCGTTTAAATTAGACTAGAAAGTCTAGGAATGTTGAGACATACAAGTATTACCTTGAAGACCTGAAGATCGTGAAGACGTATCTACTACAATGAAGACATCATCCTTCCACTTGAGGTGTAGTGATACCGACTTGACTAAATTGTTTCCATCCTGTCGTTGCTTTCAAATCGTCTAAAATTGAAAACATAACATGCGAGATTATATTTAACATTGTATTATTAGACTTGGTCATTTTATTATAATCAAAGTGTCAAGGAATAATATTTGATTACGAAGTATAACGTTTATCTTTTGAACTTCCTTAAAATGACATCTGTATAATCTATGTAACTTGTTACTTGATTGTATATTGGATATAATGTGATTTCATCCTAGGAAGCTATGTTTGATAATGTATGTTTAAAGGAAGTACATATACCAATCTTGTTTTGTAATCGAAAGGAAATCAATAGGCGTTGGTCTGGTTTTTATTGAAGATCAATTTGATGACCAATTCGAACCTAGGTAATATATTTGGTAGAACCGATCTTGACTTATGTTGAGAATTATGGTAGACCGATCTTTACCTAGTTTCGGATATGCGGTAGAACGGATCTTGACTTATGTTGAGAGTCTTGGTAGAACCGATCCTTACCTATATTGGGATGCTTGGTATAACCGAACCTAGCTTTTGTTGGGAGTCATGGTAGAACCGATCCCTATATGTATTTGGATACTTGGTAGAAACGATCTTAACCTATGTTAGGAGTCATTGTAGAACCGGTCCCAAGAGCAAAACCGATCCTTCATATTCACTTATTACTTTATCGTTTTGTGTGAGTTTGTAATTAGGGTTTGCTAAATAGGAAAGTTCTGGATGTTGACATAATTTGGACATGAATACAATTCGTGTCTTTAATTTGTTGTCCAAAGATATTCCTTGATACTCTAGGTGATCCCAATCCGAAATATTGAGAATCTTTGAATTAAGCATTTTTGATTACATGCTTTTAATTTTCCAACAAATCAAAAAAGATATCTTGGAAAGTTATATAATTTAAGTGTTAAATTAATATTAGATATTTTTTAATGAGAGATTTTTGAATTACAGGTTGGGTATTAGTTGGAAATAGGAAAAGAAATTAGGTACTTATTGCATTTCTTGAGAATATTTTCGGTTTTGGAATTTCATTGTTGTCCAAACAACCTTGGTCTATAAATAGTTGAGTTTGCATTTCCTTCAAACTATCCTAAGAGCCAGGCAAACTTTATTCATGTTGATTCTGCAGGAGCCGTCTATCCGGAGAGTAAAGTACCATAATTAGGCGAAATCTCTTACGACTTCTGGTTTAAATATTTCTATGGGATCAAGAAGCTCTACGAGTACCTTTGGTCGGAAACTACACAATTGCATTGTTATTTTAGTTTTCTATTAATGATTTGATTAACTAACGGTTGAAACTTTGATTACGCCTAATTTGATTATTCTTGAGAGCCTTCTCTTCTGACATAAGGGTTACTCAAACTAGATCAAAGTATTGACGGGACCTTTAAAACTGTTTTTAGATCTAAAGACAACTTGTGATCATCCATTGTTAACAGACTATGTTTTGTGCGTGGCCGATCATAAGTGGATTCAAGTTTGTGTTGTGCAGGTACATAAGAAGACAATTGAAGATTTGAAGACAAAAAGATTTTTTCTTATTGTTTTTCGTATCTCGTTATTTGTGCACACATCTTGATTGGATGGGATCCAACTTAGATCAGGATTAGCTTTGATAGATTTCGTCATATAGTCGTTTAGATCGACAACTATCATTTGGTGGTATTCTTCAATATTCGAATCTGATAGTTGTGAATCTGAATCTAAGTTATTGATTTGGATTGGATTGATCTTATCCGACAAAGGAGTTCACTAATTTAAACGGAACAACCTTTGTCAAAACTCAACAAATCTTTTTACTAAAAGATTATCGGAGTAGTTACCAAACATCTTTGTTCCTTTACTGTTTGGAAGACGATCGAAAGGAGTTGAGTCCTTAAACCTTTACATTGGTAAAACAACTCAAGATAGTGATTTTCTGTCTTGGAATTCACGTTCATGACCAGTAGGTAGTATACGTAGGGATATTAAGGGAACTAAGTAACTAGGGGTAGATTACTTGGTCTTGACTATACGAAGTTGGATTTTTTCTTTGTATAGAGGATTAATTATGAGAGTATTCAAAAGTGGACTAGGTCCAGGGGTTTTTATGCATTTGCGGTTTCCTCGTTAACAAAACCTTCTTGTGTCATTTACTTTACTTCCGCATTGTAATTATATTTTTTTATTATAATAAAATAAATTACACTTGTACGTTAAATCCTAATCACTTGATATTGATCCCATAGTAAATCGGTTTTGGACCGTAAATATTATCAAGTGAATACCTTGTTTTTTTATTGTCTCGACTTTTTCCATAGACGATTACACTTGGTATCAGACTTATATGTTGAAACGAAAAAGCGTGGTGTATTTGGTTACCCTCGTTATTTCATACTCTTTGGCAGGTGTGGAGAGAGCGTATTAATAGAATCTTATCTAATAAGTTCCAAACGGCGAATCAGTTAACTTCTTTCAACACTTAGCTATCTAACTGAGATGGCTTGTTTATCTATCAACATTCCTAGATTCTAGCTTCTTTGATATCTCTCATGGTTCGTAAATAAACTGGAAACTCATTCAGTGACTGACTAGAGTATTCCTATAGTGATTATTGACATTGTATTTGAAAAATATAAATCTATAATACTGAATAGCATGGGTTTTAGAGTTTTAGACGGACGAATAATATTTTGAGAGCCAAACGTTATATCCAACCATCCCGGTCTCATCTCATCCAAAGACATCTGACGGAGGCAGGAATTGTAGCCTATTTTCATTATGAATATAAATTGAATGGAGTCCCTCACAATTAGGATTATAAAATAAAAATTAAATGTGAAAAAAATAATAAGTAAGACCATAACTTATGTCTGTTGAGTTGTAAACATGTACAATACAAATTATTATTGCCGTGTCAATTATTATTGTTGTTAAAATATGTTTTCTATTAGGAACGGTTAGATAAGATAAGGTACCGTAAATAAAAAAAATTGAACAATGGTGTCACTATGTTAATTCAGATAGAGTCTAATGTTGAACAATCATGTAAACCAATCACAATTTTGAAATAACGATTATTTAGTTTCATGCACTGTCGTTACGACACGGGTTATTTCTAGTGCATTACAAATAAGACTGTGAATAACAATTAAAGAGATATATACAAAAAAGAACGTACCCAGACGCAAAATGCTGGAAAATAAAACCTGGAGGAAAAATATAAGAATTGTTTTGTAAACTAACCTACAAACACGCTCATGCAATGATGGTTAAAGTGATCTCACGGCTTCGTAAATGAATTTACCGATGTCTATTTGGAAAAGATGAAATTAAATCCTAACTAATTAATTGCATATATGATTTAATTTTAAAATAAACTTACATGGAAAAACACAGTCGACCAGTGATTAGGTATATTATTCTCATGACTCTGTAAATGGAATTAATAAGGATTCAAGTTTCGTGGTTGCGAATGAGTCTTTGATCTTTATCATCTCCTTTATTTACTTAGAAATTTGCATTTATTCGTTTTCTTAGCTTTAGATAAGTTCATTTCAAAAATTTACTTTGACTCTCTACTCCTTTAAGAATGAACTTGCTATTTGTGTATTACTTGTTAGTTAAAAGAAAAGTAAGGAATATATCTTTCGTGAGTTTGAAAAATCATCATTCTCTCACATGGAAAGATAATGGATCATGGAGTAGTATCTTACTACAACATATAGCTTTTCAGAGCATTATGCAAGGGGGAGTGGGTTATGAACTATATGTTTTAACTATTATGCAAAAGAAGTAAGTAATAACTAAGGGGGAGAACTTATCATCGTAGTATTACTTCAAAGTTGTGGTGCCATTGAACTTTGAGGAAGGTTACAATATTATGTTTCTGTATAACAACCATTGAGTAGAGTGATGTTTTATTGTAAAATTGACGTAGATGGAGATTGTTAGAGCACTGCTAGGTCGAACTCACAAGTTTTGCTATCTCAATCTTGTTGTCAACAGTAGTTGCCCAAAACTATATGTTGATTTCTAGTCTAGTAAATTCAAGTATTTTACTAGTTTTAGTGGTTGGTAGTTGAGTATGACACATCACTGAATAACACTCGAAGATGAAGACCGGAGATCAAATGAAGACCTTTAGTGAACTTCATCAACAAGAGATATGTGAAGACTAAACCATTTTATTTGCTCATATGAGTTACCATTCTACCTATATGGGACTATGTTATATAACTTATAGTAGATTTAATGTTACAAAGAAGAAATTCCGAGTCAAGATTTTCTTGTTAAACATCTCGAAATATGATTCAAGCAATGGATTTTCGTGGGTCCTAGAAAGTTTTGGTTCAAAACAATTTATTATTCAAGAACTACGTTTGTGTCATATGGATCATTCGAAAATTTCCCCAAACAATGATATTTTATATCTATGTCATTTGGAAATGTTTCAAAAATAGAGAGAGATAATTTCAAGAACTTACTAAAATCAGTACTTAGGGAAGGTACACGTACGTAGTTCACATACCACAAATATCTAAGGTTCTGGAATAGGTAACATACGTAGTACACGTACCTTAAGTGTTTTGAATTCGCGAATAGGGGACAATGCACGTACCTAGTACGTATACTATATTAGATATGAGTTTATGAACAACCAAAGCGGCATGCATACCTAGTACGCGTGTTATTGGTCCCTGAATTCACGAACTGGTCACATGTATGCATATCGTTTCGCATACCTACCTAGTACGAATTTTTCAGATGCTAATAGACTACTTTACTAAACACGTTTAGCATTGCTACAACTCTCATAAACACTTCTAATACATCAATGATCACTAAACACTTGTATTGTGCATCATGATTCAAATATTAAGTGTTTAAATGAATACATATTGCTTATAATTTCAAAAGGCATATTGTCGAGAACTATCGTTATACACACTCCTCACATGCAATATTTATTATGTGATTTCAAGACATATTCCGCACATGCTTACATGGACTCCTTACAAGAGTTTCATATAAAAAGACAAAGTATTTGTTTGAATATCAAGTTATCTTAGCTTCATTCTAAGTAACCCTAGTCTTCAAAATCTATAACTAAAGAGACTAAATCAACAGGGAAATTCAAGCCAGGATACTTCTGTGTCCTAGTTGTTTGCTAGAGTCGTCCTCTATTGATCAAGGTTTCATCGAAAGACATAATTAGGTCTACGACTCAAAGGATTCACTTAGGAATTTGTTTATCCTGATCTTGTTTATTTTGTTATAGATATTTTAGTAATCTATTTCAGGAACGAGACAGATAGAAATCGTAAAGTCCTTTTCGTCTCAGACTTTGTGATTTCCCAAGATAGATATCTGAAAAACTATTCTTGAGTATTTAGTTTTAAGATTGTTCTTGAGAGGTGATTAAGAATCCAGGATTCTTAGCTAACTGAGTGTAAATGTCCGGATTTGTGAGGTTTGCTAGGTTTGTCAATTGCAAAACAATTTTGAAGCTTTGATTTATTCGTTTTAGAGGGAAATCAAATAACTTTATCTGTTAGAGACATATTGGTATCAGAAGTATTCGCTTAGGCTGAAGCAACTCTTAGGTTGTATAGCACGTCATCTAAGGGAATCAGTAGCATACAACCTTGCATGGTTCAAGAGACGTAAGGAGCACGATTACAGTTGAATTTCTTGGAGGGTGAATTCGTTCTCAATTACATTACAATATGAAGTCTAATTGTAGGCTAGTCTCTATAGCGTCTTAATACAGTTCGGTGTTCAAAAATCTGGACAAGGTCCTAGTTTTTTTTTTTTTGCAGGTGCAGTTTTCCTCATTAACAAAACTTCTGGTTTCTTGTTTTTTTTTTTCTTTTCCGCAATATATTTTTGTGTCTTTATAATAGGAATAACACAAGTAGTACGCAATCAATTCTAGCAGAAAAGTCCATATATGTTAAATGTGATCTATTATGAGATCATTTCTTCTAGAATTCATATCTTGAAACAAGTTCCGTACTTGGAAGAATTCGGACTCAACTATTTGGATACGAAAAGATTAATTTTGGATGTTGATTTTGAGATCGTTTAAGTACTCTTGTTAACAATCAGGTTCACATACTCTTGTGTTTAGACTTTCTAATTGAAAAGAGTTAGAGATATAAGCTCTATGTATACATATTATCAATGATCATTATGTTGGTCTACTTGCAATTGTATTAGGTATTACCCATAAACGTTTCCGAATGAAAAAGTTGATGGTGTACTTGGCATCCTTTCGTTTCACATTCCTCTTAGGATTGTCAAAGTTTTCGTATAAACAAAAAACAAAAAAGCTTGTTGTTATGTCCTTTAATTTACATTAGAAAATCTTCAATGGAGTATGGATGTCTCGTTAAAATAATTGACCCTTGAATTTTAGAGATTATATCTAGAAAAAATTCTCGAGTGATAGTTGTATAGTTAAAATTTAGTGTGGTTGAGAATGCTTAGTTTTGGAGACTCCCATCTTAAGCCACACCATTAATCATTGATATCTTAGTTTTAAAACATATTTTCTGATTTGTCCTTAAAATTTTTTTTACTTAATCCATGTCAAATTTTTCTTATCTAACTGCACACCAAGTGATTTTAAAAGAACCCAAGGTTTTTTTTTCCGAATCTATGAATCATTTCTTGACGATCTTTTACTCTTTTGCGACATAGCGGAGCAAAACAATCATCATATTGATATTCGAAGACCAAAAATACTCTTCCAATGTATCATTTTTGAGTTGAAGAGGATTTATTAGTCTAAGAAGAAACCTTATCAAATAGAGATTATTTCTTCCGATTATATTTGATTAATAACACAATACCACTACTACAAGTAGTTATGGACGGAGGCAGTTGAAAGTATGGGCATGAACACCCATCCCAACTGGCTCCCAAGTCTAAAATTTAGAAGAATTTGGTCTTCCAAGTTTCTTTCTTGCACTCTATAGTAAGACTTTGATTTTCCTTAGTTAAATTTTTGGTTCCGTCCTGAATACGACACCACACTTTTGATCGCAAAATATCAATTATTGCTTGTTGAAATCCTATAAATAATGTGAAAGGGGACACTCCAAATTCGGGGCCTTGGGAGTTCAAAAGTTTCATAAAACGTTCTTGTTAGAGCATATCTCGGTCGACCTCGCATGCATTGCTATATCATGCATGTTTGTCAATGTTAGTGATCAAAACTATGAGTCTTGATTTCTAGTGTATTATAGCTAAGTCTCGGACTAGGATAGAAAAGTGTAGTTGAGATCAAGGACTTCATGGAGATTCATCATACAACGACGAAAAATCTACTCAAGGAACCATGGAACTTCATCAACAAAAAGGTATGTGGAGACTTGAACTTATCTATCACTCAAAAGTCTATCTATTCTATCTCCTACTTCTTATGAGACAATAAATCGTATGCTATATAGACTGGATCATACACATTTGACATTTCTAGCTGAGTATTCACTACTTATCTTTTTCTCGAAATCGTGTGTTGGTAAAGCGTTTCTCTTTGATCAAGTTTATCTTCACCTAGTGACAACAGTCATGAAAAGTTCCAATTACTTTGAGAATTGCTCTGACCTGAAACGGTCTGTGAATAACGGCTATATAACGTTCTCTGAGAATGTCTCAATGATTTGAATGAGAGTTTAGATTACATAACCATGTATTCCTTAATCCGAAGTTTTCGAACTTTGTTGATTGAGAGAAACCGGAGGAATTGGCTTTTCCAAGTCCACAAATCCATTCCGCGAACTCAGTCCGCGAACTGACGGAAGTTCTCTTACCGAGAATTTATGCTGGGATTTTCCAAAAATTCGTTTGCGTGTTTAGTCCGCGAACCTAGTCCGCGAACTGGCGGAAGTCTCTTTGCCGAGATTTTTTGCTGAGTTTGGAAAACTCTGCCGTTGCCTTAAGTCCGCGAACTTTTTTGTGAGCTTAAGTGGTTATGATCTAAAGATGTGCTCTGAACATGAAACTTAAATTACTAAGGAATGCTTTATGTAATCCGTGGCTATAAAGTTCATGAGACGATTCATCGAATCGAATCATCTTTGTTTCAATTGTGTCTTGTGTAGTTACATAAGATATCATAGCAATTGAACAACTCTCTAACTAGTTCATTTGAGGCAATTTAACTAGTTATGGTGAAGAATAACTAGGTTAATATAAAATTCTAATAGGGTTAACCTTTTGGGTTACTATGTTGAACCAACATAAACGTACACGTTTGGGCATGGTTTTCACAAACCCAGTAAACGTCTATCCAAGTGTGTGTGACAAGCTAAGTTTTCGATCTAACAGTTGAGAAATATTAGCTTGAATCTAAATCAGGTTTTCATCTAACGGTGAATATGGATTTCTTTGTAACTAAGGCAAAACCCTGATTTAAAGGCTATATATATGAGACATCTAGCATTGGTAAAAACTAATCCCCACACGTCTGTGTGATACTAGTGCGCTCTCTAGAGTCGATTCTCCTTTAACCTTTGGTTTTCTTCTCTAAAACAAGGTTAACAACTTAAAGACTTCATTGGGATTGTGAAGCCAGACCGATACTAGTTTTATCGTAGTTGTGTGATCTGATCTTTCAACTTCTATCGTACAAGTACAATTTTTGATTGGATTGAGATTGTGAGAGTTCTCCGATAGGCAAGATAAAGAAGTCACAAAGATCTTCGTCTCACTGTTTGTGATTCCTCGACAAACCGCTTGTGTAGTCAATAAGGATTGTTGAGAGGTGATTGATTATTCTAGGATGTTCTTCGAGAATATAAGACCGGATTATTAATTGGTTCCTGTTCACCTTGATTTTATATCTTAAGACCTAGGAAAACCTAGGGTTTTTCTGTGGGAGACAGATTTATCCTTTGATAGACTTTTCTGTGTGAGACAGATTTGTTTATTATCAAGTCTGCGATTTTGGGTTGCAGCAACTCTTAGTTGTTGGTGAGATCAGCTAAGGGAATCAAGTGTGCAGTGTCCTGCTGGGATCAGAGGCGTAGGAGTACAACTGTACCTTGGATCGGTGGGAGACTGATTGGGGTTTAACTATAGTTCAGTCCGAAGTTAGCTTGGAGTAGGCTAGTGTCTGTAGCGGCTTAATACAGTGTGTATTCAATCTGGACTAGGTCCCGGGGTTTTTCTGCATTTGCGATTTCCTCGTTAACAAAATTTCTGGTGTCTGTGTTATTTCAGTTTCCGCATTATATTGTTTTATCTTTATAATTGAAATAATACAGGTTGTGTGTTAGATAATCAATTAGCATAATCCAACCTTTGGTTGTTGATTATCATTGATTGATCCTTGGACATTGGTCTTTGGTACCGTCCACGTTATTCCTTGTGTTTGATTAAAAACTCGCTGATTTTTTTTGGCTAGAGTAAATCAAAACAAGATAGAGATATTAACTCCTTGAGATACTTTTACCTAGATTGAGTCTGACTGTCTAGTTGATTCTCTAGAAAGTGTTTCGGAGTTAGTCCATACATATTTCTAAGCGAAATATTGGGTGGTGTTGTTAGACCCCCGCTTTTTAAATTGGTATTAAAGCAGGCAAACACATTAAAGACCTTATAAATCTGTGTTTGTAGAGATCTGATTATGGACGAGTCTATCTCTAATAACGTACCAATTCAGAAATCACCAGATAATTCTTAAAGCTTCGTTTCACCTAAGAAAACTGTCACATCTAAGTTAATATCTAAACATTCTCTTGATATAAAAATTGTTGATTGGGAAACACTCCTAGAAGAACAGTTGGATGAACTTTCTGATGAAGGTGATTCAGATATTGATAGAGATGTTGATGAGGAAGTCTCAGAGTACGTTAAATTTTTGGATTCATGAAAAATGAAGAACATTACAACTTCTCATGTCACACCTCTTCTGACTCCTCTCTGTCGAGAAAACAAGAAATTGAAAAGGATTTACAGAGGTCTTTATGGTCAGAATCGCACTTGCGAGTCGGTCCTCAAAGATACCGAGGAAAACCTGAGTAGGATGTCACTTGAATGTGATCGTATATATCAAAAATACTTCTTGTTAGAAGAAAAACTTGCAGAAATTGAAAGAAGGATTAACTCCCATCAAGCAAGTTCTGATGACAGAGAAAACGATTTTCTCGCTCGAGAAAAACGTGTTGAGGCTGATTTAGCTGCTGCTCTTGATAAAATCAAGATGTTGGAAGATGACTTGAAAAAGTTCAATACTAGTTCAAGCAAATTAACCACTATGCTAGGAGCAAGTAAAAATCATCGTGATACACGAGGATTGGGCTATAAGGGAATATATGCTCCAAGTATTAGCAAAGAGGTAAAAATTTTCAAGGCTAGTGATTCTTCTCAAAAAAAGGTTTCCACTGATGGAAAAAGTGAAATACCTTCACCGGCAGTTAAGGTTCAAAAGAGAAAAGTATATCAACCTCCCAAGTCAGCACACATGGATCGAGGTAAGAACATTCCTTATGTTTACCATTATTGCGGGAATAAAGCTCACCTGGAAAGGAGATGTCGTTTCCGTATAAGGAATGAAAAACTTCATGATGTTCTTGTTTGGGCATCACAAGAAGTTGTGAAACCAAGATCATACGTTAAGACTGATCCTCCTAACGTTACAGGTTGTAACTGTCCAACCTTTAGGCAAAGAAATCAGTGTTGTGATAAACCTAGATTTGCCTATAAACGTCGTACGAATCCTTTTCACAATCGTAATGGTTATCAAAAGTATAACTTCGTAAATACGAAGGCAAGATACGATGCTCCCAATTGGAGAAAGACTAACTTGTAAAATAATAGTCAATCCAATTCTCTTCCGAGAAATCTTGAAGAGAGTAACGAGAAGAAGGTTCTGGTTGTTCCTAAACGCACTCAGAAGTTGGTACTAAAGAAATCCAATGATGCTTTGAGTGTGAAAAGGAATGATCTTCCAGAAAATTCCATGTCTATGGAGAAGGCAGTATCCATGATGTTAGAACTTAACAAATTTTTTGGAAAAATGGAATTGGATGTGAAAGGTTTTAAAAGCGATCCCTTTCATGATAGTCCAAAGGTCACTTGTGCTGAGCAAAACATTGTTCACCCCAACACAACTTGATTGTGTTGTAAGTGCATCCTCACCAAGAAATGCCCTGCTATGTATACGGTGAGGGAAGCACAAGAGTTGAGACGCACATATCATGTTCGGTAAGGCTGTAGAATTCAATTGGGTTCTTCTAAAAAGGTATGACTATAATCTTGATCAATTTTTGTGTTTATAATAATCCATGTACCTTGCTTATCGTTCATTTCTACCTAACTTGATATGTGTTTGAGGTTCTTAAACGTTTAGGTTTGAAAATAGTAGTTTGGGATGTTTGGACTTCATGGTACACCTACCAGGTATGCTTACCATCTTTTAAAATCAAAATCCATGGGTTTAAGTTCGCAAACCCAGTTTGCAAACATTTTTAGTCATGAAAATTCGTTTGCAAACCCGTATGCATACTTTCCTGTAGACGTCGATATTCGATAAACTTGTTTTGGCCGTAATTTCTTCGTCCGAACTCGGATTGACCTTATTCTTTTTGAACTCTCTTCCTCTTTGGATTCTATTCAAAATGGAGACGAGAAACCTTGAATTTGGATGAGTTAAAATTGGTATTTGTCATGTCTCTTGTATTTGAGTATTTTGCTCCATTTTGTTGCACTTGTTCCACTTCTCTTGAACTTGGACACTTGGATTCTTGGAGTACTACTCTTATAAGATAATTTGTAGCTTTTACAAGAATTTTGTTGGTGAATCACGAAGAAGGAAGTTCAAGAAAGGAAAGTAGTACGCAGTACTATGGAATTCTTGAATGTTCACAATCATCCTTTGTGAACTATGGTGCATAGTCGTTATTGACTTTGTATGTTGTTCTTTCTTAAGAAAATCTTTTTATACGCCTTTGATATCTATTATTGGTGTAAATCCATGCGAAAAAGATTGATTCTACCATATACGGACAAATCATCTTGTATGTGCATTACGAGTTTGTCCTAGGAAACTTTTTATGAGAATTTATTCTTGTTTTCGAGAAGGATTACTAGAGTTTGAAATATCAATTATTGTGATTACACATAGCTATGTCCAACATTTTCATCTTCATGTTTTTAGATTTATTGGTTTAAATTCTAAAAATATTTGGAGGATGATGTCTTTGCAGTATTTAATCTTTATGATTTGTTATATTGCAACTTGTTATGGGATATTGGTGTTTATGTCCGTGAACTATGTTTGTCCCATACTTTGTCAAAAGTAAAGTCGTTTATGATCGATATTCATGTATTGGTTAAAGAATGAATGGATTTTTGACAATTACAATAGTTAAGCCTATATTGTCAATCTTTGACGGAAGATATGATGAAATCTTTTGTTTGACAAGGATAAAGTCTATTATGTCGTTATGCAATAGTGATGGAAAATAGAATAGATCCTTGTATGTTATCCACGATATTGATCTTCATTGATCCATTTTGTTATGTTTTACCGTGAAGGATCCATTGTGTATCTTATGTTGAGCACCTTACAACTATGTCGATTACTATTGGGCTTGTTGTTTGTTCCATGAGATGCTATATGTTGAGCATTCTTGAACTAAATTAATCATCTTGATTGGTTATTTAGTTATTTGCTCCGAAAGTCTTCTTTTGTCGAGCGAAATCTTTTGACAATTAAATTGATTGCTTCGGTGATTAGTTTGGTTGTGTATTCCAATTAGATTAATTATAGGTTCTCTTGTAATTAATCTAGTTGAGTTTTTCATATATTCCACAAGTTCTTGTGTTGAGTATATGAACGGCTATACTAATCATGTTCTATTGGTTGATGTAGTCGTATATTCCGTAAGGTTTTCTTTATGTTGAGTATTTGAACGATTAAGGTAGTCATCTCCGTGTGGTTATCTTAGTCGTAGCTCCCTGAGTTTTTCTTATGTTGAGTACAATCAATTAAATTGATCACTTTTGTGGTTGCGTATTCTGATTAAATTAATCATGGGTTTACTTGTGATTAATTTGGTTGAGTTTTGGATATAGAAAATCAATTCCATGGTTTTTGGTGTCCAATTAAAAAATACTTATTTTCTTTCGAAATTAAGGTCGCTCTTGTTGTTCTTTCAGGAATGACATCAAATGGGGGAGATTTCTTTTGAACTTGTGCTTAATGGTAATATATTGCGGGGTGTGCGGTTGTGGGATTTTATAGGGGTTATCTTGTATCTTAAAACTCCTTGATGAATGCATTTAGCTTCGGATTATTATGATTGCATATAAATTAAGTTGGTATGTATTTTTATTTTAGTCTATGAAATGTCTCTTGTGGAAATTTCATTATGATCCCGTTCTTTTACCTTTGCCAATTTTATTGACAAAAAGGGGGAGAAATAATGTAGTTCACACTACAAATACATATGGTTGTCGGATCATTGTGTAAGGGGGAGTGGTTTCCATGATCGAGATGGAGTATTGACTAAGGGGGAGTGATACATATCACCATAGTATTGTTGTTAAAGTCGTGATGAAATTGGAATTTGATGTTACATAATGATACTATGACACTGTATAATAATGATCGAGAATCTCGATTTCTCTCATTGTTATAGCTACGGATCTTCAACAACGGTGGTGCTAAACTTACAACCTTTGGGATCATTGAAGTACTTGGAAGGACGAAGATTTCAAGGAACGTTGAAGATTAGACTATGAAATAGGAGCTACTAAAGTTTATCTTTTTTGTATTTCATATGTTTTAATAGTTTTGTCACTAAAATTGACAAAGGGGGAGATTGTTAGAGCATAGCTCGGTCGACCTCGCATGCGTTGCTATATCAAGTATGTTTGTCAATGTTAGTGATCAAAACTATGAGTCTTGATTTCTAGTCTATTATAGCTAAGTCTCGGACTAGGATAGAAAAGTGTAGTTGAGCTCAAGGACTTCATGGAGATTCATCATAGAACGACGAATATCTACTCAAGGAACCGTGGAACTTCATCAACAAAAAGGTATGTGGAGACTTGAACTTATCTATCACTCAAAAGTCTATCTATTCTATCTCATACTTCTATGAGATAAAAAGTCGTATGCTATATAGACTGGATCATACACATTTGACATTTCGAGCTGAGTATTCACTACTTATCTTTTTCTCGAAATCGTGTGTTGGTAAAGCATTTCGCTTTGATCAAGTTTATCTTCACCTAGTGATGAAAGTCATGAGAAGTTTCAATTACTTTGAAATTGCTCTGACGTGAAATGGTCGGTGAATAATGGCTATATAACGTCCTCTGAGAATGTCTCAATGATTGGAATGAGAGTTTAGATTACATAACCATGTATACCTTAATCCGAAGTTTTTGAACTTTGTTGATTGAGAGAAACCGGAGAAATTGGCTTTGCCAAGTCCGCGAATCAAGTCCGCGAACTCAGTCCGCGAACTGACGGAAGTTCTCTTACCGAGAATTTCTCCTGGGATTTTCCAAAAACTCATTTGCGTGTTTAGTCCGCGAACCTAGTCCGCGAACTGGCGGAAGTCTCTTTGCCGAGATTTTCTATTGAGTTTGGTAAACTCTGCCGGTTGCCTTAAGTCCGCGAACTTGTTTGTGAGCTTAAGTGGTTATGATCTAAAGATGTGCTCTGAAAATGAAACTGAAATTACTAAGGAATGCTTTATGCAAACCGTGGCTATAAAGTTCATGAGCCAATTCATCGAATCGAATCATCTTTGTTTCAATTGTGTCTTGTGTAGTTTCATAAGATCTCATAGCAATTGAACAACTATCTAACTAGTTCATTTGAGTCAATTGAACTAGTTATGGTGAAGAAGAACTAGGTTAATATGAAATGCTCATATGGTTAATCTTTTGGGTTACTATGCTGAACCAACATACACGTACAAGTTTGGGAACGTTTTCACAAACCCAGTAAACGTCTACCCAAGTGTGTGTGACAAGC
Source organism: Papaver somniferum (assembly GCF_003573695.1). Classification (NCBI taxonomy): domain Eukaryota; kingdom Viridiplantae; phylum Streptophyta; class Magnoliopsida; order Ranunculales; family Papaveraceae; genus Papaver; species Papaver somniferum. The sequence continues at coordinate 186,072 of NW_020647637.1, read as the reverse complement.
TAAGTTTTCGATCTAACGGTTGAGAAATATTAGCTTGAATCTAAATCAGGTTTTCATCTAACAGTGAATATGGACATCTAGCATTGGGAAAAACTAATCCCCACACGTCTGTGTGATACTAGTACGCTCGCTAGAGTCGATTCTCCTTTAACCTTTGGTTTTGTTCTTTAAAACCAGGTTAACGACTTAAAGACTTCATTGGGATTGTGAAGCCAGACCGATACTAGTTTTATCGTAGTTGTGTGATCTGATCTTTCAACTTCTATCGTACAAGTACAATTTTTGATTGGATTGAGATCGTGAGAGTTCTCCGATAGGCAAGATAAAGAAGTCACAAAGATCTTCGTCTCACTGTTTGTGATTCCTCGACAAACCGCTTGTGTAGTCAATAAGGATTGTTGAGAGGTGATTGATTAATCTAGGATGTTCTTCGGGAATATAAGAACGGATTATCAATTGGTTCATGTTCACCTTGATTTTATATCTTAAGACGAAGCAAAACCTAGGGTTTTTCTGTGGGAGACAGATTTATCCTTTGATAGACTTTTCTGTGTGAGACAAATTTGTTTATTATCAAGTCTGCGATTTTGGGTTGCAGCAACTCTTAGTTGTGGGTGAGATCAGCTAAGGGAATCAAGTGTGCAATGTCCTGCTGGGATCAGAGGCGCATGAGTACAACTGTACCTTGGATCGGTGGGAAACTGATTGGGGTTCAACTATAGTTCAGTCCGAAGTTAGCTTGGAGTAGGCTAGTGTCTGTAGCGGCTTAATACAGTGTGTGTTCAATCTGGACTAGGTCCCGTGGTTTTTCTGCATTTGCGGTTTCCTCGTTAACAAAATTTCTGGTGTCTGTGTTATTTCAGTTTCCGCATTATATTGTTTTATCTTTATAATTGAAACAATATAGGTTGTGTGTTAGATCATCAATTAGCATAATCCAACCTTTGGTTGTTGATTATCATTGATTGATCCTTGGACATTGGTCTTTGGTACCGTCCAAGTTATTACTTGTGTTTGATTAAAGACTCGCTGATTTCTTTTAGCTTGAGTAAATCAAAACAAGAGAGAGATATTAACTCCTTGAGATATTTTTACCTAGATTTAGTCTGACTGTCTAGTTGATTCTCTAGAAAGTGTTTCGGAGTTAGTCCATACAGATTGCTAAGCGAAATATTGGGTGGTGTTATTAGACCTCCGCTTTTTCAGTTCTTGATGGAAAAAAATGTGAGTGAAAAATCTACTGAATTCGGATTTGGTTCTTGAATCTAAGAAATAGAAGGAATTCTTGTTCTCTCTTGATATCCCTTTCAATTCGAAGATCTAGGATTTGAATCAATCTTGTTTCATGATTTGAGTTCAATTGGAAATTTGGTTATTGATGATATAAGATGATCCATGTTAAGCATCCATAGAGGTAATAAATTTGGGTTACCTTAGCCCATGAAATAAACAAAACCCATTATCGAAAGCCCAAGGTTATTAAACAGTAATACAAGAAATTGTAATGGAAGATTATCCCTCAATATACCAGTGTAGTTAGTCCTCTATGGATGTGCCAGAAAATTTATCCTCTGACAAGAGTTCCCAACTGTAACTTTGTAAAACAATCTGAATTTGAAATTTTACATATATATTATTGTTGCGGAGTGATGGATTACTAACAATGAAAATCCCTTGATAAAGGCTAAGAGCAAATAATATGAATCGAATACATACCTTTACAAACAAAAATACAACAATCTAAATCGAACACATACCTCAAAAAATAAATAATATAAAGCTTCAGTACAATAGCAACTCATACATAAAAACTAAAAAAAAACATCTTAGGTTTAGTTGCTGCACTTGTCAATTAGTAGTAGAGTTTGTTGAGAGACAGTTGCATAGATTCCTATAATACCAACCTCGTTGTGTAGGATGTACTCCACCCCAGAAGAAGTCACTTTTTGGATTCTCATAAATAATTTATTTCTTCTCCCCTTTGCAATCAACACTTCCACATGTATGTTTTTCACTTATACCTAGACAACAAGGCTTTAGCGGGTTATCATATTTATGCCATGCATTACAACAATCAATATATTCACATTCTAGTTCATTGAGGGAAACATAGTTGGATGCGGAAAAAATCGTCGGTTAAAATCAAGTACCTGAGTTTTGTGTGGGTTCGCGAATACACATATTGTAATGACCCGACCCTCCACCGATATTGTCCCCACGTAGCCAATGCATCCAACAAATTCCAAGAAGATCACTCATCCCTGGATTACTCCCGCTCGAGAACGCTTAACTGCATAGTTTTCTACCAACTATGGAGCCAAGTGTGTTGAAAACGCCTCAATGTTAGGAAATGACAAAACAACATGATGAATCGGGGTATTACAATACCACCACTTTAAATTGGAGCCGTCCTCGTCTCCTCAAATATATTCAAGCCCAGATCTCCGACGTTCCCATCCCCTCATTAGACCAGTACCTGACCTATCACGTCTAACGCGCGTACTCTCTCGCCATCGACAAGTGACCCATCGTCGGCTCTGATACCATTTTGTAATAGCCATACCCTCCACCGATATTGTCCCCACTTAGTCACTACGTTCATCCGGCAGTGTGGGGTTTTCAACGTGCACCGCTACGGTCATCCAACAACAACTTTACGGGAGGTCACACATCCCTGGATTACTCCCACCTGAGAACACTTCACTGTGTATTTTTCTACCAACTCTGGAGCCAATTGTTCTGAAAATGCATCGGTATTAGGAAACAACAAACCATTACCCTATATTCCATTCGACGAACTCTACATGTCGAATCGTGGTATTACACATATTCCTCACATGCGTACATGAACTCCTTAAAAGAGTTTCATCTAACCATAGAAGTGTGTGCTTGAATCTCAAGTTATGTTAGCTAAAATTTTAAGCAACCCGAGTCTTGAAAATATATAAATAATGAAACTCAATCAACTAGGAAATTCAATCTCTCACACTTCTATGTCCTAGTTGTTAGCCAGAGTCGTCTTATATTGACCTAGGTTTTCTCGAGAGACATAATTAGGTTTACGACCGAAAGACTTCCTTAGCGATTCGTGTATCCTGATCTTGTTCATTATGTTATCGATGTTTTAGCAATCTTTTTTAGGAACAAGATAGATAGAAATCACAAAGTTCTCTTTGTCTCATATTTTGTAATTCCTCTAGATAGATATCTGAAAAACTATTCTTGAGTGATTAATTTTTAAGATTGTTCTTGATAGGTGGGTAAGAATCCAGACTTCTCAGATAACTAAGTGTAAGTTTTCCGGATTTGTGAGGTTTGCAATCTTTTTTAGGAACAAGATAGATAGAAATCACAAAGTTCTCTTTGTCTCATATTTTGTAATTCCTCTAGATAGATATCTGAAAAACTATTCTTGAGTGATTAATTTTCAAGATTTGTCTACTGCAAATAGATCTCCAAGCTTTAATCTCTCACACTTCTATGTCCTAGTTGTTAGCCAGAGTCTTCTTATATTGACTTAGGTTTTCTCGAGAGACATAATTAGGTTTACGACCGAAAGACTTCCTTAGCGATTCGTGTATCCTGATCTTGTTCATTATGTTATCGATGTTTTAGCAATCTTTTTTAGGAACAAGATAGATAGAAATCACAAAGTTCTCTTTGTCTCATATTTTGTAATTCCTCGAGATAGATATCTGAAAAACTATTCTCGAGTGATTAATTTTCAAGATTTGTCTACTACAAATAGATATCCAAGCTTTAATCTGTTAGACCTAAACGAAAATCAAATAGGCTTATCTATTAAAGGCAGATTGCTATAAAAAGTCTTCACATAGGCTGAAACAACTCTTAGGTTGTAAACGATGTCATCCAAGGGAATCAATTACGTAGATTCTTGCTAGGTTCAAGACACGTAAGGAGCACAACTGCTTCTGAATTGCTTGAAGGGTGAATTGGTTCTTAACTACATTACAGTCCGAAGTTTGATAGTAGGATAGTGTTTGTAGTGGATTCATATATATAGTTCGATGTTCAAATCTGGACGAGCTCCCAGGGTTTTTTTCTGCACTTCTGGTGTCTTCCATGTTATCCTTTTTCGCATTATATTTTTTTTTTATCTTTATAATAGGAATAACACAAGTAGTAAATAACTAATTCTAGTATAAAATCATATTAATTGTGATAGATTACAAGACTCTTTCTTGTAGAATAATTCGTATCATGAAAGATAGATAACAAGTTTCATTCATGGAAGAATGCAGACTCAACTATTTGGATAACACTAGATTGATCTTGGATATTGATTTTCGAGATTGTCCAGGTACTCATCCTTACAATCGGATTCACGAACACTTGTGTTTAGACTTTCGGATTGAAAAGAGTTAGAGATATACACTCTACATACACATTGTCAAGGATCATTAAGTCGGTCTACTTGCAAGTGTATTATTTTTTGTCCATATGGGTTGCGAAACTAAAAATTTAGCGGTGTACTTGTTACATCCTCTTTTTCATATTTCTCTTAGGCTTGTCAAAGTTTTCGTATAAACAAAAGATAAAAATGGTTGTTTCTATTTCATTTGATTTACATAAGAAAATCTTCAATAGAGCTTAGGTATCTAGTTAACATAATTGATGACATATTGGTCCTTAAATTTTAGAGCTATCTAGAAAAAATTCTGAAGTGATAGTTGTATAGGTAAAATTGAGTGATGTCGAGAAGATCTAGTTTTAGATATTCCCATATTAACGCACACCACTAATTGTTGGTATCTTAGTTTGTTGAAGAATAAACCAAGATACTATGAAGAAGACAGAAGGGATCAACAAGTGTTGTTGATACAAGTAGTACGGATCAACTATGAGAGTTGACAGAATGAGGTTGGATCAACTGATACAGTTGACACAATGTGAATGGATCAACAAGTATTATTGATACGGTGGTACGTACCGTATTTAGAAGTTTACTTGGGTTGCAAGTATTACTGGTTTTAAGAGTTTGTTTTCGTGAGAATTGTCTAGAAGTTTCTTTGTTAGAATTTGATTATGTTAGGAAAGTCTTTTTACTTGAGAGTCAAGTTTGTTAGTCATATAAATAGGTTGTTGAGCCATGAGTCGAAACACATTAATTAAGAGAAGTTTGTTTTAGTTTAGTTTTGTGTTCTTTCATTAAGTTTTTGATACCATATTTTCTACATCTGATTCAGAGCACTGGTATCAGGTTCTAGGGCTATGGGTATGAGAATTTGAGTTAAAGAAGATGACGAGTTTAAGTTCGATTAAGGTACCAGTGTTTGAAGGTAAAAATCTGGAGGTTGAAGATGGAGAATATTTTCACATACCAGGAGGTATGGGATATTGTGAAAGATGGTTATGTTGAACCAGCATAAGGAGTAGTACTTGAAGGAGATGCGGTAACTCTATTAACTGAAAACAAAAAGAAGAATTCTAAAGCTACATATATTCTTCGTTAGGGTATTCATGAATCTCTTATGGATAGAGTTATCTATATTAAGCAAGTGAAAGAAGCATGAGATGGTTTGGTTAGCTATTACACAGGGTCTGACAAGGTCAAGACGGTTAGATTGCAAAACCTAAAGAGAAAATATGAATTATTGCAGATGGAAAGTACTGAAACAATATCAAATTTTTTCTCAAAGACTTTGAATCTTATTAATGAGATGAAGGCTAGTGGTGATACTGTAGAAGATTCAACAGTTGTTGAGAAGATATTAAGAAGTTTGCCTAAAAATTTGAATCAAAGGTGGACTGCTATAGAGGAATGCAGCACAGTTGCAACTACGACTCTTAATGAGTTATTGGGTTCATTACAAGCTTATGAACAAAGATTGTTAGAGAAAACAACAGCTGCAAAACAAGTTGAAGAGGCACTTCAGAGTCAAGTTAGTTGGAGAAACAATCAAGGAAAATCTAATGCTGGAAGTTCTCAAGGAGGATACAATAATAGAGGAATATCAAATAATGGGAGTTATAGGAAGCCATTTGATAGATCAAGATACAATGTTATAGTTGTGGAGATTTTGGACACATTGCTACTGAATGTCCAAAACCTAGAAAGATAGTTGCTAATAACTATAAAGCAAATTTCAAAACTAATATTGTTGAAAGTCAAGAAGAAGAAGAAACAGAAGAGCAGAAGACTGAAAACATGTTACTAGCATGTCATACAGCAGAAGAACAACCTCAACTTAAGTGGTACTTGGATACAGGTTGCAGCAATCATATGTGTGGCAGAAAAGATTTGTTTGAAAGCTTGGATGAGTCTGCAAGATCCACAGTGAAGTTTGGAAATAGTTCAACTATTCCAGTTATGGGAAAAGGAAGAATAAGAATTTTTCTCAAGAATGATTCTAAAGCATACATCATGGATGTATTTTATGTTCCAGGTTTACATCAAAACTTGTAAGTATGGGTCAATTTTCTGAAAGAGGAAATTCTACGAATATTTACAATGGTTTATGCTTCATCAAAGATAGAAGAAGAAGATTGATAGCAAGGGTGGAGATGACTAAAAACAGACTATTTCCTTTGAACATTCAACATCAAAAGGAAAGATGTTACAGTAGCAGTGTTCACAATGATACTTGGTTATGAAACAAGAGAATGGGACATGTGAACTTTAACGGTTTGCAAAATATACCAAAGAAGAAGATGGTGTCAGAATTACCTTTCATTCAAATTCCAGAGTCAAGATGTGAGAATTCTATCTTTGGCAAACAACATAGAGATCCATTTTCAGTTAACAAAGCAAGAAGAGCTGAACAACAGTTGGAGATCATTCATAGTGATTTGTGTGGTCCTATAGAAGTTACATCACATGGAGGTAATAACTATTTCATAAATTTCATTGATGACTTTAGTAGGAAAGCATGGGTATATTAGCTTAAACAAAAGAGTGATGTTTTTCATGCTTTTAGAAGTTTCTATGCTGAGAAACAAATTGGTAAAAACGTCAAGATATTAAGAACTGATAGAGGGACATAATATATACTGTTGTTGATAGTTTCATGGAAGAACATGGTATTCTACATCAGCTAACAACAAGATATACACCTCAACAGAATGGTGTAGCTGAAAGAAGGAACATAACCATAATGGAGATGACAAGAATTATAAGAAGAACAAAAGATTTACCAAAGAATTTCTGGGGTTATGAAGTTAATACATCGGTGTATCTACTTAACAGATGTCCTACAAATAGTTTGAATAACAAGACACCAGAAGAAGCATAGAGAGGAGTAAGACCAAGTGTAAGACATCTGAGAATTTTTGGGTGCATTGCATATGCACATGTGCCAAAAGAATTGAGAAAGAAGCTGGATGATAAGAGTGAAAAATGTATTCTTGTTGGTTACAGTTCAGTGACTAAAGGATACAAGCTATATAACCCAGAAACTAGAAAGATAGTTATAAGTAGAGATGTGATATTTGATGAAGATTCACAATGGAATTGGAATAATGGATCAACAATCAATGTTGATCCTAATAACAAAGGATCAACAAGGGATGTTGATCCACATAATGTTGGATCAACAAGGAATGTTGGTCCACCTGCTGCTGTCAGAACAATTCCAATTATAGTTGAGGAAGAAGTGCAAGCTCAAGAAAATGTTAAAGAATAACATGAAGAAGCAAGAACTGAAACAATAACATAACAAGAAAATACAAGACCAAGAAGAAAATATATCATACCTGCTAGGTTGAATTATTATGTTGTATCAAGAGATGATGAAGATACTGATGATGAAGTAATGAATTTTGTACTATTTGGAGATTGTGGTCCTGTAGCTTATGAAGAAGCTTCTAAAAAACAAGGTTGGATTCAAGCCATGAATGAAAAATTGGAGTCAATTGAGAAGAATAATACTTGGGAACTAACAACACTTCCACCAGGTAAGAAACCTATTGGTGTTAAGTGGGTTTACAAAAAGAAAATACAAGTCAAATGGTGAAATAGAAAGACTGAAAGCAAGCTTAGTAGCTAAGGGTTATAGACAAAGACAAGGAGTTGATATTCAGAAGTATTTGCACCAGTTGCAAGACTTGATACAGTAAGGATGATCATTGCTTTGGCTGCACAAAAGAATTGGAAGATATTTCAGATGGATGTGAAGTCAGCATTCTTGAATGGAGTATTAGAAGAAGAAGTTTATGTAGAGCAACCAGCTGGCTACATTATGGAGGGGAAGGAGAATGAAGTATACAAGCTAAACAAAGCTTTGTATGGTTTGAAACAAGCACCAAGAGCTTGGTATACAAGAATAAATTCTTATTTTCTTGAGAAATGATTTACAAGATGTTCACATGAGCATACTCTATATTTGAAAGTTGATACTCTTGGCAATCATATTATAGTATGTTTGTATGTGGATGATCTCTTATTTACTGGAAATAGTTCTGAGATGATTAATGAATTCAGGGAGGATATGGTGAAGGAATTTGAAATGACAGATCTTGGTTTGATGTCATATTTTCTTGGTATTGAAGTACAACAAACTGAAAGAGGAATTTTTATTAATTAACAAAGGTATGCTGAAGGAATTTTGAAGCGTTTCAAGATGGATAATTGTAATCTAATTTTAACACCAGTAGAAGAGAGACTGAAGCTAACAAAAGATGGATCAGGAGAGATTGTAAATTCAACAAAATTTAAAGGTCTTATTGGATGTTTGAGATATTTGACTGCTACAAAACCTGATATCATTTATACAGTTGGGTTGGTTAGTAGGTTCATGGAATCTCCTAGAAAATCACATTTACAAGCTGCAAAACGTATTCTGAAGTATGTAAAAGGAACAACAAGCATGGGAAAATTCTATACTGTTTCAGAAGATCCAAAGTTGGTTGGTTTTACTGATAGTGATTGGGCTGGAGATACAGAAGGAAGAAGAAGTACATCAGGTTATGGATTTCAGTTGGGAACTGGTTTTTTCTCTTGGTCATCTAAGAAGCAGCAAGTTGTTACATTATATACAACAGAAGATGAGTATATAGCTGCTAGCAACTGTGCTACACAGGCTGTATGGTTAAGAATGATGCTGAAGTCATTGTTTCAAGAACAAACAACACCAACAACAATAGTTTGTGATAATAAGTCGACAATTTCACTAACTAAGAATCTTGTACTTCATGGGAGAAGTAAACACATTGATAGTAAGTATCATTACATCAGAGAGCTTGTCAATAATAAGGAGATAACTGTGGAGTTTGTTGAAAGTGAAGAACAATTGGCTGATATTTTCACCAAGTCTTTGAAGTCTAACACTTTCATTTACTTGCGTGGAAAGATAGGAATGATTAGCAAAGAGTATCTTGGTTTAAGGGAGGATGTTGAAGAATAAACCAATATACTATGAAGAAGACATAAGGGATCAACAAGTGTTGTTGATACAATTAGTATGGATCAACTATAAGAGTTGACAGAATGAGGTTGGATCAACTGGTACAATTGACACGATGTGAATGGATCAACAAGTATTGTTGATACGGTGGTACGGTATTTAGAAGTTTACTTGGGTTGCAAGTATTACTGGTTTTAAGAGTTTGTTTTCGTGAGAATTTTCTAGAAGTTTCTTTGTTAGAATTTGATTATGTTAGGAAAGTCTTTTTACTTGAGAGTCAAGTTTGTTAGTCATATAAATAGGTTGCTGAGCCATGAGTCGAAACACATTAATTAAGAGAAGTTTGTTTGAGTTTAGTTATGTGTTCTTTCATTAAGTCTTTGATATCAGATTTTCTACATAGTTTTTAAACATATTTTGTTATTTTTCCTTAACCGCACATAATATGTATAATGTTCGAACTACTAATTAATCCCAGTTAAAGTCAGGCACGATACATATGTAGTTTATTGAAAAGAACCCAAATGCTTTTCCTCGAATTTGTGAAACAGTTCTCGACAACCTTTTACTATTTTGCGAAATCGTGGAGCGAAATAATCAACATATTGATATTGGAAGACCAAAAATATTCTTCCATCGTATCATTTTTGAGTCCAAGAGAATTCATTAGTTTAAGAAGAAACCCCAAATAGATATTATTTCTTCAGAATATATTTCGATTCTTAATACAATATATAACCACTGCTCCAAGTGGTTAGGGACGAAGCCGGTTGGAAGTATGGGGAGGACACCCATCCCAACTGGGTCCCAAGCATAAAATTAATTTAGAAGAATTTTGCTTCCAAGTTGCATTCTTACATCTCTAGTAAGACTTTGCTTTCCATTAGTTAGTTTTTGGTTCCGCCATGAATGCAGTACCACACTTTTGATCACGACATATCAATTCCTTGTTGAAATCCTAAATAATGTGAAAGGGGACACTCCAAATTTGGGGCCTTGGGAGTTGAAGAGTTTCATAAAACGTTTTTGTAGGAAAAAATGTGAGTGAAAAATATACTGAATTCATATTTTTTTCTTCAATCTAAAAAATAGTCGGAATTCTTTATCTCTCCTGATATTCTTCCAATTTGAATATTGGGAAAATTAGTGGGAGACTCAAAAAAAATAATATTTTCATTGTCAAGCCCATAATTAATTTTGGGTACGGTGACACCCATAATTATTTCCGTGACACCCATAATTATATGAAATTATTAAAAACTTCTGCATGACGGATTATGCATCTGCATGATGAGTTATGCATCAAGGGTATAATTGGCAACTCAACTTGGACATAACATATCTAAAAATCCGCGCCTTAGAAATTTACAAATTTTATATGGTTGGAAATCTTTTAAAGAGAGCTAAGCAACGAGTACAAACAACAATATCAAATTTTCGTTTTTCATGAAAAAATCGGAGGTGATAATCGTTTAGGCAAATTTTTCGAAAACTTGATACATAACCATTATGCAGCCACCAAAAAGGATGCATAACGCATTATGCAGACGCATAACGAATTATGCAACCATTTTCTCGACTGCATAACAAAGTTATGCATCTGTAACAAGTCATGTACCCATTGTTTTCGCACCCTTCTTGAGTATAAAAAATTGATGCATAATGCAGTATATATCCATATTTACGGATGCATATCAGGTTATGCATCTATTTTCTCGATGCATAAAAGATTGTGCGACAATTTTCTCGATGCATAATGCATTATGCAGTCATATTTTCGGATGCATAACAGGTTATGCATCCATTTTCACGACTGCATAACATGTTATGTAGATATTATTGTAGGTGCATGATAAGTTATGCAACCTTATTTTTTGTTGGTTTCAATACTAACAAAAATATTGTTGTATAACGTGTTATGTAATCATTTTTGGGACTGCATAACACGTTATGCAACAAATTTTGTAGATGCATAACAGGTTATGCAACTGTTTTAGAGTTGCATAACAGATTATTCAACCATTATGGACAACAACAACACCAATACATTTGTAGCTTTCCAACCAACAACACCTATCCCTTTATTTCATCATCTTTACTTATACTACCATCAATACTTCTTTTTCTTCTGGTAATGTTGTGAATTGTATGCGTTAAGTTGAAGATCATCGTAATGGAGGAATATTTACTAAGAGCAACAACTAATTGGTTTGATGGGTCAACAGAAGATTATGCCGAGTTAGTAAGAGAGATTTACTTCCATATACAAACCCATGATATTTGTGCCATAAACCTCCTTATCCTTGTTCATCTCAGGCTTCTAAACCACGCCCTGATTCCTCAAACACAACCGCGAATCATCCCAGCAGTACACGGCTTAAAATGCCATCATATCTGCCTCCTATTATTATATCTCCTTCACTGACTCTCAGTAAATATTCATCAACATCCTTGGAAAACAGCTGCAAAGAACCATAGCAATAATACATATCTTAAGACTGGACTTCAACTCAACATACAACCAAAATAAGTCCCAGACTTGGTCATTCCAGCCTCATTCCTTGCTTTCATGAACTTCCCTTTATTCAACAGCTCTACTTCCGTCGTAGCAGCAACACCAACTCCTTCGCCTGAGAAAAACTTGACCAAACCCTTACAAACTTGAGCCACGCCGTTGAGAACACTAATCCAATTCGAATCCCTGTAAACAGTTCATCATTCAGTTGTATAGAAGCAACATTTTACTGATGAAATATTAGCTCAAATCGAACCCAGTTCAGCTCCAAACTCGGCTGCAAAACCACCAAAGCACAGGCACATCTCCTTTTTCTTATTGCAATCGAAGTGCTCTCAAAAACCCATTGCTTCTGCTCATGAACAAATCTCAATTCCACTGACATCTTCACCAAACAGCAACCACCATTTCGATACCCAAATTGACCTGCAAATTGAACTACAACCACCAGAACACAGCTTCTACTCAGGTCCAACTATTGGAGATATTGAGACAGCACTATCGGTTACAAGTCATCACCAGCAGCAACACAATGATGAATCCAGTGACATGAGCATCTCAGTTTATTCTCTTCCTCAACTGCTCAAACACTAAACCCAGTTTCATATTTCTTCACTTAAAACCCCCAATTCACAGCAGCAGCAGATTATCTTCTAACCAATGAAATTCATCTCAACCACCATTTTTATATTAATCATCTGTTTCTCAAATCGCAACTTTGAACTAAAATTCACCACCATTTCCATCTGAATCTCAGAAGCAGATTCAAAATCCGAGCTTCAATTTCTGAGCAACTCTTCTCTTTGTCTCGATCTGTAGCAGCATCAATTTTAAACCCTAGATGCAGCAACAGAGAAGAGATTAATCACAAACATTAACAGCATCACCATCTTCCAGTTCTAACTTGATTTATTCATCGAAGGCAACGACAACCCCGGCTGTATAATCTGCTGGTAATTTGATCGAAACACTAAAGAACCCATGAAGATAAAGGTCTTGTGAGACAAATCCTGAACCTGCACCAGAGATTTTAACGATTACTTTACAGTTGGAGGAAGAGGAAAAAGAACTGAAGAAGAAGTGTAATTCGACCATTAAAACAGACGAAAACATAATTTTTGAAATTGTGGGTTTGAGAATATTTTTTTTTTTCCAGAAAATGGGTGCGCGCCTGTAGTTTTCTGAGCGTGGGTTTCTCAGTGGAAAAATCTGGGAGAATGGGTCTCCCTGTAGTTTGAAGATTTAAGACTTGAACCAATGTTGTTTCATGATTTGAGTTCAATCGGAAATTTGGTTATTGACGATGTAAGATGACCCATGTTAAGCATTCATAGCCGTAACATGATAAATTTGGGTTACCTCAGCCCATGAAATAAACAAAGCCCATTATCGAAAGCCCAAGGTGATTAAACAGTAGTACAAGAAGATGTAATGGAAGAGTTATCCCTCAATACACCAGTGCAGTTAGTCCTCCAGGGATGTAGTTTTGTAAAACAATCTGAATTTGAAATTTTACATATATATTATTGCTGCTGAGAGATGGAGTACTAACATGAAAAGCCCTAGAAGAAGGCTAAGAACGAACAATCTGAATTGAACACATCCCTTGACAAACAAAAGTATAAAACCACAATGCAACACCAACTCATACACAAAGGTAACAAAAACTAAAAAAACATCTTAAGTTTAGTTGTAAAAGTTATGAATTAGTAGTAGAGTTTATCGAGAGACGGTTGCATAGCTGCATACACTGCTTTCCACCCCTGTTGTGTAGGATGTACCCCATCCCAGAAGAAGGCACTTTTTGGGTTCTCACAGATAGTATATTTCTTCTCCCCTTTGTTATCAACACTTCCACAGCTAAATTTGTCACTTATGCCTAAGCAACAAGGCTTTAACGGGTTCTCGAACTTATGGCCTGCATTACAACAATCAATATACTCAAATTCTAGTCCGTCGGTTGCAATGTAGTTAAATACGAAAAAATGTTAGTTAAAATCAATTACCTGAGTTTTGTTTCGGTCCTTGCTTATCGAGAACAGACATGAAAGGAGTGTAGAGATCAAGGACATGAAATGGAGAACCAGTTGTTTCATTGTTGAGCTTCTCAACAACTTGTTGCAACAACAAATTGTGAAAGCCCACAGCTGTGTTTTGAGATTCTTGGCATTTTTGATATGCCAAAGGTGATGTTTTACTTGGCAGACATCCAAGTGGCTGCAAGCCCATTACCACCACTTTCTTTACTCCTAATCCATGTACTTGCACTAGATTTACCCCAATTTGAGTCACCACTTTTGTTATGAAAGCCGGCAAATCCTGCAAAAATCAAAACTTCCGAAAATCAGTATACATTGAGATGATTTAAGGGTTGATTACGGTTTGCATTACTCAGTAAGAGGAATACAAATGTGGTTTACCTTATCACTGCCGTTGCGGAAAAGAAAGGTACCATAGTCATTCCCGGCGACCGAGAGGAGAGCCATAGAGTGATTAAGGTCGTGTTTTGTGTACCACCCATCTTTCAATAGCTGTGTAAATGTATCAATCTGGGTAGTCATGTTTGGTTCTGGAACTAATGTATTGAACACCCCTGTACCTCCGTGGGCAAAGTTCATCCCATGCGGTATCAATGGCTTTCCATATTTCCTCAATTTGAACGGTAACGGCGACTTCACTCCGACGAAAGACGCTGTAACAGTCAAAATAATTGGACTGGTAAGTGATCAAATTATGATAGGTCTGCCAAACATGCTATTTACTGATGATTAAAGAAACTGTAAGAAGAAAACAGTGCACAAAGACAAAATCACATGAAAAGAGAAGCAAACAAGAATAAAGAGAACAGAGAAAGTTACATCACTATAGCAAAGCAGCAAGCAGATGACAACTAAAGAGCTTAAGATTAGTCATCACTTTCATAAAAGAAAAAAGGGGACACACAATCATTCAGCCGAACTTTGCACTTTATTAGCACAGGTGTGTATGCAGTAACCCAACCAGGTCTGAAATTGTGCATTCATTAGCTTTGAAGTGCTGAAAATTGACTCTCCTTGTTCTAGTCTTAAATTTGTAGCTTGACCAACTCAGTGCTTGGGGTCCTGAAATTCAACAACTTTAGACTGATTGCGCAAAACCCCGGGAGAAACTCCACGGATGAAAGTTCCGGAAGCTATTCTATCATTGGAATAAATAGTAGACTAAATTAGAATTCAGCTTCACACGGGATTTTTCTCCGAATTAATCCTACACATCCAGCATCAGTGTATTAAATTACATCAATATACATTAGATTTCTTCAAACCTAGTCCCTACATGTCTTTGGATTCCTTGGAAAACAACAGCAATTGGCCCATTGTAGATTGTTCCATTCCCAAAGGAAGTACAACAAGAGTAATTTTTTATCAAAAGTAAAAAAAAAGGACATGTT
Organism: Papaver somniferum; assembly: GCF_003573695.1. Classification (NCBI taxonomy): domain Eukaryota; kingdom Viridiplantae; phylum Streptophyta; class Magnoliopsida; order Ranunculales; family Papaveraceae; genus Papaver; species Papaver somniferum. The sequence goes on along the minus strand of NW_020647637.1, from coordinate 170,765 downwards.
TTATTGTTGTTTGTGGCTTCAACTAAAGGTCAAACAATGAGTCAAAGTAACAAACACAATGAGAATAAATGAAGTTTCCCCACCCCCACAGCCACAGGCCATATACCCCATCAAAAAATCAGAACTCCATTCAATACTTTACACACAGGGCGATTAAATGATTCTTCACCATCTTCATCTACTATCTTACACATTTTTTCAATTATCATGAATGAATAAAGTTAAAGCTAAAATCCCACTACAAGAAAAAGCAAAGCAAAATAGGATATGTGGCAGATGGGAAAGTAAGTAAAAATCTGACCCACCACCAATAATAATTTATTTTTTGCAGAGATTGATGAAAAATAATATCTAAAACAGTAAATTATCATTGTTGTACTGACCTATGAAATCAGTAAAGACACGGCCATCAGAGTAACGGCCAGTTGGTCTGCCGGGGAACGTTATCCCATACGGAAAACTCCATGAACCACCACCAGCTTTTTGGTTGTTTCCGGTATCAACATATGAATCACCAAACACAAACAGCTTTGATAAACCCCCATTATGATCATGATTGTGTTGTTGCAATTGCTCATGATGATGCTTTTGGTGGTGATTATGGTGTTTCTTGTGGTGGTGTGAATGAGACGATGCACTTGCTCCTCCTGCAAAATTAATAATCAAAAACCCAACATTATTTTACTAATTTCACAAGTACCCAGACATTGTGTTAGGGTTAGAACACCTCAACACCAAGATGGCAAAGATTGTTATAACCAAGAGGAAATTGTGTTGTTAATTACCTGTTAGAAGAGCAAAGAAGATGGTGAATAGAACAATTGAGAAAACATCAAGCTGCTGCTTCTTTTGCTTGGCCATCGCTACAGGTTGATGACGAGAACAGAGGAATTCTCTGTGTGTGTGTCTCTCGCAGTACTGGAGAGAATTTGAGTGAGATTTGGAGAGACGGGTGAGACTTTAAGTGGTGGAAGAAGAGAAAAGTAAAAGAGATTCCGAATTTATAACCTTTTTTAATTAAAGAATTATGTGACTGATTTTTAGAAAAGCTGCTTTGGTTTGGGGGGGCACATGTACCTCCACCACCAAACTTTCCTAATCCCTGATGGTTTTTCTTCTCCTCCTCTGGCTCTTCTTTTCTCCGGCTTTTTATAATAACTGCTGCCTGTCCGAGTTGAACCGGTTTGATAAAGTCAGATTTGGCTCGGTCTCATTATAGTCAAAGTTTGACTCCAACAATGCACAACCACTAGTTGTGGCCGGTTGTTGTGGTCCACTATGGTATCATTGCCAAAAGGCCAAGTCAGTTTGGTACTACTAGTTGTTTTCTTCGAAGGGGGTTTGGATTTGAGTGTGTGCTTGTGTGGTAGTGATTCATGCCTGCCATTTTTGGTTATCTTCTTGATTTCAGTACTCAGTAGGCACGGAATGGTTTCCCATTTTAAGGTCTTTTATTTTGACATTCCTTTGAATACCACCAAATTAATTAGGTCCAACAACTAGTGAGAATTCATTTAAGTTTGAGGATGAAGTTAATCTAGGTGCATTATAGTAGGCGATACTGTTCATATTATAGTGTTTGCAAGCCCAAAGTGTAGCTAATTAATGCAATTTGTCTTTTTTATATTTTGGCAATTAAAACACTTGGCAATGCAAAATAACATGGACTTAGAAGGCCATAGCTGCTGTAGAGATGCCAAATTCCATGAAAAATACGAATCTGGCAGAGGGAAAACGGATTCAAGTAGGCTCTAATCTATTTCAACTTTCAAGCTCCCATATCAGTATCTGATCTTGGCAGCAATGCAGTGCCTTTTGTGCATTTCTTGAAACCTGCAACCAAGAAAGAAGACATTTTTGAAAGTGGGAAACTAAATCTATTGACGGCTTGTCAGTACCACGGCCGTTGATTGCATCAAAGGCTGCTTCTTCAGTAAAAGAATCTTTACTAAAAGCAATATTAATTTACTTAGCATTGAAGTTGATGAATTAGCTAGTTTCAGTACTTTCATATTTTTTGTGGCCAATTCTAGAACCAAATTTTTGGTTATTATTTCCTCATCTTGAATATCACATATTTTTTGGTATCAACGCGCAGTCTCGGGAACACACTTGAACTGGCCAACATGATCACGTTTGTTTCTATGGTGGTTGTGAGATGTTGTTGGCAATGACATGCAGCTGACTACGACTGTACAGTAGAACCAGATTTGTGCCCATGCTACGCACTGAGCATATTTATTTTTAGCTTGGTGTGCGTGGGGCTTCGCCCGTGTCGATGGCGATTTATTTTTGATTTGGTTTGCACGGGATTTTCCCCGCCATGGCGATTTATTTTTGATTTGGTTTGCGCGGGATTTTCCCCGCCCGTGCCGATGTATGATTTGGTGTGTGCGGGGCTTCGTCCGTCCCGTAGCCCCGTAGAGATGGTATTTTGATTTGGTGCGTGGGGCTTCGCCTCGCCCCGTGGAGATGTATTTTTGATTTAGTATGTCGGGGAAAATACATTAAATAGGTGCAAAAGATATGCAGATTTTTTTTTCTTTTAACTTGGTGTGCATCGTGGCAATGCATTTTCGATTTGGTGTGCGCGAGGCTTAGCCCCGCCCCATGGAGATGTATTTTTGATTTGGTGTGGCGGGGAAAATATATTAAATAGGTGGAGGATATTTGCAAATTTTGTTTATGAGAAATTGAGAAATATAGGCCTATTTGAAATCCAGTTTTCAAATATAGGCCTGTTTTTTTTCAACTTTTCAAATATAGGCCTGTTTTCACTTTTCCATCCATGTTGGTTAAGTCCCATTATATTTTTACTTATTTACCCTTTACTCGTTGCCACGCTAACCTTCTTCATCTTTTTAAGGTTCGTTGATCTCGGTCAGGATTGCTTCACCATTTTCAGGTTCGTTACATCATTCCCCAAAAGGGTTCATCATTCAAATGTTAAGGGTTTAGGGTTCAGGGTTAATGTTTTTTAATTCAGTGATCATCGTTCCCAAATTCGGGGTTCAGGGTTTCCAAGTTCAGGATTCAGGGTTTTAGGGTTCAGGGTTCCCAAGTTATTAGTTTCAGGGTTTTTAGTTGGTGGGAAATCGACCTTGCACAAAGGAGTTGTGGTTTAGGGGTATATAAGACTTTTTAATAGGTGAGATAACTGCCACCCTGCACTTAACTGGATGGAAGACAAAACATGCCTATATTCGAAGAGTTCAAAAAAACGGGCCTATATTCGAAAACGCATAAAAAACACATGCCTATATTTCCAAATTGCCTAGGGGTGAGGAACGGACAGACGGTTGCGGATTAGGGGTCACCCGCAACCAAACCGTCAAAGTTGCGGATTTGGGAATTCAAACCGTGACCGGCCCAATCACCCGCGGATTTGCCCTCTGCGGATCAGCGGATTTTGCGGGCCGGTTGCGGATTAACCGCGGATTTGATCACAAGACATCAAAAAAAAAACTAAGTACAGAAAGTTACAAACTAGAGTACAGACATAAGATAGTTAACAGTTACATTGGTTCCTAATTCAAAAGTTACAAACTGCTGTTTCAAACTGCTATTTGTGACATTGGTTCCTTCGGCTTATGATTTTTAACACAAAAGAGTACTAATTCAGTAATTCAAAAGCAACAAGTCTGGTGCAAAGCCATATGAATCTCTGATGCCAAAAACTGAAAAAGAGACCTTGGATTCGAGTACTAGTTTATTCAATCCATGATAGATATGTCTGGAATTTCCTGCAAGATTTCTGTCGCATCTGTAAAATGAGGAGGAGTTATAGATAACTGCATATGAACATGCAGATTATGATAATTTACTCCCACTGATACCAACAGTCAGAAAATAGTGACATATATCCTGACGCATTTTTTTTTTTTTTTTAACACAGCCACGTTTGGTACCAGAAAATAATATTGCAAAGCTTTGTCAATGTCCGAATAAACATGAACCCTATAATGAACTGATCAGGTCACATTTGCACACAAAAAGTTATGCCCCATAGGCCCCAAAGTTGTAACATCACATCAAAATATAGCAAGGTTTGAGAAATCAACTTAATTAGTGCAAGGCTGATCACAAAGAGAAAGATGCAAAAACAAAGGAAGCAAGGTTTGAGATTTACCTAAGTCAATTTTTTCCACCGCTTCTATCAGCTCCTCGAGATTGATTGGTTTATCTAGAAGCCAATTTTAAGCACAGATCAGTGCTTGGACTGTTTTTGGCAGCATGGAACTTCGGAACTCATTAAGAACACGACCACCCATGGAGAAAGCTGATTCTGAAGCTACTGTTGATACTTGCATAGCAAGCACGTCTCGAGCTATCATGGACAAGATCTTATACTTGGAAGAGTTAACCTTCCACCAATTCAGAATATCGAATTGTGGATTAAAATCCTCTCTTTTCTCTGAGAAATACATATCCAGCTCTGTTTTTCCCTCCAATGTTTCTTGATGTTTTTCAGACTCAACAAATCTGTTGATCGGATTCTGAGGTTCTAGTGAACGAGAAGTCTGTACTGAAGCTGTTGGTATTGAATCCGTATCATCCCCTTTATATAACAGTGCATACTCCTCAAACATATTTGTTAAAATAAGTTTCACTGCAGTCATAATCTCATGGACCTCGTGGTCAACTGTAACATGATTCTCTTTCAGTAAATCTCTCAAAGAAAATCTAAGATAGGCTTCCTTGCGTCGTGGGTCAAGCAACACAACAATGTATAACATTTTGTTGATTTTATCCACTGCCCAATACTTTTCATATTTAAGAACCATCCAGTCAGCCATGTCAGACAATAACACATTACCATTCTTAACCCATTCTTGCAATACGTCATTAATACAAATTACTTCGTCGAGGAATAAATTAGACGTGACATAAGTTGATCCAGAAAATTTCAATGTAGCATCATAGAAAGTTTTTAGCAATCTAACAAATGCACGAGCTGTTTCCCAATCAGAAGCAACGGGCCATACCTTAGGAACTGCTGGTACTGCTGGTACGTTTGTTTTACCTCTTGTTGGTGGTCGAGGGGGATTAAGAAATTTATCCGCATACCCTAATTCTTCAAATTGGTAGAAGGCCTCCTCATATTTTTCAGCTGCACTCAACATATGGTAAGTATAATTCCATCTAGTCTCGCAATCCAAGCTAAGAAATTTGGTGATGTTAATCTTCCGTTGTTCAGCGCATTCTTTAAACTTCTTCAATCTTTCCGCTGATCCTCTAACGAACTTAACGGCCTCGCGTATCCTAGAAATAGTTTCATTATACAAATCCATACCGTTTTTAACCACTAAGGCAAGGATATGTGTTGCACATCTAAGATGCATGTGCTCTCCTCCCAAAATTGCAGCCTTCCAACCCACAACTCTCTTGGACAAATAAGCAACTGTTTCATTGTTAGAACTAACATTATCAACCGTCAAAGTGAATACCCTTTCAATCCCCAACTGTAAAAGACAAGATGCAACTGTTTTACCTAATTCCAGACCAGTATGATCCGTAACTGGACAGAAATTCAATATCTTCTTCTTTAACACCCATTTCTCATCAATATAATGACCTTTCAACACCATGTAGCTCATGTTTGTAACTGAAGTCCACATATCAGTGGTGAGACATAACCTTCTACCATACTTTTTAAATTCAGCTTTCAATTTTGTGTACTCACTTAAATACATATTCATGCAGTCTTTAGCTTCAGTAAAACGAGAAGGAACATCAAACCTAGGTTCTAGTTGATGACAAAATTCTAAGAAGCCTTCACGCTGTACAAACATAAAAGGTAATTCATCTTTGATGATCATTCTGGTGAGGGCTGCTCTGCATGCATCTTGGTCAAACGAGTGATTCACAACGGAACGAGTCTCACCATTATCACTTACTTGAAAGGCTAACTGTTGTTGTCCATGTGGAGTGTAGTTAGGACACCTTCTTTGCTTTATATGGTTGTTCATGTTTGTTTTTCCATGAGAGTTAGAACCCCCAATATCGTCTTTACCCCATGAAAACTTCCTTTTACAATGCTTGCATTGAACTTTAGGTGGCTTAAGATCAAGATGCTTATCAAAATGTTGCCAGCAGTCTGATTGCTTCTTACCAGAAGCTTTCGGAGGCTTTGAAACTTCAACCAGAGATGATGGTGTAGCTGTAGATATGCTCTCGACGGTTGCCGGGTTAACTGTAGCCATGCTCTCATCAGGATCGTCAACAGGAATAGAAGGTCCCTCAGTACTTGAAGCCATCTGCAAACAAATTTAACACATTAGGTAAATGAACACAACAAGGAAAACACATTCTAAGAGTTTAAGTCAATTGATCTGTATATATATATAAAAGCTACTAGAAGTCCTACGTACCTACTGATCATAAAATTATATAAAAAAAAATATCCAAGTTCAAAAAATAAAGACAAAAAGATCAGAAAGTGTTCAAGAGAATGTTAGTCGAAGGTCAGAGAAGTCTAAATTTACATAAAATGTACAAGAAGCATCATATTTTCATTCCTAGTATACCGGAATTGACAATATACTTTTAGTATAACCCTAATTAGATACTTCTGCTCATCAACAAAGCCAACTAATTTAGCACAATAACAACAATAACTTGTCATTATATTAAACACACAGTCACAAACAAAATTCATTTTCAAACCAAAAAACAATAACTTGTCATTATATTAAACACACAGTCATTAATTAGATCAACTAACAAAATTCATTCAAATAAAAAACCCTAATTTCCATTCAAATAACAAGATTCATTTTCAAACCAAAAATTAGTAAACAGAAACTGAATTTTCATTAGTAAACAAGGGTTGTGTTTCATTACCTCACTTGTTTATCAATCAAGTCAACTGCAACTAAATCTCGTTGAAGGTATATTCTTCACTTCACCATTTTCTGAAACTAAATCTCTGCAACATGAAAGAGACATTGAAAGTTAATACCGAAGAACCAATGACGAAGAAATTGATTGAATCCTAACATGCAATCGATTTGGGGGAAAAAAATCAAAAAACATAATTTCTCTGTAATCAAAACTGAAGTTAATACTGAAGTTAATCGTTACTTACTTCTCTGCAAATCGACAAAAATGTTATAGAAAATTCCGGATTAAGTAAACCTAATTGAGGAAGAATCGAAGATAGGAAGGAGAGGAGACTAAGAGGTCAGTTCGGTTCCTCTTGAAGAAAAAAATATCCATTAGGGTTTACAAATGTAAAGATGTTTATATATAAACATCCAACTTCCCATAGTATCCTTAATACATTTACTAAATTCCCTAATTGTCCTACGGTGCGGTTAATCCGCGGATTTGATATTGCACCCGCAACCGTAACCGCACCGCGTGCGGATTTGAGATTGCACCCGTGTTCGGTCCATAACTCTAGCGGATTGGTTTTCACTCGCAAATTTCCGGACGGATACGGATAAAAACCGCGGTTACGGTTTTTATGCTCAGCTTCCCGTTGTTTATTTTTTCCTTTTATTTTCACAGAAAATATATGAATTTTTTTCCACTTTATATATTAATTTGAAAAAAATAGTCCTAATCCTAATATAGTAATTATTCGATTTCCCCCCCGCCCCGTGGAGATGTAATTTTGATTTAGTATGTCAGGAAAAATACATTAAATAAGTGCAAAATATATGCATATTTTTATTTTTATTTTTCTTTTAACTTGGTGTGCGCAGGGCTTTGCCCTGCCCTGTGGATATGTATTTTTGATTTGGTGTGGCGGGGCAAATATATTAAATAGGTGGAGGATATGTGCAAATTTTGTTTATGTTTTCCTTTTATTTTCGCAAAAAATATATGGATTTTTTCCACTATATATATTAATTTGAAAAAAAATAGTCATAATATGATAATTATTCGATTTTCAAATTGAATTTGGACTTTCATAAAATCCAAACATCGTAAGTTACGTTTCCTTTTAGGTTTTTAATTTTTAAACCAATTATACGGTTGCCAAGTATCCTCACCTTAATATTCTCACTTCATGAATTACTAATCTTTTTCATATTCTTTTTAAACCAATCATACGTTGCCAAGTATCCTCACCGAAACGCTAGTTTCACAAACTCAAAAAGGGCCAATTTCGGCCAATAGAAGGCGAGGATTTCCTCACCGTTCAACGTGGGAGTTTTATTTGTCTAGGCTTTTAACAGAAATTCCAAGTTTCCTGCTCCCAAAATGTTCCCAAAATGTTCTCAAAAAACTGCTCCCAAAATGTTCTTGGGCTTGGGTTACCGATTTATTTGCATCAACAGAAATTCCAAATTTGCAAACTTTTGCAGCATAATCAAATACAAAAACCACACCAACTGAGGTCTTATTTGGCTAAAAAGAAAAAGTAGAGTTGTCCATGGTTCTGAAGAAACACTTATTTTAGGCCTAGCATGGCCGGTCATTCAAAGAGCCGATAGAAACTTAGGATATAGCTCCAGAGCCGGAGATGGAGGGACGTTGAGGATGGATATTTAACCGGTAGTATAGCCCGGCAAGAGAAGATACCAAAGCTGAGAAGATCGCATTCCAACCGGACTGTGAAGGGTGTACAGAATCCCAGAATATGTTATCAGTTGGGTTCTCGCATAATGTGTATTGCTTCACCCCATTGGCATCAACACTCCCACACAAATATTCGGCGCTCGTAGCTATACAACACGGCTTCAACAATGGGTTTCCAAACTTGAAACCTGCTTTTTTAGTAATACCTGAGTAGCCTTCTCCTCCTTGTTTATTGATCACAGACAGAAATGCACTGTAGAGATCGAGGATTTGAAATGGCGAGTCAATTGTTTCGCTGTTGAGCCTCTGAACGATTTGTTGCAGCAACATGTTATGAAAAACTGTCTCATTGTTCGCATGTTGATCGCACTTTTCATAAGAAAGAAATACCGCCTTATTAGGAAGACATCCAAGCGGTTCCAAATTCAACATAACTACTTTCTTCACTCCTATCTTTCCAATTTCTCTTAAATTCAACTCCAGTTGATCTAAAACTTTCATCACAAATGCTCGAAATCCCTACATCAATTTTAAGAAATTAAATAAGAATTATAGACACGATCCAATAACTTGACATGCGCAGTTTGGAATATATATATGCTATACCTCATCAGTGCCTCCGTCAATTATATACTGTTGGTAGTCGTTTCCCGAGAGCGCAACAAGGGCCATGGACTTGTCAAGGTCGTGCTTGTTGTACACTCCGTCTATGATATACTGTTTAAAAATACTGATTTGAGTCGTAATGTTTGGTACCTTATGATATGTGTTGAATACACCGGTACCCCCTTGGGCGAAGTTCATCCCACTTCTTACCCTTCTTTTGCTTAAATGGTTCCATTGTTCGTACGGCATTGGAGACCTCAGTCCCATAAATGATGCTAGTAATCATAGTGTCAGGGACAACAAGAGTCAAAAACGAGTTTATACAATAAATGGATGGAAACTCAGAATCATAGATCTCAAGTTGTTGTTCATTTACGTACCGAGAAAATCAGTGAAGACAAGACCATCGGAATAACGACCTGTTGGAAAACCGGGGAAAGTCTCACCATAAGGAAACTTCCATGCTTGAACAGTAAAATTGTTATTTCCTGTATCAACGTAAGAGTCTCCGAAAACAAACAACTTTGATATAGAATGAAGACGGGATCGATGATGTGGTACTACTTGATTAATGAATGAAAAAGATGAATCTAACGTAAAAGCGGAGTCGCAGAAAAAGAATAGAACTAATACTACTGAGGAAACAAAATGATAACTCTTTTGTGTATCCATTTAGAGATACTGAGAGTACTGAGCAGCTAACACATTATCTTTGTGAAAGTATATATAGAGAAAGTCCATTAATGGAAATGGTTGAAATAGTTTTAGAGATCTTAAATTATTTTTTTCTTGGTGTTTGATAGTACACCCATTGATACCAGAAAAACATGTGATATGTGTTTTAAATTTTTCTCTAGATTCTTTGAACAATTGATGTCTACCATTTCCCCCTTCACTGAACTAACAGCCTTGTAGTACAGTCCTGTGAGGCTGTGACTGAGTAGTGTGACTTTGTCTGTGTCACTGGCTAGTCCCCAACCAACATTCTTCATTGTGCCAATGCCAATTCTTGAGCTATTTTTAGGACTGTGATAGAATGCATGGATATTTTGGTGCATGCCCTTGCATGGATACTCTACTCACCCTTGGGGAACTTTTATGGAGTAAATGTCACGTGTTCTTTATCGTTTTTGTTTTGCTTACAAGTTCTTCTCACACCAGCATACCTACAACTACGTACAGTTGTGAAAGCAAAAAAGGGAGTGCTAATTTTCGCACCATGTTTAAATCGGGTTGCATATTCCTCCTCTCTTAATTGCGGTATGTCTGAAGATAAATTAATTATCAGCTGTATAAGTGGTGGTCTCAAATCGTCCATGCATAACATCTTTGCAAATTGATCTAGTATTCACCAGGCCAACCTCCCATATTAATGATTCTAGTTGGGTGTTAGCTTTCCCTTGAAAGTAATTGTCACAGCCTACATAGGCATCCAAAAGGGTGGTAATTAACCGGAAAAGGGGACCATAAACTATAATGTCTTGTAATTAAGCACCAAACAAGACCTTTTTGGCTACAAAACAAGACATGTTTCTTGAAAAACACTTATTTCACACCTAGCACAGTCTGACAAAGAGCAAAGAAAGATTTGGTGTCGTGGGTAGATCATCTACTAGCTAGATGTTTAGCTGGTTTTTCTGCATCAACTCGTCAAAAGAAGGTCTCAAAGCTGTGGAGATTGCGTGCCATCCAAACTGTGTAGGGTGAAATAGATCCCAAAATATCTTGTTATCTGGGTCCTTGCATAATGTGTATTGTTTCACACCATTGTCAAATATTCAGCACTTGTAGGTATACAACATGGCTTCAACAATGGGTTCCCAAACTCGACGCTTCCTGTATTAGTAGTACCTTCTCCTTCTTCGATAACAGACATGAAAGAGCTGTAGAGATCGAGCATACGAAACAGAGAATCAGTTGTTTCACTGTTGAGCTTCTGAACAATTTGCTGGAGCAACGTGTTGTGAAAAATTGTCTCACTGTTCAAAGGTTCATCGCACTTTTCAAAGGATACAAATATTGCCTTATTAGGAAGACATCCAAGCGGTTGCAATGCCAGCATTACCACTTTCTTGATTCTTGTCTTTCAAATTTCTCTCAGATTCAACTCCAATTGATCCAAGACTTTGGCAATTATATGAAAAAATAGTGAGTACTACCAATTTTTGTAAAACAGTCTTAGACTATTGCTACACGACTAATTATGTTGTGTATTACCTCATCGGTGCCACCATCAAGTACATATCGTGTGTAGTCATTACCAAAGAGAGCAACAACGGCCATGGACTCATCAAGGTCGCGTTGGTTGTACACTCCCATAATATACTGTTTGAAGGTATTGATCTGTGTAGTCATGTTTGGTTCCTTCATCCATGTGTCGAACACACCGGTACCCCGTGGGCGAAGTTCATTCCATTTCCTACCCTTCTTTTGCTTAATCTAGTCCATTGTTTGCAAGGAATTGGAGACTCCACGCCCATAAATGATGTTAGCAATATAAATCGTAGGAGAAACAAGAATTAGAAATGAATTTATGCAAACAGCGTAGCTTAAGTTTAACTAAATGTAACATTTACTTAAGAAGAAAATCAGTGAAGACAAGACCATCGGAGTAACGACCGGTCGGAATCCCGGGGAGAGTCATACCAAAAGGAAACTTCCATGATTCAACCGTAAATTTCTTGTTATTTCCTGTATCGAGATAAGAATCCCCGAAAAGAAACAACTTCGACAGAGAACGACCATGGGAACTACAATTTTGGACTACTACTTGATCAATAAGTGAAAACGTTGAAGTTTCTGCGAAAGCCTGATTGAGTAATAAAAAGAAGAAAAAAACTAGCTCAAAGGAAATAAAACTAGTATTCTTTTGCGTATCCATTTTAGAATCATAACTAGTCATAAAACACAAAGGTGAACAAACTTGTGGTACAAAAACTCCATCCATATGTTAAGAGTTATAAGAACTCCATTTCCCCCCAAAGTGATACAAAATCCCCAAACTCAAAATAATAATCTAAATGTAGGTACACGAAATAGGATCGCCACGTGTCACACCAAGAAGAGTTAGGGAATCTTAGCCAAAGATCCTCGTTAGTGACCTGTCAAATCAGTCAGTATCAGAAGGAGAAGTACAATTCCAAGCGCGAGAAAGCTCCCCGCCCCGACTAAAGAAGGAGCGCCATCAGAGTATTAAGGCAGAGCCACGAAGAGTTTACTTGGCGAAGAAGGTAAGATGCGAAGTAGATAAATTATCAAGCAAGAAATAGGACATGTGTCCCGACAAGACCACGTGAAGTCAGCGAAAGGTGGGGGAAAATTTTATGGAATATGCTTCAGGCGAAGTATAAAGTAACCTCGGCGAGATAATGTGGGTTGTATACCATTAGGGTTGTTGGAGGCTATAAATAGAGACCTTGGGCCAATGTAAAGGGAAAGATGGGGGGGGGGGGAGAAGGAAAGGTCTAGAATAGGAAAGAGAAAATTAGGGTTTCCTTGTAATTCATAGGCTTAGAGAAGGAATTATGGTTTCCTGGTAACTCACGAGTGTAACTTGTACTTCGCTTGGGACTAATAAATAAACTTAAGTTCTTGCGTTTATCATGTCTTATATCTTATTTACTTTCCATTTGGGTGTGTTACTGGATTTCCAGTAATCACATTTTGGCATCCAGAAACAGGGATCTTAGATTAGGGGTCAATCCTCACCTAAGAGTTAGAAGAAAGTCGAGGTTGTGAAAATAGGAGATCTAGATAATTAGGGTTGGAAAAAGTTCAGTTGATATTGAAATAAGGATAGGTTGATGGATAGAACATCAGATCGAGCAGCGCATGTGATAGCAATAAGGAAAGCAAACGATTGGCAGATAAGAGGGGAAGGATGGAACGGGCCGGAACATCAGCTGTGGGAGATAGACGAGAAGAGAACCAGCGGAAGATGGAAGAAGATGGCCTAAAGGAAGGTTCAGTGCACACATCTGATACATACACCATTGTCGAGGAGGAGATGACTCGCAAGGAGATGGAAGAGAATATCGGAGAAGAAAACATGACGTCGGACCAGTTAAGGGTGACGCTTCACCATGAACGAGAACGTGACCGGGACTTGGCGGAAAAGCAGGTGCAGTTGGTAAGGCATAATGCTAGGTTGAGACAACAAAACCGGCAACTTAACGAAAACGTGGAGATGAATGCCATAGTTTCAGACGGAAACACTGTATCTTCGGAGGAAGATGAACTACGGCGATGGAGATATGACCACGAGGAGGATGGAAGAGGACGAATAAGAAGACGACGAATGGATGCCGACGAAGCAAGAGACTTGAGAAGAGCACTGGAGATGTCTCAATGGGAAGATCAGAGGCGGAGACAGGAGGAGGACGAACTGCAACGTCAGGCGAACCTTATCCGAGATGAGGAGAAAAGAAGATGACCAGGCGAAGGGAGGCTTATCGTGATGAGAGGCCGTCACCATGAGGAGGATGGAGGAAACTTGAACCAAGAAGTTCTAAATGAACTGAGAGACATGAGGGCTTTAATAAATAACTCACGAAGAGGTGGAAGAGTGAAGTTAGCGGAAGCGATAGAGGAAGCAGATAATTCGCCATTCACCTATGAGATCATGCATGTGGACATCCCGGAGAAATGCGTGTTACCAACGCTTGCAAGCATATTCAGTGGATCGGAAAGTGCAGTGCAACACTTGAAGCAATATACCCTTTCGCTGATGCAATGGGGACGAAATGACGCAGTAATTTGTCGATACTTCCCTACGAGCTTAGCAGGGGAGGCATTAGCCTGGTTTGATGGACTCCTGGAAAAGTCAATATCATCATTCAAAGATTTACATAAGATATTCTTGACAACGTATATAAGCAACAACTTGTTGAGTCCAGGGATACAGACTCTGTTCAACCTGAGGAGAAGGCCAACGGAAAGACTGCGAGGGTTGGTCACGAGATGGAGAACAGTGTGTAGCGAGTTAGCAGGGAGAGTTGATCAACGAAACTTCATCTGAGCCTTGAATGCTTTGATCCCAACGTACCTGATGTACACACAGATATTCATTATTCGAAACACGATAACGATGAATGAGCTGAGGGAGTACCAGGAGGAATACATAGCGTTGGAGGAAAAGCATAGGCAGGTCAGCGAAATGACGTTGGCCCCAGCGAAAGAAGGGAATTCTATGCTATTACCAAGGACGGTGCACGCAGTGGAGGATGAACCCAGACGAGGAAAGGGAGAGCCAACAGTTCCAGTCCCAGCAAAGCTTGTAGCGGTCTCGAGTAGAGATCAGGAGTGGATTGATCAACAAAGGTACGAGGAGTCAAAAAGAAGAAATCATGAGCCACGAAGTACAATATGGGATACCAACCTAGGAATAATCAGGGACCCATATACGGGGAAAGGAGGCCCAATGGACCAATCTTCGAAGATGTGAAACTCCCATGAATTAACACAACTGTGGAAAAAGTGTGGGAGGCAATAGTGCTGACGGAGGAAATCCCGCCCCCACCAAATTTCGGAAGAGAGCCTCCGCCAGAATTTCGAAGTCATGAATTCTGTAAGTATCATCGCTTCCATGAGCACCAAACAGGTGATTGCAGGAACGTTCGGAGAATTATATTTCGCTTGATAGACCAAGGGAAACTCGCGCATTTCCTAGAGAGCTATGTGCCACCACCGCCATCTCGTGAGAATCAACCAATATACAGGATCGAGATAGACCGAGGAAAACAGCAATTAAACTGTAATTCGATAATTCATGCGGCAAAAAATCTCCAAGACTTTCATGACAATGTGCTTAAAAGAGTTCAAAAAAAGGATTTCGAGGGAAATGAAATATTCAGCGTCATGACGAAAGAGCCATTAGAGGAATGACATAAGAGGGAGATAACCTTCTCGGTGAAGGATGCACCTGATGGGGGAATTTCACACACAAATCCTTTGGTCGTGACCTTGGGATCCGGAAAATATTCCAAATAGGAGGAAGAGCAAGCTGAGAAAAGGAGAATTTGGGCAATAAGAAGAATCTTAGTTGATACTGGGAGTTCAGTCGATATCCTCTTTTATCATACATTCAGGACCATGGGATACAAGGACTCGGATCTTGTACCTTATACATATAACATATATGGTTTTAATAGGGTAGCGTCCAAGCCGAAAAGGGAACTGACCGTGAAGATTTTCGCTGGCGAACTAGAGGCGAAAGTTACATTCTGTGTCGTAGATGTCGATTCTCCCTGCAATGCTCTCATAGAGCGGCCTTGGATACATGGAATAAAAGGAGTCGCGTCAACATATCACCAGGCGATACGGTTCCCAATGCCAAGTGGAATCGGAGAGATAAGAGGAGATCCGAGAGATGCAAAAGACTGTATAACCAAAGACGTACATAACTACGAGGAGAAGTTAAGAAAGAAGATGGAATAAAGGAAGAAAGCCGGCGAAGAAAGAAGAGTCGAACAGCTGATGGAATTTATGATAGAATCTAGCAAAGAACTGAGTGAAACGCAAGAGGATGAGGAGGAAATCAATAAAGCAAAAACTCATATTGAGGAAGATAATAACGCAACTCCAGAAGAAGGAGGCCAGGTCAATCTAAAACAAGGTGGAAAGGCCAAGAAGGGGAAGGTAGTTGAGGAAAAGGAGATGACAAAGAATAAAAAGGAAACTCCCACGACAATGGAGAAACAAATTCCACGACAAGGAGGGAAGGTGAATCAGTCAAGAAGCAAAAAGGCACAGGGACAAGAGGCAGAGGAAAGTGTTGAAATACAAAATTTACATAATAAATTGAAAGAAAGTCGCGAAGAGGAGGAGATGGCCCGGTTAAAGGAGGAACTTTAACAAGAGAGGCGAAGGAAAAAGGATCTGGTCAGGGAACGAATAAGGTTAGAAAGGCAAAACCAAAAGCTGATTATAAAAAATAATCATTTGAAAAGGAAGCAAGCAGAGAGTAATGGGCATGAGGAGAGATATGTTGTAGAAGAAGCACGAACTAAAGAAAGACTTTATGTGCAAAAACGAGAAGGCCTGGGGCGAGGTGAGCAAAAAGAACGAGAAAATTTGAAGAAGGCCATAGAAAGTAGCAGAAGAGAATTTAGAGAAAGGGAATATCGAATAAAACAATCAATAGCAGTTACTCAAGGAAGAAACAATATCCCCAAGGAAAGGAGAGAAAGTGGTTTGCAAATGGTAAACAAGTGCTCAAGAAATGAACCGTGCAAGCCAGAGATAGCAACGCTATTCTCATTAAGGCAGAAAGAGAATGAGATCTTGCGAAGTCTCGTCCCGAGATGGGAAGCAGTATGCAAAGAATTGAAGGGAAGTATCTCGGAAGAGGAGTTGGTGCGATCATTCATCTATGCTTTATAAACCGGACAACCGTTATTCTCCGCACTATTCAAGATAAAAAATGAAGTACGAATGAAGGAATTAAAAAACTACCAAGCCGAGCACATTCGTATGGAAGAAGAATAGGAAAGATGCAGCGAGATAAAATAAATGTATTCACTTTATTTTGATGATGAAAATGAAATGATCGATGTACTCAATTTTCAAAAGTATAACAATAAGATTTGATGAAATTTTGATGAATCAAATATTCTCCGAGTATCCAAAGACAGTAAGACCTCAAGATTAGGAGGCAAATAACGAATATGAAATAAACGGTTTCTAGGGAAACTCAAAACCTTTGCCTAGGAAGGCTGGGAGACCGTGGCATGCACCCTAGTTCGCATAAAAATGCAAGAGGTAAGACCTAACGCATATCATGGAAAACTCTCGGGCAGAAAGCTAGGGACAATGATAACACCTATCCACTGAGGGTGCCTTTTATGATGGCCTTCGGTAAGAGATGCAGAAATATGACCAAGGCGCCGACGTATTCAGTTGAGCTGCGGGTTCCTGGGACGTCTGGAGCATTACCGGCCATGTCCTTCTGGTAAGTCTTGGCTACGATGCACTTGATCCCAAAGAAACCCCACTTAGGGTGTGACTTCGTAACTCTGAGCCTTATCTGCGAAGAGGATAAGAATTCATGAAAACAACTAAATGTCGTAATAACCGGATGGGAGGAGACCAACATGCATGTTAGGGTTAACCTCCTTGAAGGGGCACTCAGGGGGAATATAAAGGGATGGCACCCTCCAGATTTGGGAGCTGTGTGACAAAAAAAAACGGGAATGTCATGGGGCTGCTATTCATGGGAATAAATAGGCCTGCCATTTTGTCGCGAAAATAAAACTTAGCAAAGATGTTAAATCAAGGTTGATGGATTGTTATTCGCAAAAATAGCAAGCGCCTGAAACTTCGCCGAAGTAATACCCTTAAAA
This sequence comes from Papaver somniferum, assembly GCF_003573695.1. Classification (NCBI taxonomy): domain Eukaryota; kingdom Viridiplantae; phylum Streptophyta; class Magnoliopsida; order Ranunculales; family Papaveraceae; genus Papaver; species Papaver somniferum. Next base: position 153,291 of record NW_020647637.1, on the reverse strand, counting down.
ACAGGGTGAGGCGCAATAAGACCTTAATTAGGAGGCGCATTAACACCTCATAAACAAGGAAACCAAGGAGATAAGAAAGAAATAGACGCAACTACTAAAACAACAAAGTTATAAAGACCATTCTCAGAACCATCTCGACTTGATCGGATAATCCCAACAAGAACAAGAGGCAAGTATATACTTTTATATTTTTTATTCATTTGGCATTATCTGCACGAAACTACAGGGCAAGAAGGAACCTGAGGTAAAAAACTAAGATCGGTGTATACTTTAGCAACCGATGCTCATCACTCTCTTAAATTAACATTCTTACTCTCGCCGAAAAGCAAAAGGAAACAGGAATGAGTGAAGAAAGAAAGCCTGGAACTGAGGGTGATTTGAAAGGTGAAAGCAGAAACGAAGGAATAAAAGGCAAGTATATATTTAAAGGCTTGACTATTATTTTGAGAGCTCCCATGGTCAGTATATACTTAAGGAAAATGGTGGAAATCAAATAAACATACGCTTGAATCATAATATCATAAAATACGATGATTCCCAAAATAAAGTGTTTCCCCCCAAGCTTGGGAGCGCCCATAAAAGAACTAGTTATAAAACACTAATCTGAGACGAGAGAAGACAAAACTAAAGCTGCTACTGAGGAATGGCACTATCAATGGTAGTTGTCTCAGGAATCTCGTCGCCTGCCCCGGTGAGGCTAAGCTCCCTTGGATCCCTTGTTGTCCTTCGAGGTGTCAGCCTTTGGTTCCTCGACGTCATCAAGAGACGCTTCCTCGTTGGTAGGATCAACAGTTTCATCTTGAGGCTTCTCATCATCATAAAAAACCTCCAAAGGGAAAGAAGGAGGAGGAATGTCATGTTCAACGCAGTAGTCATTAAAGATTGGAACCAAATAGCTCTGAGTGTTCTTGCGGGACGTCTTGTACCTTCTTGGAAGAATCGATGATCTCGTCCATGTTATCATTTAAGTTCTCAACCTCCTCACTTAGACGAGAAACGTCACCACGAGCTTCATCTCTCTCCCTGGTGATACGAAGGACCTGACTCTTATAACGCTCATCTGATTGTGCGAAGATAAGAGAAACTACATTAGAAACAAGGAAGTAAGTCGGGTCAAACAAAGATAATAATAATACACCTAAAAACTACCTTCCGCCTGAAGGATAGTAGTATTTAAAGTACTCTGAACATCAGAGTATAGATGATCGAGCTTGGCGACTTTGAAGTTGGACTCTTCAATTTGAACTCATAACTCATGATACATTCCACCCCAACCTTCACCATGAGGGGATTTCAAAGTTCTCTTGTCATACTGAATGACGAGAGCGCCTTTTCAGCGAAGACTTGTAGGCTTGATTGGAGGAGAGGATTTCGCAGGCTTTGGACGAGAGGAAGTGTCTAACTTAGCTTGCAAGATTTCCACCTTTAACTTCAGACAATCAATCTCCTCGTTTAGACCGTCCACAGTGCTCCGAGACCTACGAAGAATAACTGCGAGCTCGGTTTTGCTTTTGATCACTCGATCGTAATCTTCTTCCAGTTTCTCATAGTTGCCTATCGACGAAGAATGGAGGTTCCGCGAGGTAGTAAGGGAATTAGAGACCCGTTGAAGATCTAACTTAAGGTGAAGGTTGTCATTGTGGAGATTGAGGTTCAATTCCTCGTTACGGGAGCATTCAACTGACAGACGGTCCACTTGCAAACAAAGAGTCTCAGCCTTTTCACTAAGAATGGAGTTCTCAGAAACATAAATATCATTTTGCGTTGTAAGGTTCACCATCTCAGTGCGAATATCTTCCAGCGAGGAGGAAGCTTCGTTGGCGCTCATTTGACATTGCATGCATCGAGCTTGACGAAGCATAAAATAAGAAAATAATGGAAGGAAGGGCAAGAACAATAGAGGGATATCCAAGAAAAAAGAACTTACTCAGAAGCTTCTCTATCTTTTGGCTTTGCTTGAGGGAATGATCTCTCTCTTTCTGAAGGTCCTCCGACAAAGCTTTGATTTTAGCCTCATCCTTCCTAGCCATCTCGCGAACAAGCCGAATTTCCACGAGAGTGGCCATGTGACGGTAGACTTCCTTCGAAGCGAAACTAAACTCAGAAGATAGATCTCGGAGCCTAAAAGGAAAAATAGCAGAGAAGGCACAAAGAAATCACCTGGTTCATCAAGGCAGAGTGCTGCTGGAGAGATAGATTCATTGAAGGACTCAAAAGCACAGACGAGTCTTGGGAGAGGGAGTCATTAGAAACATAGGTGGACAAAGACTCCAAAGCGCGAGATCTCATAGCCATATCTTCTTGGGCCTTATGGTAGATACCTTGAAGGAATTGCATGTCAGGGTCGAAGAGAGGATTTGACATTGCAGGCTGGACGGGTTGCTTTCCCTTCTCTCCAGGGGGAGGTACCTCAAGAAAAATCTTAGGACGTTCAACTCTTGGCTGAACAGGGGAATCGGCGGCCCTGGAAAGGGTAACTGAATCATCTTCTTTAGGAGGAGCAGGAGCACGAAATAAAGGAGACTGTTGCATAGTGCGAACGGGACGACCAAGGAGAGATGCAAGCTGTATTGAAGTTAAGGCATCCACATCCAGGGTCTTTCGCGGCCTCTTAGGTGCACCATATGGAGGAACACTCGTCTGCGAAGTCAAGAGCTAAAAACGGAAAGGCTAAAATTAATAAATAAAAGGCGATAATGCTGGTACCTGAGAAGAACGAGGAGGAGTAGGGTGAGAACGTTTCTTGTGACCCTGGGGTACCCCAGAAGTGGGTAGTTCATCCTTCAAAGAGGCATGACGTCTGGATAGACAATTATCACAAAATCGCTAGCAATAAACGAAAATGATACCTGTTCAGAGGGAGTCTTCTTAGCAACTACTTTCTTCTCCTGTCGCGCCTTGACGAGTCCAGCAGTGGGCATCACATACTAAAACAAATTGAGAAGAGTAAGTACAATTGACAGTTCCAAATAATGCAAATCGCAGTAGGAAAAATCATACCTCGCTAGGAGCAGTCCAACGAAGTCTCCAACGATCACATCCCGCGAGATAACAATGTCTGGGAAGGGGACCAGAGCGAGAAAGGCCCTTTCCATCGTAACCCCAGACAAAAGGACCGCCGACTACTAAAGGAGACCTCGCCCAATCATCGACGGAGAGACAAAGTTGAGAATCCACATCCAGTAGAAGCTCCTTAACGGGGGGAGAGACCACATTCCTGACGAGCTCGAGACCCACTTTCCTGACGAGCTTGTAAACACAAATGAATAGTTTTCCATGAAAGAGTTTATGTTGAAATCCAGGGAGTCAAATTCGTCCGCCGAAGAAGGAACTTGCGAGATACCATCACGAGAACGGACTTTGAACTCGTCGGCGATCCGAATCGCATTACTAGTAAGCTGAAAAACCCCGCACTGCAGCCTATCGAGAATCTCCAGGAAGATAGGGTTTGAAGGATCATACAGTGGGAAGGAAAATCCCGCTCTCAACTGAACTAAAGAAACTATCACCTTATCATCATACCAGGTGTCCGAACTAAGCCACCGGTAATTCAGCTCCATCTCCTGGGTAGCAATAACAGCAGGATCCGGAGAAGAATCGATAGATGGGGTTAAAGTTAAACCTAACACTTGGAGTTCAGCTTGAAATTCCTCTAGGGATTTGAGTGAGGTAGATGCTAAAGCTCCTTTGGGAGACATGGTGGTAAAGAAAGCAGAAGGCTTCGAAAAACCACGGTAAGAGGTGAGAAGGAACACTTAGCAAGGGAAGAGCAGAGGTTGGGAGAAGCAGAAAATAAATCCAAGTAAGGGCTGATAAGTGTATTTATAGCAGGAAGAGGAGACCGGAAAAACCGGAAACGGCATGATCGAAGTAAAGGCAACCGATGATAGGCGTTTACACAAAGAACGTGGACACGTGGAAGCATAGGGATGGGGAACATGGAGGTTAAGGAATCTAAACCGGTTCTTATTCCATCCTCGCAGCAACTTGGACAGAATAAGAAAAGGAAAAATATAGGTACACGAAATAGGATCTCCACGTGTCACACCAAGAAGATTTAGGGAATCTTAGCCAAAGATCCTCGTTAGTGACCAGTCAAATCAGTTATTATCAGAAGGCGAAGTACAATTCCAAGCACGAGAAAGCTCCCCGCCCCGAACTAAAGAAGGAGGGCCATCAGAGTATTAAGGCAGAGCCACGAAGATTTAACTTGGCGAAGAAGGAAAGACGCGAAGTAGATAAATTATCAAGAAATAAATAGGACAGGTGTCCCGACAAAATCACGTGAAGTCAGCGAAAGGTGGGGGAAAACTTTATGGAATATGCTTCAGGCGAAGTATAAAGTAAGCTCGGTGAGATAATGTGGGTTGTATACCATTAGGGTTGTTGGAGGCTATAAATAGAGACCTTGGGAAATGTAAAGGGAGAGATTGGGGGGGGGGAGAAGGAAAGGTCTAGAAAAGGAAAGAGAAAATTAGGGTTTCCTTGTAATTCATAGGCTTAGAGAAGGAATTAGGGTTTCCTGGTAACTCAGGAGTGTAACTTTTATTTCTCTTGAGATTAATAAATAAACTTAAGTTCTTGTGTTTATCATGTCTTAGATCTTACTTACTTTCCATTTGGGTGTGTTGCTGGATTTCCAGTAATCACACTAAATTAGATTTTTTCCTGTTTCAGAAATACCAGTCTTACCATTTCTTTGTACGAGATATTAATTCCCCAATCTCTCATGAACTCTCAAACTCCCACCGAAACCAGTACCGCATCTAGATCTTCCATTAACACCATCGCCGCCTCCTTCACCAGCAACAACACCTCATCCTCCTACACCTGCACCACCACTAAACCCACTACAATATCCTGATCCTCCACAACTCGTCTTCCTACCAGTCAAATTTAGGTATTACATGTAAAGATAAAGAGAAGAGAATAGAAGAAGAGAGTTTAGAAGAATCGTTCAATATATTTTTCACAGTATGTTTTACAAAGCATCGACCATATATATATATATATATATATATATATATATATGTACAGACTCTTTAGAATCCTAAAATACTTAAAGACTTGTAATACAAGTATTTCCTAATGTTAACCTTTCCTAGAATACAAGACATTCTATGTATAAGAACTTCTAGAATATTACGTAACTGATGTTGTCCTAACACCCTCCCGCAAGCGCAACAGGTCATCTTGAACCGTCAGCTTGAGTATTAGAGAAGCAAACCTGTCTTTAGCAAGAGGTTTTGTAAATATATATGCCACTTGATCTTTTGAAGAAATAAATCGAACATCCAGTTGTTTGGAAGCAACTTGATCACAAACAAAATGATAATCTATTTCGATGTGTTTCGTCCGGGCATGAAATGTAGGATTAGCTGTAAGATATTTTGCTCCAAGATTATCACACCATAGAACAGGTGGAGACTTAGTCGATACTTGTAATTCCGAAAGAAGAGATTGAATCCACATGATTTTAGCAGTAGCAATAGCAAGACCACGATATTCAGCTTCAGTGCTAGAACGAGACATTATCTTCTGTTTACGAGCACTCCAAGAAATAATATTACCTCCCAGAAAAATACAATAACCACTTGTAGAACGACGTTCTTCCAAAAAACCAGCCCAATCTGAATCCGTATAAGCAGTGAAAGATAATTGCAAAGTGTTGGCAGGTTTAAGAAAAATTCCAAAAGTAGAAGTATCCTTCAGATAACGTAATATACGTTTAACTAAACTCCAATGATATTCTGTTGGAGCATGCATGAACTGACAAACTTTATTATCTGCATATGCTAAATCAGGACGAGTAAATGTCAAGTATTGCAATGCACCAACAATACTTCTATATTTTGTATCATCAGTTATTAAAGTGATATGATCAGACGATATATCTCCAGTTGTGCTGAGTGGAGTTTGAATTGGTTTGACACCATCCATTTTTGCTCGAATGAGAAGATCATGAACATACCTCCTTTGTGTAATAAATAACCCGGAAGACGTACACTTTGCTTCGATGCCAAGGAAATAAGATAAAGAACCAAGATCTTTAATCTTAAACTCAGTTTGTAAAGAAGTACGAATAGATTGCAACCCCGAGGAACTTGAACCGGTAAGAATAATATCATCAACATAAACTAGTAAGAAAACAATACCAGTGTCATCACGTTGAATAAAGAGTGAAGAATCACATTTAGAAGTAATGAATCCATTCTGCAACAAAAAAGTACTCAGTCGATGGTACCAAGCACGTGGAGCTTGTTTCAATCCATAAAGATATCGATGAAGTTTACATACATATGTAGGAAAATTAGGATCAACATATCCCGGTGGTTGTTTCATGTAAAGTTCCTCTTCAAGATTGCCATGTAAAAAGGCATTTTGAACGTCAAATTGATTAATTGACCAATTATGAGAGAGTTCCAGTGTAAGAATTACTAGTATAGTACAAGGATTTACAACTGGACTATAAATTTCACCATAATCAACTTCTTCATGTTGGTTATGTACTTTATCCACTAAACGAGCTTTATGACGTTCAATAGTACCATCAGCTTTTCTTTTAATACGATAAACCCATTTACAACCAATGAGATTCATAGAAGGATGATAGAGTACTAGAGTCCACGTACTGTTTTAAAGTAGTGCATTATATTCCGTATCAGAAGCTTCTCGCCAGTCTGGAATTGCCTGAGCTTGTGAATAGCAGGTTGGTTCAAGTTGAGAATCAGCAACAAGTGCATATTTAGAAGTATTTGGTTTAAAAATCCCATCTTTGGCTTGAGTAACCATGGGATGACCGGTAGAAACTAAAGTACTTGACGTAGACTGTGTAGAGTCCTCTTGTACAGATGAACATGCATTAGAAGAAGCAGGCAGTACGGACTCCAAGTTTAACCTTTCTGACGAAGATTGCAAAGTACTGGCTGAAGAAGTAGTGGGTGATAGTGCATGTTTTTCCAATAAATCAGAACCAACAATTCATGAAGTATTTTTTATACCATCATGAGAAGACGATGGAGAATATATGAAATTACGAGATGAACTCAAAAATACTGGAAGATCATGCATAGAATTAGATGTTACCTGATCGTTGGTTGAGGAAGATGGTGTCCACGACGCAACAAAGGGAAAGATAGTCTCATTGAACACGACATGACGACTGATGTAAATTCGATCAGTAGGAATATGAAGACATTTGTATCCTTTATGCGTGGGACTATATACTATGAAAACACAAGGATACGATAAGGGTTCCATCTTATGTGATCTATATGGGTGAAGATGAGGATATCATAGACAACCAAAAACACGTAAAGAGTTGTAGTCTGGTAATACGCCAAATAGAGTTTCATAAGGAGATACTTGTGCAAGGGATGAATATGGTGCACGGTTCGTTAAGTAGCATGCTGTAAAGAACGCATCGTACCAATAAGATGAAGGTATAGAAGCCATGGATAATAGAGTAATACCAGTTTCACGAATATGTCGATGCCGACGTTAAACTAAACCATATTGTTCATAGGTATGTGGACATGAAAATCTATGAAAGATACCATTTTGTTGAAGATAGGGAGTAAGTTTACGATATTCTGTAGCATTGTCAGACTGAATTTTTTTGATTTTCAGATCAAAGAGATTTTCAACATGTTTTTGAAACACAAGAAAAGTAGAGTAGACATCATACACATGATATAAGGGAAACATCCAAGTGAAGCGACTTTGTGCATCAATAAAAATAATATAGTATCTATAACCTTCATTAGATAAAATATGAGAAGGACCCCAGACATCAGAAACAATCAAGTCTAAAGGATGCAAATATTGAGTCATACTTGAAGAGAAAGGTAACTTATGACTCCTATGTTCATGACAAAAAAAGCAAAAGGTTATAGTTTTACTAGATACTGGAAGAGAAAATTTTGAAATAATATGACGCACAGTTCGCATCATATGATGTCCTAATCTAGAATGCTCATTAAGTAGACTTGCTCTTTCACCGAAACATGCTTCTGGAGAAACTGAGGAAGCATCCAGTTCATAGAGACCACCTTCCCTATGGCCGCGTATAAGAACCTTCCCTGTACACCGATCCTTTACAAGAGAAAAGTCAATATGAAACTCAAACAACACATTGTTATCACTTGTAAGCCGAGCAACAGATAACAAATTATGACAGATATGAGGAGTATAAAATGTGTTGGAGAGGTGTAACTTACGATCAGGTGTTCCTAGAATCGACGAACCAACATGAGAGATTGGAATAGAGTCACCATTGCCGAGTTTGATTTGATCATGGCCACTATATTCAGAAGGAATATGCAAGCGAGACAGATCATTAGTTATATGGTCTGTAGCTCCACTATCTGGAACCCACGGAGCAGCAGAACCATATCTTGGTGCTTGAGTAACATATGCCCGAGGAGAAGAAGAAGCCTAAGAAGTTGAAGCCTGTAAACGTCTAGGTGGTTGAGGTCGAAAATTTCTGTCAAAACGGTTCCATCACAGGTGAGCTGTGTGTCCAGGTTTGTCACATAATTGGCAAGGCAGTGTTTGGCGAGTATTACCATTCAGCGGAAGTGCAGAGTTGGTACGTTGTTGATAAGCAGAACTTGTCAAGGTGGACTTTGCAGATGAAGTAATATTGGCAACAGGTTGAGAGTGCAACAACTTGTTTTGTTGCTCCACACGCAATTCAAAAGTAAGAAGATAGGTTATGAAATCTTCAAGTTTCATCGTATCCATTGATGTAGTAAGAGACGTAACAATGGCATCATATGATGTATCAAAGCCGGCAAGAATATAGTTATGCAGTTCGGTGTTAGTAACTGTAGTATAAGCAGTAGCTCAAATATCGACAATATCACGAGCACGATCAATGTATTCCCTCATAGAGAGAGATCATTTCTTCAAAGCTCTTAGTTCACATTGTAGATGGTGAATATGAACATCAGATTTAGAGGCAAATAGAGATTCAAGAGATAACCAAACTTCGTGTGAGGTAGTTAAACGATGACCCTTTCTTAAAACAGCAGGAGTTAAAGAGGAAAAGATCCACCCGAGAAGAATTCGATCCTGTTTGATTTAGGGAGCATATTCAGGATTATGGTTTTCGGTGTTTTCAAGAGTCGCAGAAGGGTAGGGCTTGTCACCATTAACATAACCATCCAGGTCATATCCTTGACGGTAGGGTAGAAATTGAGAACGCCAAAGAGAATAGTTTGTTTCATCTAGTTTAACAGTAATGATGTGATGTGGTTGAGAGAAAACTGAGAAAGACATCATAGATTGAGTAGAACCTAGAACTGTAGAAATTGTAGAACTGTAGTAGATGCGAAAGACATGGAGAATCGAACAAGGATGATACCAAGTCAAATTTAGGTATTACAGGTAAAGATAAAGAGAAGAGAATAAAAGAAGAGAGTTTAGAAGAATCGTTCAATATATTTTTCACAGTATGTTTTACAAAGCATCGACCATGTATATATATGTACAGACTCTTTAGAATCCTAAAATACTTAAAGACTTGTAATACAAGTATTTCCTAATGTTAACCTTTCATAGAATACAATACATTCTATGTATAAGAGCTTCTAGAATATTACGTAACTGATGTTGTCCTAACACTACCATTACACCTCAATCAAACCCACTTCCATGGCCTTATCTTCAACCAAATTCGAAATATAAATCTTGATTCAACGAAGATTGGGTATTAATGTTTTGAGTTAAATTTATTTGTATCAATGATGATGGCGGCCGTGGTACTCCAAATCATATAATTTTACTAAACCTCCTACTCCTCCTCTTCCGATCCAACCTTTAATTCCTGAGTATGTTCTAGAATCATTGTACAAAAATTTGAGTCACAATGATGCTATATCATTATCATCGTCATTTATTGCTTGATTTGAAGAAATTTCACCTCAACCTCAACTATTACAAGAGGTGCTTGTTTCATTTTAGGGTTTTTTTGTATCTAATTTTCAATTAGAACATGATTTCTAAAGAATTTGGTTTTGATTTTATGAATATCAGTTTTCAAAAGATTAACAGAAATGGAAGTTTTGAATAATCTGTCTTTTTATGTTTTTGTTGAACATCAGTTCTTATGTAATTGTTATTCATGGATGTAAAGTGTTGTTGTGGTAGCTTTTGCTGGTATTTGATGAAAACAGTAAGGTGGAGGATATTTTCTTTGAAGGAATTACATTCAGCTACAAACAATTTTAATTATTATAATAAGCTTGGAGAAGATGGATTTGGTAGTATTTATTGGGGAAAATTATGGGATGGATCTCAGGTATTTTTTATGCGAATTTTCTCTATTTATTAAATGCTTTTGGAAATGACTGATTATTGATTACAAGAGGAATTAAGTGTGGAAGAGGAAATTCTAGTTGCCCTTATGGAGGTGTATCATGTGTAGTGCGTCAAAGGTAGCAGTACTGTCATTATCCATCCTTGCAATGTGATATATACCTCACAAAGAAATGAGCTCGAGAGGTCCTAGTATTGTTTGTACGCAATCACTATTTACAAAAAAATGATGCTTCGCATTTGTGTTTGTGCGAGAAACTTTTTTTGAATATAGGTGAAAATGAAAATAGTAGGGGCATATGGGGTGATGCAGTGTATGTGCCCAGCAACTGTTTCACTAGGACAATCAGCATATTGATGTACTTGATCAGATAACGTACGATGGCTGATTACATACTGATTACACATTTGTTCTCTTAATGCAATGGTTGAGAAAATAATAATAATTTCCAATACCTTTCTTCTTTATGTGACTTGAGTATAAGAGTTCATCCAGTCAATGGTCTAAATATGAAATTACTAAGTTCTTCTATTTAATTAGCTTTGTACTGGAGACGTATTAGCGATTTACTTCTTATTGTGTAGCTTCTTATGTGTGCAACATTTTAAATCAGAGTTCTGAATATGTTTTACGAGCAAAGTGAATGAAACTGCTGGTAGGAGTTTAATTTTGGGCATCATTTAGCCACCTTTGTGCTGGTTAAAGTAATTATAGAGTTTTATGTCATCATCTATCTTTCTAGAAGGACTTTACTTGCACATTGCCACCGAAGTATTGATTTGAGGGTTCTAGTCTAGTCCCTTTCAGTGTCTTTTAACTCTTTAATATAATTGCATTTAGACTAGGTAGAGATCTTAGTGTGTAAAGTCTTCTTAGAAGTATTGTCAGAATGGGGAATTGATAGATTAATCATCGAAGGCTTTGATGGCATAACCGGCTTGGAAATCTATTTTTAGGGTTCTAGTATGGATTTCTGCTGCAGCACCATTATGGTCGTTAGATAAGATAGTAAGCTTAGTGCCTTAGGTGTCATGCATTAATTGGTACTTTATCCTGTTGAATGTGCGTATAGTTTTATTTGAGCCATTCTGGATGAGTTGAACTGACTGACTTATGTAATATGATTACAGATTTTTATGGGACACAGGTTTGCGCTTTGTGGTTGTGGATAGTGCCCAAGATACTTCAGACATATGGAGATAGTCTTATTTAATATTGGATATATGTTGATGTTGCAGGACATTAATGAGGAATGGATATCCGACAGAACACATTTATGTTATGATGGACTGAAAAGTCAGAGGTTGAATGATCCCATGATTCTTGGTCCTGATGGATGCTTCAAGTCTGTGAGCTGGCGTGATGCCCTTGCCGTGGTTGCAGAAGCTTCTCATCAAGTATTACCCAAAGAAATTGTCGGTATTTGCGGGGAAGCTGTCTGATGCAGAATCCATGATAGTTTTGAAAGATTTGTTGAACAAGATGGGTTCAAACAATGTGTGGTGTGAAGGAAATGGCATGAACCCTCAAGCTGATTTACGTTCATGATACCTTATGAACAGTAGCATAAGTGGTCTTGAAAAGGCAGATGTTTTCCTTTTTGTTGGTACTCAGGTATGTGGTTTGAAATCTTTGAAGTTTTAATGGAGTTATACAAGACAAGGACCAGTAATTCGTAACAAAAGCAGTGGAAAAGGCATACAAAGGAGGGGATAATGGAGATGAAATCCCTTTTGTTGTAGTCGTTGTTCGCAATAATCAAGTAGTTGTGAGCTGTCACAACATGGTTTCGAAGCATACCGATCTCACTACCCATGTTGAAGTTACTGCAATAAGAGAGGTTAGACCTGAAAGCCAATTTTACTTTTATTATCTTGTCAGAAATATATTAATACAAAGTATATCTGAATTTTCACATGTTATTTGACTGTATGGATAAATAAAAGCATTTAAGTCTTGTTAGATATTTTGTCGTGCCGAGGTAATGTAGCTTGTTTAACTTAAACCAATTTTGTTTTCATAAGTTTTTTCCTTTATTTTGCTGAAACCAATTTTGGTTTCATCTAATTATTGGTATTTTTGTTTTAGTTTATGTCACTGAAACCAATCTTGTTGGTCATATGATAGATTTTTTTATTGAAACAGGTGGTGGTCGGCGACGGCGGCGCTGGTGGTGGTGGCCGGAGGTAGTGGTCGTTGGTGGAGGTGGTAATCTTAATTTACTCTTGAGTAAGAATATTAACAGCCTGGGATGGAAATATATACACCATCACAGTAGTTTTTAGAAAAACATTTGAGCCCAGAAAGTGTTGGAAAAGGAATATTAAAACAGTCAAAGGAAATTTATGATGAAACCAATTTCGGTTTCATCTAAATTTGGTGAAACCGATTTTGGTTTCATCTAATTTTGTCTTAATTTCTTTGAAAATTTCGGTGAAACCAACGTTGTCGGTGATAAATAGTATTCTGTTGAAACAAGTATTGGTTTTATCTGCATTTGATCAATATTTTTTGAGTTTTTCTTGATGAAACTAAACTTAGATGAAATCAAAAGCAGTTAAACCAGTTTTAGTTTCATCAATTATTTTTCTTTAGTGATATAGAGATGAATTTTTTTTTTGATGAAACCAAACAGTTTTTTGATGAGACCAGTTTTGGTTTCATCAATTTTTTTTAGTGATATAGAGATGGATTGTTTTTCTGATGAAACCAAACAGTTTTTTGATGAAACCAGTTTTGGTTTCATCAATTTTTAGTTACGAAGGTAATGATATTGGTGGTTATGGTGCAACTAGGGGTGGTAATGGCGGTGGTGGTTGGCGTTGGTGGCGGCTAGTGGTGGTTGGATTTCTTGGAGGCGGAGGTGGTGGTGGTTTTATGAATATTTGGTGGTGGTGGTTGGTGGCTGATGCTACTTTAAGTTGCTGGTTTTGGAAGTGGCTCTGGGTGCTGGTTGGTGGTGACGGTGGTATGTGTGCTGGTTGGTGGTAGTGGTGGCGGTAGTGGCGACGGCGGTAGTAGCGGTGATGGTCGGTGGTGTTGGTTGGTGGTGGTGGTGGTCGGCGGTGTTGGGTGCTGGTTGGTGGTGGTAGTCGCTGGTGGCGGTGGTGGCGATGGCGGTGGTGGTCGACGACAGTGGTGGCAACGGCAGTGGTCGGCGATGGTGGTGGTGAGAGGCGATGGTGGTGGTGGGCGGCGACGGTGGTGGTGGCGCGGCGGTGGTGGTCGGCGTGGCAGCGGCGGTGGTGGTGGCGCGGTGGCGGTGGTGGTTGGCGACGGTGGTTGGCGGTGGTGTTGGGCGGTGGCGAAGGTCGGCGGCGGATGGTGGGCGGTGGTGTTGCTAGTTCATGGTGGTGGGTTGTTGTTGTTGGTGATAATATAATAAAAATTAAAAGCGGGGTTGATTTTTGTTTTTGTCGGAGTGATTTAAACTAGAAGGGTAATATAGACAATTTATGTTAAATGGGATTTTTGTGAACAATTTGTTTTGTTGGAGTTTTTATGTATGGATAGTGACACCTTTGATGTTGTAACCTGGGGACTATTTTGAAATACTGATTTGAAGATATAGAGCGGATAAAATCAGTAATCTTATACAAGTATATATTGGGAAAGAAAGAGTACAATTTTTATTAATGGAGATGGTTATAGAATAGTGATGTCTAGCTACCATATTGATAACTCGTTGAAGTCAAGGAAAGAAACATGCCAGTTAAATGAGTTTGACTTTTTTTTCTACGCCAAGAAAAAGAAAAAGAAAATAAGAAAAACTTCGACCCGAACTCCCATGGTCACCATGTAAACAGTACATTGTGATGAATGTAGTTAATCTGAGCAAAAAAAAAAAGTCTTTATATACCGAGAAAAAAACCACACTAAAAAACCGCCACACGCAATGCATGGCTCCTGCAAGTCTCCCGAGAGACAGGTATTGGGACCCACAAAAAATAACTGTGAGAGACGGTTTTGTCATAATTTTTTTTCTCGGTTCATAGAGAACCACTGTAATTTGAGATGAGATCTAGCCGAAACTCCCAGTCTCAGACATTGACCGAGATGAGTCTCCCAATCTCGGCGAGATAAGATTTTGCTGAGAACCTAGTCGCGCGGGCCAAAAATTTGTCGAGACAAGTGTCGAGTCGAGATTAAGTATGCATATTTCATTATTAAAAAATAATATAAACATCAGTAGATCCCAAAAAGGTCCCACATCCCCATGAATTTATGTTAATCCTAAAAGATTAGATTTTCTTTTGTACTTATGAAGGGCAAGTTCCAATTAGTCTGTTTTTTTCTCTTTTTTTTTTGATCAAAAGAGAAATTTTATTAAGACCAAGAAGAATTTTGATCAAAAGAGAATTTTTTTTAAGAATTTTGATCAAAAGAGAATTTTAATTAAGAATGAGAAGAATTTTGATCAAAAAAGAAGTTTTATTAAGAATGAGAAGAATGCAAAAAGTTTCTGCCACAGGTAGAAGAAAATAAAAGAAAGCTACAGATTACATGAAGATAGAATCATAAGTATTAATCACAGAACTTGAGAAATTCAAGTGAATATGATGTCCCGCTGCAGCTTCCCAAGCTAGGACAGAAGATTTAGCTTCGTGAAACAAGTCATTATCTGTTTTATAAAGATATTGGGTTTTGTAACATCTACAGTTCCGCACTCTCCAAATCGTATTAATAATTTCTACCGGAATAAAATCCCATATGTAATTACTAGAACTAGAGAATAAATTATGATGCCACATCTCCGCTAAGATCTTCATAGAACCAGGTAGAACCCACAACCAACATGTATTAGGTATCAAACTAGACCATATCTTGTATGCAATCTTATAGTGGAGAAATAAGTGGTCTTGCGAATCAACACAAATTCCACATAAATCACAAGAATTATACAGGTCCATACCTTTATGTAGAAGTACATCTATGATATTCAACTTACCATGAATTAGACTACATATTAAGATATTGACTTTAGGCGGTATTGCAGACTTCCAGATAAAATAATAGGGAAAATTGTCGACACCATATTCACTAACCAATTTTGCATAAAGTGACTTAGATGTAAAGACCCATGTTGTGATGAGTCTCCATCTTCTCGTGTATGGAAATTCATCCCTTGATGGTGGGTTGTCGCCCATAATAATGAGAAGTGTCGCGTAATCTTCCACTTTTGAAGTATGAAGAACTCTCTAGAAATCAAACTTCCAATTTCCATCCGAAGATATCATGTCTGCTAACTTGATGTTTATATCTCTTGATAATCTATAGAGATTTGGATAAACGGTTGCTAGAGGGAGTTGTCCACACCATATATCTTTCCAAAAAGCAATGGATCTACCTGAATGTAAAAACAATGTGAAATTCTCATTGATTAAGCCCGTCGTTTCAGCAATGCTCCGCCAACAAGAAACCGCATAAAATTGAGTTGTTTTTCCGGGATTCCAAAAGGAGAATCCCATGCTACCAACACCATTTAGCCAATAATGCTTGATTCATTAACTTAAGATCGCAAACACCAAGTCTACCTCTCTCTTTAGGTGCACGGACCATTTCCCAGTTAACTAAATGAGATGTCTTTGCATCATCCTTGAACTCCCACGAAAAGTTTCCCATCTTCTTTTATAGGATTTTGATAACTGAAGCAAGGGCCTTAAACAACGAAAAATAATAAGTGGGAAAAGAAGACAAGATACATTTTAAAAGAGCAAGTTTACCTCCTCTTGATAAAGATATCCTTTTCCAGAAGGATAATCTAACATCAAACTTCTCTAAAATTGGATCCCAAATTACTTTCGAGCCGGACTTTGCACCGAGAGGCATTCCCAGATACATAAAAGGTAAGCAATCAGTTAAACAACCAAATTCTTCAGCCAAGATAGCTAAGTCAGGTCTATCTCCAACAACTATATGTCTAATTTTGGATGTATTTACCTTTAGACCAGCAATGAACTCAAATCAATGTAATGCAGAGAACAAGTTATGTAACTCTTCATTGTTATTATCCACAAAGAAAATAATATCATCTGCATAATAAAGGTGATCAACTATGATGCTTGTGGGTGCAATTGAGAAGCCACTGAATAAACTTTGATTAGATGCTTTATCCATGGATCTAGAAAAACATTCCACAGTAAAATTAAACAAAAGAGGAGAAATCGGACAACCTTGTCTAACTCCCCTTGTATTTGTGAAGTAGCCAAAGGAAGACTCGTTAATAAAACCGAGAAGGAAGAAGTAGAATAACAAAACCTCAACCAATCACAACATTTCCTACCAAAGCCCATTTGTTGTAATAGCATTTCGAGATATTTCTAGTTAATTCTGTCAAAATCCTTCTAAAGATCAATTTTGCACACAATTCCAGGATTTCCAGACCTAAGTCTAGAGTCCACCAACCTATTAGCAATTAAGGTACCATCAATTATTTTCCTTCTAGCTAATACTTTTGTTATGATCTTGTAAACGCTTGTAAGAAGACAAATAGGTCTAAAATCTTTTACAGTCTAAATATGATATTTTTTAGGTACAAGCTTAATGAAAGTGCAGTTATGTTTAAAGTTGATAATACCTATAGTGATGAAACGCCGACATTTCTGAAAGAAAAGTATAGAAAAACCACCTGGACTCGGAGCTTTATCATTAGATAAGTCACTGATAGCATGCAAAACCATTTCTTCCGTGAAATCAGCTTCTAATATAGATGCTTCCGTAGAGGATATAAAATCAAATTCAATCCCTTATAAATCAGGTGATACAACGATGTGTTCCTATCCCCTTCTTGTAACCATTTATTATTTGATTTTATTTTACATGCAGTTTCCTCCATCTTTGAAATCTTTTCTAACTCCACTTTGTTCTGAAGTTGCATAATCTGCTCCTCTTCAGTGAGAATATTATCTTCCGCAAGTCCATGAAGTGTTTGTATATCAGAAAAAATAACATTCAACTTTGTGTTGATGTGACTAAATACCTCTATGTTCCTGATTTTTAGCTTCAAGTGCTTTTAACTTCAACTAAAGAACAATGCTAGGAGTACCTGCAAAACAAAATTAAAGCCACCAATCTTCTAATAATTATAAGAATTCATTCTCCAAGAACCCAGTAACTTCAAACCTAAAAGGACTCGGTACCCAGGATCAGTCTGAAATGTATAAAAGGAGTGGGATATGATCATAGGTGGGTCTGGCTTTGGCTAATTGGGTAATAAAAGGGAAGTGTTGTTTAAATGATGGGGAGATAAGAAACCTGTCTAATCTGCATATTACTGGGTTTGCTTGACCATTTGACCAAGTGTATTGCTCCCTTTAAGGGTAGGTCAATCAAGTTATGTTCAACTATGAAATTGTTGAACTTCTGCATACTTTTTGTAATCTTCTTGCAATTCTTTTTCTCAGCACACTTGGTTATTTTGTTGAAATCTCCACCAATACACCAAGGAAGATTAATCTAATATCTATAGAAATTATCAAGCTCAATCCAAAAATCAGTTCGCTCAATAGGTTTGTTCGGCCCGTAAAAATTCATGAGAACCCACTGAAATTGGTCAAGCTTGTTTGTACAAAGTACTGAAAGAGTGTATTCACCAACGAGTGAGTCAGAAATTTCCACAAAGTCTCTATCCAAAATAACATACAACCCAAGCTCCCTCCTGATTGTTGTAATGTCCATCCAACATTCTTGTACCCACAAATATGCTTAATGTCCCAAGATGAAAAATGCATCATTTTTGTTTAATGAAGCATTCTAATGGGAGCTCTAATCATTGGTATCATTCTGTGAACCACTGTCCTTCTACATCTAGAGTTTATACATATAACATTCCAAGTTAGTATCTTAAGACTCATTTAGAACAAGATTTTCCCTTAGAAGTAGTTGAACCTCTTGCTCCGGAAGGAGGAGAATCAACTACTTCAACTAAGATACCAAGCCTCTCTAATTCATTCTGCAGGTTTAAAGGTGTAACAGGCTGAGACACATTATCCAAACACACACCTGAACAATATCACCTGAGATGTCAAATGTAGAGGGTTCAAAGCCTGGTGGAAATTCAGGCGTGCTTGTATCCAAAAATTCCATGTACAGATATATTGTGTAGACCTTCAACACATATAACATTCTGAAAAACAAAGTCTTTATGGATTTATTTCTTTATTAGAAGGATGTGAATGGGTTTGATAATTGGTCCGGACTTGGAAATCTTTGAAAATAAAAATTTTCTGATATGATTCGGCATTGTAGGAAAGCAAATGCCAAGTAACAATTAGTCTTAAACCCAAATGTCTTCATCAATTACTTGATTATCCATTTTCTGTGTGGTTGGGTGTTTGATCCGTGTACTAATGGATTGAATGCGTATGTGGAGTAAAGTATCCATCGGACATTCACATCTGTTGAGCTTATAGCTATTATTTTTTGGTATGTTTATCTGGTTCACTAATGTTAATATTAGTTGCTTAGTTGAAATACTAGTATAAATCTCATGACATTATTATAGACTGCATTAGAAATTAGATCATTATATAGGTTTTCCCTATTTTCCACCCCACTTTTCCTATTTGCCATCCCTCTCACAATTTCTAAGATTAATTCATTTTTGAATTTTTTTTTCCTATATACCACCTACAATAGTCAATTAACTATGACCTTGGAGAAGATTTCTATAGGGACACCCTTGAAAAACTAGGTGTAACTTAACCATAATCCTAAAAACACTATGGAATTAGTTATAACTTGAGCTTCAGTTGAGCTTATATGACGGACCGGAAAATTACGCCTAGCGCGCCAGGGCGCGAAGGCCATAACTCCCCCGTTGCGCCATAATGATGCTACTTACCGGGCCTTATAGCTAGGAAAATGCATGTACATTTGCCCTTGCAAGCATGCTCGTGGAGCATGATGCAGCTAAATTAGGTTCCACACCGTTCCAACTTACCCTTGTTCCGCGAAGGGTTTATTAAGAAAATAAAAACTTTCCTAAAACGACAAAAATGGCATTTTGAGGCCCTAAAAAATGGAATTTTGCTAAAATTCCAAGCCCTTGATGCATAGATAATGTCTTGATCATTGATCCGTTTCTAATCAATTTATACCCGTCTTCAGCTAAATTACGACACTCGGGTCTTTTTAGCCACAAAATAGGTTGTAGCTTGCTCATATGCATCAACTTGTCCTTATCATGCCAAGGGGTGCAGCTATCAGGCTCATGCCGTACTTTCCTCAGGCTTATGAAAGCTCCGCTAACTTGCATATTGATGTAGCTTACTTTCGAGGCCATACCCAATGCGCCATTGGTACATTCCTAAGTCGAACGCCTTGATAGGAAGTACGAGCATCCAAGGAATGCAATGCAAATGAGAGGCCAGTATGCCGCAATCATATCTCAATTAGATGATATGAGCGACAAAGTGCTTGACCGACAATGCTGCAACTCATTGCGGCTTCCTACGTACCCTTCCCTACTCTAAAGGTATCAAGCACAAACCGTAATTCATTCTTGAAGGGGCAGAAAATTAAACCAAATCGTTTTCAAGGTCGCGGCTTAGCATTAATGATAATGGCCTAGTCCGTATAGGACGTTTCGACAAAATGCATAAAGGATATGCATCATCAAGTCCATGGCATGGCATAGTAATTCCCATGCTTAACATGCTCCATTGGCGAGGCTACACAAATATAAATGAGGCCTAAGCATCATTTACACCGTTCCGGTTAAGCTATGAAGCTTACTTGGTGCATGGTCCGCATATGCAGCTTCAACAGACTACCCCTCCCTATATATGTTAACTTGCAATTTCTACAACTTTGGAAAGGGGAGAAAATTGACATGCTTGCTTCACTATTCATGGACGGTGCGATGTATTCCTTAATACCCGGCCAAGATGGCTGCACATTCAGTTCTGTCCTATAGGCCAATTGCGATGCCCGACCATGATGGCTGAACATTTCCTAAGCGAGGTCCAGTGAAGGGTCGTGATGGTTGTATTCCATCTTTGGTCTATAGGTCACTCCATTGTCATCCGTGATGGCTATACTTTTCCAAGGCCAGCCTGCTCTGGCCTGTTGCGATATTGGCCATAATCCAATGACCTGCGTAATGCGCCATTGTGGCGTTACTTTGTTCTAGGCCAGCCACCCAACTGGCCTGGAGCATCTTTGGTGCGAGATTGGCTCTAGGACAATGTTCCTCTTAACACGCAAAGGCGCTTGATATGAAGCTTCATACACTAGTGAAAAACCAAAATAAAAATTCTGCCAGAAAAAGCCTTACAATCACTAAAATGACTGCTTACGGGAGCCCCAATTTTGTAGTCTTATTTCCCAAAAAGACTTTGCCTGGGAGCACTTGAATCTTTTCAAAAAGGACTACCTTGAATAGTACTGGTACAACTGCTAGAGGGAGACGTTTATATTGAATAGATTTCATTAAAAAAAAAGTGAAAATGATTCAGCAGAATCAGGTGAATCAAAATTGTTACTTCAAAACAGCATTAATTAAAATATTAAATTGATAATAAATTTAAAACTGAATGTATATTAAAAACTGCTAACAGTTTACAACTTTAACCATCAAAAATACTGAAGTTGCAAATCCGACAACTTCAAATGCTAACATTTATATTTATATTACAAGCTTAACTACCACAAAGCTTAAACACGAAGTTAAAGCCAAGACTTCCCCATCTATGCTTTCGTTTACTAAAGGCACGGAGAAGAGATCAACGTTGAAAGCTACCATCAATTGCAAGCAGGAATCAAAAACAGGTTGCAAGTTCAATGAGAGAGTATATGATAAACCAAGGAACGTCAAATGTGATAGCCAACATAGAGGAGCGCCCATCATGACCAATAGTTCAGCAGGACATCAAAATCATGTCTGGAGAAAAGGTCATGCAACAGGTGTGGCAGTAGACAAGCAATCATCTTTGAGTTAGCGGTCGAATTACAGATATTAGATTGAGCGCAACACCTTAATGAAATAACAAAAAGAAATGAAGAGAAAAGAAAAAGCATTACCCACGAAAAGAAGAATGTAGAGTTATTAAATGGGTACAACGAATGGATGCTTCAGATAGAACACCACATCCCTTCAATTCTAGCAGCACCATCAGATGTGTGTGTCAAGTGCCTCTATTTAGGGTATACACCGAAATTTAGATACCCAATACCAACCTAAAATAGCAAAAAAATAGAAAAAAATCGTGTCTGTTAGTAGATTGTAATTGAAAAATGAGAACTGCATAAAGAGATATGGATACATAATAGACTTCGTTGAAGGAGGACACACGAAGAATAAGAAGCTAGGGATGTATAGCAGAACGAGATACTAGGGATGTACAGCTGAATTTTACTGCCGTTAATGTTCAGCAAGTACCAAAAAATCAACCAGTAAGCATGTCAAGATAATTATATGTTAGTTCACAAACCTCGCAGTAGTCGAGGGACGATGACATGAGCTTCGCAATCAGTAAGGTCAGCTTTTGGAAAATAATTGCATTTCAACACCAGTCTTCTTGGTTTCCCGCTTTTGCAACACGAATTTCTGCAGAACCAGAAAATCACAACTTCTGTGCCCGAACTTTCTAGAACTTTTACCTATGAGAATACATATGGTAGCTTTCACTCTGACGAACATGGAGTGAGTTCGATATAATAGATGAAAGCAGAGGTGTGCTTAAACTCAAATCAGCAAACCTTTAAGAAAAACGTGGATGTTCAGGAAAGGAAACGACATCTAGCATAACGAAAATGGAAATAAGTATCTTACTTTCGGCAATGCACTAGTCTGACAATATGCAAGTGAGTTAGGTATAGTGACACTGCTACCAATAACCCACAATTATGAAGTTCCAACACTTACCCAAAGAATTAAACACTATAGTATCGTCGAAGCCAAAGTTATACCCCGCAATTGACAAGCTTCAGAACGGTCAACATTGGCATTCTTACAGACTTCATACACAAGACAGCAAACATAAAACATAAATATACATTATACACGCGACGAGAGAAAATTTCAATGGACATAATAACAACACATAAAAGGGAAGTACAAACCTCAAGAGAGATGTTGTGACAATAGGATGCATTGAGAAAATGAAGATTGGGACAAGCTTGAGCACTTTCACGAAGGGTTTCGTCACTAACACATAAACAACTTGACATATCCGAGGATGTCAGTAGAGGACATGATGTAACAGCAAAGCCATGAACGTGTGCAGTATGCATATACATAAATTGGCAAGTAGGGAAAATGTAAAGAATTTGGAAAGGATATTAGAAGCTCCTAACTATTTGACAGTGTCCTCTAATCGCAGTTACACTAACCTTTGGGTGTGCTCAGGCCACTTTGGCACACGCAAACTTTCCCAATTCCTTGGTCTAAAATACAATTACAGTTGCGACGAAGCCTTTTCCATTAGACTTCCAATCCTTACATAAAACAAATTCAGTAAGAAACAAACTAAAAACCATATACTACCCATTAAAACACCATTCGCACCATGCTATCACCATATATATCATATCAAATTACTCAATATAATACCAGAATCACATAAGACTTTCAATCCTAACAAAACAGAGTGTGCAGACATTTCTTGTGTCCATCAAAAACAAAAACATCTATTGAGAAATTAGTACTTACATAAACTACTCTTCTTATCCTCAAGAGAAATCCCTGCAAACATCAAACACCAAAAATTCCATTATCAAGATTCATATCAAATCCTATTTCACACGTACAACAATCAATTTAAAGGGCTAAAACCACATACAATTAAAAAAAATCAACAATTAAAAAAAAACTCTAAAACTCAACACCCTAAACCCCAAACTTCTTGATTGCCTTTACTGTCTATTACAATATCTGAATCGCCGGAAACAAAAAAACAAAAAGCGTTTCAGAAATCAAATCAACATCAAAGAATAGATCTAAAACAAAGCATAAGATTAAGATGTGTATATAAGAGACATCAACCAATCAATCATCATCAGAAAACAACAAAAATCAAAATTGAAGAAAAAATAGAAAATAACAAAACCTCTGCAGTGTTCTACCTCATAAAGAAGAAAATTGGCATCATAAACATCTTTTCTTTCATCTGCAAACACTGACACTCGACCTCGAATAGATCTAGTGAAGTGAAGGACTATTAGGGTTTTGAAATTGGGAAATTTTGGGTTTTTTAAGAGATAGTGAGAAGATGAAGTAAGGGGTTTTATTTAATGATGATGAATACAATTCAAGCTAGGGTTTTTCGTTTTGATGTTGAGAAAGAAACTGTTGAATTTGGATTTGTTAGTGAATTTAGATTTTGTGGAGGAGATAAAGAATATGGAGAAAGGGGGTTGGGTTATAGGAGACATAGAAAGGAAATCAATGGATATTTTTCGATTTTAGAAGAGGGAGTTTTTGGAAGGAGAGGTTTTTCAGATTTGTTTCATGGAGGAGATGAAGATGGAGCAGTAGAACGAGAAAAAAAGAAGAAGGGCGAGAGAAACTGACAGAGAAATGAAAGATGAGGCATACTACAAAAAAGAGGGACCACATAAACTAGTTTCTCCCGCAGACTTAACTGGAGTACATGTGGAATTATTTTTTTCCCTAAATTACCCCAAAATATTATGACTTCCATGGGAGCTCTTTTTGTTTTTATCACAAAAACGTCTATCTCTGGAAGACCGTTTCATAAAGATTATCTTCAGAAGTCCTATCTGTGATGCCATAAGAGACTTAATAAATTCATTTTCCACTAGTGATATCATGTCATGACGTATCTTTGAGCATGCGCCATGCTAGAATTTTGGGGTGTTACGGCTTATATATTGAAAAGCTCTCAAATTTCTTTCCCTCAAATCGCCCTAAATATTGTTGTTGTAACAACTTTCCAAACTAGAGCCATTCTACCTGTACCCATTTTACTTCATGAGTTTATAAAACTACAAATATTTTGAAGAGTTACCCATTTCATCCTAAATTCACCAATGAAATGTGCTAGAGCACTGCTCGGTCGAACTCGCAAGCGTTGCTATCTCAAGCTTGTTTGTAAAGTGTAGGTGATCAAAACTGTAAGTTTTGGTTTCTAGTCTACTTATAACTATGTCTTGGATTATGATAGAATGTGTAGTTGAGCTTTAGACTTCACGGCGTTCATCGATTGAAGACGAAGATCTACAGAGGAGAGCTTGGAGGAACTTCATCAACGAAAGGTATGTGGACACTAAAACTTATCCATAACTCAGAAGTCTATTCTATTTTATCAAATGAAAGGGGGTAATTCCACAAATGAAATACAAATGAAAGGGGGTAATTC
The DNA here is from genome assembly GCF_003573695.1 of Papaver somniferum. Taxonomy (NCBI): domain Eukaryota; kingdom Viridiplantae; phylum Streptophyta; class Magnoliopsida; order Ranunculales; family Papaveraceae; genus Papaver; species Papaver somniferum. The sequence continues at coordinate 128,649 of NW_020647637.1, read as the reverse complement.
CTATGACAAGAATGCTATCATCCAATTAATTAGTTTGCATTAATCAATAATTTCTTAAAAATATTATTTTAATTTTAGTTTAACAAACTTACCAATTTCAAAGTTCAGGAAACGGAACGTGTGGGTCGTTGTCCACCACCTTTCTATCAATATTCTCGTAATAACGCTATTGTGTTTTATGTGCTTTACATTTAATAAAACTGTACGGTAGGGATCTATCCACTCTTTCTCGGACTGACAGGCGTACATCTAGATAAATAGTGTTTAAGTCTTTGTATCCACCTCTCATTTTATAACATCCGGACAGCTCTTGATCTCCCGACACATGACTTGGGATCAAGTCTGGACCAGTGCAGTCAAAATCGCTCTCCGAGGCCGATTAGTCGCTGAGTAATTGTTATACATTATGTAATCGATGCGATTTCCGATCCCAAACCATTTTCGATTTTCAGCGACTAAGGTGGCCTATATTTTCCAATTTAAATAGATATTTAAGGAAAACGAGTTGACGATTTTCCAAGTTGTCCTTGTATGCACTCAAAATCAGAAAATAAAAATCTCGTAATACCTCATATGCGAGTTATCAAATGTAGAATCCTCAAAAACATGATTAATAAGTTCAATATAATAGGGTTACACATCGAATTACATGATTGTGTTAAAATTAAAAATTTTAATTACATACACAAGTCATGACACTGAATAGTAATTCGTAAGTTTCTAATGGATAGGTTTTAAGTATTGGGCCGAGTTTTGCGATTCTCAAGTCCGAACTCATTACTCCTCATTCCAAACTTCCCAACTGAATATGACTGAGGACTGATTTCGACTACTTTGGTCTAGACCAACAATTACATTCGGCGAAGCACACTCTGCATCACGATTTTGAGTATAATCGACATTGGTAGCAGGCGCCGGTATTCTTTCATCTTTTCGATCTCATTTTCACCTTTTACTATCTATGAAAGCCTTCATTTTTCTTAATGTATATATACCTAAAAATTGTAAATAACAAGTAGAAGATTTTGTGTAGAAAAATTATGAAGAAGAGAATGGTGTGGTGTGAGTGAAAATGGTTGAAAATGGAGGTTTTTGTATGATTTGAGAGTTGTAGCCGTTAAGAATAGAGCCGTTGGGTTTTTACCTGCTGGCGGATCTTGTCACCCCGCCCGTGGTTGACTATCCTACGCCCGCAGCCCACGCACGAGCCTTATCTACTCGCACGCTTCTTTATCTGCCACCCAGACCACCTTTGCCATCCACCAGGCTTTGCAACAACAACAAAAAAAGATTCCGTTTATTTTCATAGGAAACCCCTAGTGGACGATCACAACTAACTCTAATCCGGAGGGCAGATGTATAAGCCTTGTAAATACCAAAGTTATCTTCTTTCATTTTGGCTCCGCCGTCTCCGCAGTGAAAGAGAAATCAAAGAATACATAACCCAAACCCCAACAATAAACAGCCACAGATCTATCATCTATGATAGTTTTCACAGCTAAATCATGCTCGATTTCAACATCTTCATCAACATAATGAATTCTCCTCTCAAAAAAGTGAAATGTCTTTTTACCCAGGTCTTTCTTGGTGGTCTTTCATCGTTGTTTCCGGTGCATCCTTCGGTATTCTGGCTCTTTTTGGGGAAATCTGGATGGTAATATTTTGATTTCACGATTCATAATTTTCTTGTTTTTCTTTTCAAATAATTTGTCTATTCAGATGCAATGTTATTTTATTTTGGTTAGATTTATTTTATTATCATGAGATATATTCATTTAAACTTAGCATAATCAGTACGATGTTTTGGATATGTAGTATCTTTTTTGTTGATTCATGTTATGGAGATGACAGGCCCATAGATCTGATCTTATTGTTCATCCTATGATGCAGGTTTTTCGGAGGTGTTTTTGTTTCGAATTTGGGAGTCTAAACTAGATCACTAGTTTTCCACGACAAGGAAGAAGAATAAAAGGTTGAAAGCTGTCAGAACTTTTATTCAAAACTTAAGTTTTGAGTCATTTATGTCTCTTATCCTTTCCCCGACATCCATAAACAACTTCGACTCCTACAGAGGAAATGGTGAAATAAGCAATAGAGGTTTTTCAATAACATTTGTGTATGAAGTTTAGAGGTTAGTCTTCAGAGACACAAGTATGGTTTTCTGTTCGATGCATCATCTGATCAACTGCGGGAGGCAAACATAATAGTATTTGTTGCAGCTGAAGTAAAAAAAGATGATACTAACTATATGACATGTGTTTGTATTTCTCATTATTAGCACTGCTAATGGTTTTCATATTTAAGTACAAATTAGTTTCAATTTTTATTTCCATATCTTAAATTTCTATTCAAGCCTGTTTTTGTGCAATAGTTTTTGCCTTGAAGGTGCCCTGTAGTCTTGCAAAGACTGTCCAATAGTAACTTTGTACCCAACATTGGGTAGGATATTTTAACAGGAAGCACGGTGAAAATTTAGCAGGAAGCACCCTCAATCTATTTCTTTCAACCTTTAATTTTACATTTTTGCTTTTGATCTCGTTGGTTGCACATTCCTCGGTCCCTTCTTATTTGTGGTGTGGTGGATGATTAAATCGTGGCCTCGACTACTCCATCCACTCACTAGCTCAAATCTCTCATGTGGTTGCAGTTGGTTTTCTATGGATTTAGGCATCCAAATATGTGGCAATTGAATAAATGAATCATAAGCTATAATGTCTCTTGTAAATTGTAGTTTGGGACCTTCTGTCAGGGATAATCCAAGGAAAACTCTTCAAGGTCTTGTAATTTGGCATCTACAAGGTCTCTAGTTTAGCTTTCTAGTACAATACTAACTTGCTTTTTCTAGTGAAGGGAATAATTTTAAGAGCCAAGTAATGGTGTTTTCTTTAGTAATTGAAAAGGAACTGAAAGTAAAACATTCAAATACAATTATTTCATGCCTAGCCCAGTCCTACTAAGAAAAACGCAAAATTTAACTGGTCTTATGACATTAATCATTCGATATTAGGTTTCAAAGCTGAGGAGATTGGGTGCCAACCAGAACCAGACTGTGTAGTGTGTACTGGACACCAGAATATTATTTACAACGTGACTTAAGTGGCCGACCCTAACTGACCAAAAATATGCATTGTGACCAAAAATATATATGACCGAAAAATCTGTCACACTAATACTTATTTCCTGACCCAAAAGATGCAGATGCAGAGGGACGTCGTGAGAAGATGTTGCATTGCATTAACTCGTCAAAAGAAGGCTTCAAAGCTGAGGAGATTGTGTGCCAACCAGACTGTGTAGGGTGATATAAATCCCAAAATAAGTTGTCATTTGGGTTGGCGCATAACGTGTATTGTTTCACCCCATTGGCATCAACACTTCCACACAGAGCATTGAGGGCTGTAGGTGTACAACATGGCTTCAACAATGGCTTCACAAACTCGGAGCTTGTACCTTCTCCTGCCTGTTTATTGATTACAGACATAAAAGCACTATAGAGATCGAGAATATGGAATGGAGAATCAGTTGTTTCACTGTTGAGCCTCTGAACGATTTTTTCCAGCAACGTGTTGTGAAAACTGGTGTCACCGTTTAAATGTTTGTCGCACTTTTTGTAGGATAGAGTTCTTGCCTCATTAGGTAGACATCCCAGCGGTTGCATGGTCAGCATAACTACTTTCTTCACTCCTGTCTTTCTAATTTCTCTTAGATTCAACTCCAATTGATCTATGACTTTCGCAACAAACGCTCGGTATCCCTACATTATGTGCACACATAATCAGTACTGATCAGGATTATAAAAGACTGATCTTGGGACATTGCTATCAACTGATATTGACCGGCCAAATTTACAGATTTTTGACATACCTCATGGGTGCCATTGTCTACTGCATAGTACTGTGTGTAGTCATTACCAGCGTTAGAAACAACAGCTATGGACTCGTTAAGGTCGCTTTTGTTGTATACTCCGTCAGCGATATACTGTTTAAAAGCATTCATTTGTGTGGTCATGTTTCCTTCCTTCATCCATGTGTCAAAAACACCGGTACCACCATGGGCGAAGTTCATCCCATTCGTAACCCTTCTCTTGCTTAAATTGTTCCATTTTGTGTAAGGCAGTGGAGTGTCAATTCCCATAAACGACGCTAGTGATCGCAACAAGAGTTAGAAATCAAATTGATCAAAAACATCAATAAATTTTGTTAAGTGAAAGTAAACATTACTTACCGAGAAAATCAGTGAAGATAAGTCCATCGGAATAACGACCAGTCGGGACACCGGGGACTGCCATACCATAAGGGAACTTCCAGCATCTAACAGTAAAGTTGTTATTTCCTGTATCAAGATAAGAATCCCCGAATAGAAACAACTTCGAGGGAGAATGACCTTCGGAACCATGATTTTGTACTACTACTTGTTGATCAGTAACAGAAACCGTTAAGCCGAATAAGAAGAAGAAAAGAACTAGCACTGAGAAAATAAAAGTGAAATTCTTGTGATCGATAGCCATACCCAAATTGTTAACCATATCTGCAAAATCCCAAAAACAAGTCAAAAACCCACACTTTCTCCACAAAATTGGACTCAGTAAAACTGAGTTAAACCGATTCAGATCAAACGAAGAAGACGAATTTCAAAGCAGTAAGAAAAATTGAAAATCAGAATTCGGGATTTAGTAATTCTACCTGCTTTGGGAACAATCCTAATCAACATCTCTTCCTGGCTGCGCTTCCAATCCAAAGCATCAGATAAATTAGTAATCAGCGATCGTTTAATCTCAGCTTCAACTGCAAACGTATCAATTTCACCTCAACTCAGGGGATTTCTGCCTTTAAGATCATATAGCAAGATCAGACGGAGAAAGAGTTTAGTAAACAGAGTGTTTTTTGTTTTGAGATTGCAATTTCATATGATTCAAAGTTAGAATCTTGAAAGACGAAAGAAGATGAGAAGGGAAAAGATCTTGAAAAAAAGAAACTAAGAAAGGTCAAAACCTACTGCCAATACCAACAAGTGAAAGAATCAGAAATCAGGAAAAAAGAAGAAGACTGGAATTGATAGAAGACGAAGAAAATGAGCAGGTTTAGTACATTCTTAATAAAAATCAATTTTTTTCTGCTGCTTTCCACCAACTGTTATATGATTGCTAAAGGGGTTACCAACGATTAGTAGGGGCACTGTTTGAGTGATCCCATGGGTAAGATTGGATTTAATTTTTTTTTGTCTAATCTGAAACGGTATCCCCACTGTTAATTCTGGTAACCCTTTTAGACATCATGTAACTATACACTAAATTCTTTTTTTTATGTTTTGTAAAGATAGTGACTAAATGAAACTCATCCTTTTAACTAAATGCACCCCTCACTTAAAAACCAAACAAAATGCGGATGATTAAAACCTACCATTGATATCATCCTTTTTCTTGTTTCTTCCTTCCCCGTTCGTTTTTGGTTTTTGATAATGGATGCAAATCTAATAGCTGTCTCTTCTTGCCTAATTAATTATCATCGTCATCGATGTGACAGATTAAGTTCAATTCGTGTGAAATTTTTAAAATTGTGATCCACTAAAAAAAATTGAAATTGAAACTAATTTGGAATTAAATTTGTTGTAAAATCATTATAAGTTTACTTTTGAGAAAATTAAATTATAAATGAAATTATTAAACCTTTAATTACATGTGAGATTCCGGGAAATTACTTGACCAAAAATATTCTTTGGATTGCCGTTTCTAATCAAACACGCGTTATTCAAATATAATGACCGAGTGACTTTTAACTCTATCCATTTAGACCTTCTTTTATTTCAATTCAAAGGTCTTCCATTTAGACCTTCTTTGATTTATTTTCTTGACAACACACGAATGCTTTTATGTTTATTTATTGTAATTGTATCCATAATTATTTAGTGTCAATCCGGGTGGTTAATTAATGTTTAATCATGTTAACTTAGAATTCAACTGATCATCATCAACATCATCAAAACATGATTTTTTTTTCTGATTTTTATTTTGGAATAACGTCAATCCAGAATCGGTGGATGTTCATGCACTCGTGATCATGATAGGTTGATAAAATCCTCCGCAAGTGCCAATTGGAGAGAAAAAACTCAAAATTAGTAACTTTTTACTTAAAAATACATCCACAATCAGTGGATATAGTTCTCTGCATGTGCCGATTGTAACAGAAACAAAGTTGAAGAGTTTTTTTATGAACCATTTTTTGCAAGAATCGGTTTACGGAAATTTTTCTTCGTCTGATATCGAAATGACCTCATTCTTTTCTTGTTGAACTTGTATTTCCATTCTCCACGATGTAGAGACAAAAAATTCTTGACTTGAACAAGTTCTAATTGGTATTGGATCCAAGGATTCTATCTTTGCATACCATATATACTCTTAAACCAAGAAAATTTTGGCATTTCCTTTAACTAGAATCGGTCTATATAAATGTCGACATCGAACGATTTTAAGTTTGATTTACTTTAACCACGAAGAACATCAAAAATGATATATCGACGTGGTCACATTTACTGATTATTACAAAAATTGGTCAACATGGACATGAACATCAACCGGTTGTGTTAAATACAAAAAACCAGGATTCAAATAAATTTTCAATTCTGAATGGACAAACCAACCACAAGTATAATTAAGAGTAATGGATTGCAATCAACAATGTTAGTTTGAGATATTTTAATAAAAGGGATGATGAAATTTCCTTTAAATCGACCGACGAAGTTGGATTTTAGTTTTATTTTGTGGGAATATGATTTGATAGGTTTTAGTTTGATAGGATATGAATATGTTTTAAATTTACAAGGGAAAGGCTTAGGATTGAATTTAATAGTGAGCGTAACTTAGTTGCAGGCTGGTTGGTGGCCGGAGATAATTATGCTTCATTTTTCTATGCAACTAACGTATTATAGAGTGTTTGGAAAGCTAGGAACCGGCTGATATTCGAAAAACTATCAACTATTGTTCATCTGATTCTTCATGAGGCTCGATTGTTATTCACTGACTATTAAGTTGTTGAGCATTTGCAACTTGAAAGAATTTCACTTAATTGTCCTCATTGGAGTCCGTCGGAACAAGGTACTCAAGTTCAATTTTATGGGGAAGTACATGGGTACGGGGCTGGTGTGGCGGTTGTAGCCAGAGATGCTTCATCTACAATACTTGAAGCTTCCTCATCACTTCATCTCCAAATAATCTAGTTGTTGCTGAAATATATGATATTCTTCCACTAGCCAAAACACAAGGTTTTCATAGAATTCTCATTGAGAGCGACTGCCAACAACTCGTTTAAATCTTAAACGGTGATAGCTCAACTAGGCCTTGGCTAGTTATTCGGATCGTTGATGATATCAAAGGTCTCACTAAAGACTTCACCTAAATTTCATTCTCTTGCACCGAACGATATGTCAACGACATGGCTTATGATCTCGCACAACACGTGGTGCTAAATAATATCCATACTGTGTGGTCTCCTCCCGCTCTCCCTTCCGGTGTTATTTATACAAGAGGGGCCTAGCTTTTAGCTCTTTCTTCCTTTCTTTCTGTTTGTTTGTTTTTATTTATTTTTTGTTTTTGTTACCCAAAAAAAGAAGAAGGTTATTATTGGGGCGCCACACTCCAATAGAGGGGTTTCACTTGGATTCTTAATGTTCAAAAAAGTGGTTATGGGATATCCTAACACATATACAAAATGTCTAGATTATCCTTTAACTAGAAGTGATTTTACCTCCAGGTTTGGATTAATTCCAACCGCAGAATTTTATTTGCATGTAATTTTACGTCCAGGTTTGGATTAGTTCCAACCGTAAAAGCTCATTCTACGTCTAGGTTTCTTTTAATTCCAACCGTAGAATATGATTTTACGTCCAGTTTTCTTTTAATTCCAACCGTAGAAGTGATTTTACGTCCAGGTTTGGATTAACTCCAACCGTAGAATTTTATTTGCATGTAGTTTTACGTCCAGGTTCCTTTTAGTTCCAACCGTAGAATCTGATTTTATGTCCAGTTTTCTTTTAATTCCAACCGTAGAAGTGATTTTACGTCCAGGTTTGGAATATTTCCAACCGTAGAAGTGATTTTACGCCTAGATTTGGATTATTTCCAACCGTAGAAGTTTATTTTACGGCCAGTTTTTCTTCCCACAAAAACTTTGTCCCAGAATTCACCAAGTATACGACAAAATTCATTAATTTAATTTTTATCTAATTAAATTAAATTAATTTAAAATTAACTAAATAAGGGTTGTTTAGTCATTAGAAAATTATTTGAGATAAGGGGTTTTTGATATTACTTATGGGTGACCCGTTTTGTCCTATTAGATGACGCCCCTTTAATGGAATGTGACGCCCCAATAATAGCTTTCAAAAAAAAAATAGTAAGGATAACTTAGTACTTTTAGTTTGTTTAGATACCCGTTATCCCTTTAGAATGGGTTTGGTAATGCTTTTATTTTTCCAAAAGCACTTTCAAAACTATATATGTCAATAATTTTTGAAATTGGTGTTTGGTAAAAAAAATGAAAGTGCTTTTCAAAAGCTGGGGAGGAGGAGCTTTTAAAAGCTACAAAAGCATAAGCTTTGGTCCCACCTAAATTTAATCCTTGATTTATCTTTTTTGTCCCTATTTTATTTTATAAATGACAAAAATTACCCTTAAACATATATACAACCAATTTTTTATTTCTTATATTTTAGTCTTTAAATATTATTATTTTTTATTTTCAAACTATTTCATTTACCATTTAATTTCATTTATCAATATAAAGATAAAAATAAATATTAAATAATTATTTAATTAATTTTAGTTTGATTTTTTGTTTGAAAATTATATATATATATATATATATATATATATATATATATATATATAAACTAGGTATCACCCCGGCCTACGGCCGGGACTCAACCTTTTTCGTTTTCGTTTTGTTGTTTGATCGGCTGGTCCGTATTCTACCAAAATCTTTTTTAGTCATTTGCAAAACTAATTAGATTATTACGGTCAAATATCGGGCTTATAAGTTAGTTAGGACTTGCGTCCCTAGTATTTGTGGTTGTGTCAAATTAGCCGGGGCTTACAGCCCCGGACGTGGTCCCTTGAGGATACCATAGTATTTTGTTGATCGGGTCAAATTAGTCGGGACCGTGGTCCATTGAGAATACTATAGTATTTTGTTGGTCAGGTCAAATTAGTCGGGGCTTACAAACCCGACTGTGGCCCTTAAACATTGCCTAATGTTTTGTTGGTCGGGGTTGTGACACTTAAATCTCGCACATAAATATTTACCATGTTTTTTATTTTATTTGTTTTTTAAAAATAGCTCTTAGATTAATTGAGGCTAACTTAAATTTTCTTGAAAAAGTTATGGTTCAAATCATTATGCTTATTGGATGATTGAACGTTCGATGGACCAGAGTATATCTGATGTATACGAATAATCTTCATGGAGGGTCATCCACCAAACATAAGCCAAACAGACCCTTAGCCATATGTTTTCCGTGAAGATGTATTAGTAAGGAGATATTTGGTTGCATTAAACATAAAACCTCTTACCCAATTCACTCCTCTTCCTCTATTAGGTTTTCTTTCTTCTCCTTTCCTCTTTAGACCATTTTTTTTTAAATCATCAGCTCTGTTTTCTTTTATTTCACCGTATCCATCCTTTAAATCATCCATAATAATAACTTAGTATTAATCACTCAGTATTATTATGATATAGAGAGAAGAAGTTAAGAATTAGAAGTCGTTAATGGAGGGGAAGAACTATAGATAGAAGACCATCTGTTAGCGAAACCGTTAAAGAATGATGCTCTCCTGTTCTATAAATACATCTACTTAGTGTTATCCTATATTAACGGAAACTTAGTCAAATTAGGAAATCCGACGCTGAGTCAAATTAAGAAATCCAAGGATCCGACGCCGTTAAATAATCTTTAGAATCATATTTTTATTAGGAAGTCAAGGGATCAGACGGACGTCTATATAGGACATATAACCGATCAATCTCCATCGTGGGATGACGAAATCGATGGTCGGATTTGTAAGGCTACACACACACCACTTCTTTTTATAATATAGATATATATATTAAAAAGTGGGTAAGTAAAATAATTTTTTAACAATCATGATAATAGTAAATTAAATATTATATATGTATATATATATTGAATAGTAAAATAAAATAATTAACCAATAAAATCGAATAAAACTATTTTCAAAGATATGTTTGTTTTTGTCATTTGCTACAACAATAATGGTTGAATTTGATATTTTACCAAACACAATTTGACTGCTTTTTTAATCAGCTTTAACTTTAGTTAATATTTTACCAAACATCAAACTGTTTTTTCTCACAGCACAATAAAGCAATGCCAGCAGAAAAATGCTTCTACAAAAGCTGCAGCAATACCAAACAAAGCCTTAATTTAGGTAGGTGCAAAAAATGATGAGCCTCAAATAATTTCCATAGGCCTTTAGCAAGGAAAAATATGTCCATGTTCTTAAATTTTCAATCTCAATCCATCCATGATTCAAAATCTATCGTTGTGAAATTTGTTAAGTGACCTAAGATTTGTTACCTCGTCCATGCTTCGCTTTCAAACACACATTATGACTCGTGACTCGAAATCGTAACTGAAGCAAAGGCAATGTAAAACTGCATACAAGAATTTACGGTCAGCTGTAGAACACAAATCCGCCCGTTAAATTAAATAGTAGATCATAATCAACGTTCACAACTAACCCTAATATGAAGTGGCACATCTATAAGCCTTATAAATAGGAAAGTTTACATCATTTCATTTTGCTCCGCCGTCTCCGCAGTGAAAAAGAAATCAATGAACACATAACCCAAGCCCCAAAAATAAACAAGAACCGATTCATCATCTATGGTTATCTTCACATCTAAATCATGCTCGATTTCAACATCTTCATCAGCACAATGATTTCTCCTCTCAGGTGTGTTGCCGTCCTTGTTTCCAGAGATCATCAAACATTCCGATTGTTGTTCGGGGGATCTCGATGGTAATGTATGATTTCTTGATTCATTATTTTCTTCTTTTTTTCTTTTTTTCAAATAATTTGTCTATTCAATCGTCCAATAACACTATGATGTAATGTTTGCTTTATTTTGGTTAGATTTATTTACTTTAAACTTGCATAATTAGTATGATGTTTGGATAAAAAACATACTTTTAGCTTCTGTGTTGATTCCGGTTATGGAGATGATTTGCAATTAGATCTCATCTTATTGGTCATATCTTATTATGTAGGTTTTGAGTTTAGAAGTTAAAGTTCCAGAGACAGAAGTATGGTTTTCTGTTGACGTATTTGTTGCAATTGAAGTGAAAATAGATGAAGCAACATGAGGCCATGGAGACCAGGGACCTCGCTATTCATGTTGGGGAAGTGTGTTTGTATTTCTAATAGTTCCTTAGCACTGCAATGGTCAATGATTTTCATGTTTAACACAAATTCGTGTCGATTTTCATGTTCCTTATATCTGCCTTAAAAATTTTGTTCAAGCCTGTTGTTTGTGCAATAGTTTTGCCTAGGAAGATGCCATGAATCAGGGTTAGTTGCACATTTCTCCCCTCCTAATTGTGGCTTGGCTGAAGATTAATTGTCAGCTGTATTACTCAAATTGATTTTATTCACTATCCCAATCCTCCCATCTGGTTGCAGTTGGCTTTTCCCTCCAATTCACAATCACAACTTAATATAGGCATCCAAAAATGCGGTACTTTTAACCGGAAGTCTGTGGCCCATGGAAACCTCTTCGATTTCGCTTCCCACTACGAACGCGTTTCGTTTCACCCCCCAGTTCATACTATCGTAGCTGGGATACCAACTTGCTTTTTCACTAGTGCAACTATTCTTCGAATTTAAAGAGTTTAAGTGATGATGTTTTATATAGTACTCAAAGAGGCACAACTAAATGTACAACATTCTAATACCGAATCCACTCATCAAGCAACAAATGGTGAGGCCTTATTTGGATAATGAAAATTAGATGAAAACATGGTTCTCAGGAAACCCTTATTTCAATCCTAGCAGTCCTACAAAGAGCAAAGCAAAATTTAAGGCGTGGCTACAGAGGCAGAGTCAATGGGGACGTTTAACTGGTCGCATAGCATTAATTTCTTCACTCCAATCTTTCCAATTTCTCTTAGGTTCACCTCAATTGATCCAATGCCTTTGTGATCGAACTCCCTACATATTATATGCACACATAATGAATACTAAATTGAGTTTTGGACTACTGTTGCAAATATGGGTAATCTAATTTCAAGACTTTCGTTATATTACTCTCATTTTATACGAGCATCTTTTAATCCAGAAGAAAGAACTCAATGGGAAATGTTCCCGAAACTATTCCTTCAATCTTTCGGTCAATGTGAATTCCCTTCACTTGCATTTTGACATTGATATACCTGAGTTCCATGTAATCACGGTTGCTAATTGATGCCGCCAGGTTGAATTGGACCCCACCCACTAAAATCTCATCATGAACGAAATTAGAAACTTGTGCAAAATATCGATATTTGAAAAACCGATTTAACAAAGTGCCGCCCTTAGGAATCGCCAACCCGTAGATAGACTAGCTGGTGAGTATATTTGTTTGGTGGGTCGTAGAGATGTATCAGGTAGGGCAAACTACTATCCCACAGTAAAACTGCCTTTTGTAAAAGTCTTCACACACGTTCAAAACAGTTGAAAAATAAAGCAATATATGTTTGATTCCTTTTGTAAAAGTCTTCACACACGTTCAAAACAGTTGAAAAATAAAGCAATATATGTTTGATTTTCTAGAAGTGTGATTTTCTGGAAGTGTGATTTTCTGTGGACGGATAATTGGATCTGCTGTGGGAGGCAAAGACAGAACTAATTATTGCAATTGAAGTAAAAAAAAAAAAAGATAAAGCTATATGAGGCCATGAATTCATGGCCAGTGACATTGTTGTTCATGTTGAGGGAGTGTGTTTGTATTCCTAACAGCTTCTTAGCACTGGAATGGCTAATCTTTTCAAATTTAATACAAATCACCTTCAATTTTTGTTTCCCCTTTGCTTTAAGTTTCAGTTCAAGCCTGTTGTTTGTGCAATAGTTTTGCCTTGGAAGATGCTAGTAGTCTTAAAATGACTCTCCCATAGTTTTGGCATCCCTGTAACCCGTTACCCGTAGCATACATTGAGACAACCACCAAATGGGTAAGAAAATTTAGCAGGAAGGAGAATTGTACAGGGCACCTAGTATAAATATTCTCAAACTTTAATTTTCCAGTCCATTAAATGGAGAATCAGTTGTTTCGTCGTTGTGCTGCTGAACAACTTGTTGCAACAACGTGTTGTGAAAAATGGTCTTATTATTCAAAGCTACGTCGCAATTTTCGTAGGGTAGAGATAATGCCTTGTTTTAGGAAGACAACCGAACAGTTTTATCTACTAGGTAAGCATGACTGAGTTCTTCTAATTTCTCTTAGATTCACCTCCAATTGATCCAATACCTGAAGAGTGTGAGATACTAAGATAGCAGACCCAATCTGAGATACATAGATAGTAAAGACATCTAATATAGAAGGTAGGTTCCTCCTCATAATAGATTTATCTACTAGGTAAGCATGACTGGGTTCTTCTAATTTCTCTTAGATTCACCTCCAATTGATCCAATACCCTTGCAATACACGCTCGAAAGCCCTACATATTATATGCACACCTAATCAATACTGAAATTAGAAATTGACTTTTGGAATACTGTTACAAGCATGTGGTTGATCTAATATCAACATTTTTGGTATATTACTCTCATTTCATGAGATTATCTATGGATGGGTACTAACTCATATAAAAATAAGATAAATGTAATCTTTGGCAGTCCCACTATAATTTCTATCCCTCCAGTCCCGGGACTCCCTAACCCTTAGACTAGCATGTTAGAGCAATTCCTATGGAATGAACAAATTTAAAGTTTGTTCATTTTGTTCCCACTATGAATTCAACAAACATGAAAAACGGATGAAGTGAGTTGGAAGAAGAGACACATGTGATGGAACAACGAGTGGGTGTACCAAAAATGCGCGGACCATCATCACACCCCCGCAACTCTTCCTCAAACCCACGCGGCTGTTCCTCACACGCCCGCGGCTCTCCCACTCACACCAAGTACGATTCCTGATTACTTTACTACTTTTTTATCTTATTATATCACAGTTTATCCTATTTTATCTCACTTAAATATAATATTTTATATTTGAACTTTATCTTATAAAATATTTTATGTTAGTAAAAATAATACTGAGACCCTGAAAAACCAAATCTGTTCATTTTGCTTTGATTTAGGCTAAGTCCTATGGGCTAGATTGAGCTGCTAGATTGGCAGTTAAGTGTTGCAATTAAAAAAAAATAGTGTGGTCTAAAAGTTAACACTAGTATTTGCTAGTTCTCTCTCCTAGCATTTGCTCGCAGTTCAATTAGCAGCGAGATTGAAACGCTGAATGATTTAGCGCTGAAAAAGTTACCTTAACGCTGAATGGTTCAGCGCTCACAAAAATCACACGGACTACAAAAATCACAAAATTTGATCTAACAGCAGAGATTGAAGCGCTGAATGGTTCAGCGCTCATACCTTACGCTGAATGGTTCAGCGCTCAAAAAGTTACCTTAACGCTGAATGGTTCAGCACTCACAAAAATAACAAAAATCACACGGACCACAAAAATCACATAATTTGATCTAACGGCTGAGATTTAAAGCGCTGAACCAAACAACGCTGGATAGTGGTCCCAGATTACGTGGACTGCTAATCTAGCTGCTAGATTAGCCATCCATTGGACTTATGAGGTTGTCCTAGCTGACGTGGACTTCTAATATAGCTGCTAGATTAGAAGACCATAGGACTTAGCCTTACCATAGTGCAAAATCGTGTTTGTTCATCCACATGGCTCAACAAAATAAAAGATTTGTTCATTGCCATATGAATTGCCCTTAGGCTAAGTCCTATGGGCTAGATTGAGCTGCTAGATTGGAAGTTAAGTGTTGCAATTCAAAAAAAAAAATGAGGCCCAAAAGTTAACACTAGTTCTCTCTCCTAGCATGTGCTCGCAGTTCAACTAGCAGCGAGATTGAAGCACTGAATGGTTCAGCGTTCAAAAAGTGACCTTAGCGCTGAACGGTTCAGCGCTGAAAAAAACCACAAAAATCACACGGATCACAAAATTAGACCTGACGTCTGAAATTTAAAGCGATGAACCGAACAATGCTGGACAGTGGTCCCAGCTGACGTGGACTGCTAATCTAGCTGCTAGATTAGCACTCCCATAGGACTTAGGAGGTTGCCCTAACTGACGTGGACTACTAATCTAGCTGTTAGATTGGAAGACCATAGGACTTAGCTACGGGTTAGGTGGTTCTTAGGGTTGTGCAGAGCTATTTCTTAAAACAAAACACCGGACACAGCATCTGTGTAACAAATCTTCCGCACATGTACAAAAACTGTCTATAACAAGCCGGTCAGAAGTTACGGTCACCGTAGAGCACAAATCCAACCGTTAAAAAGATTAATAAACCAAAATCGACGATCAAAACTAGCCCTAATCTCTAAGGTCAGATCTGTAAGCCCTATATATAGGAAAGCTATCTTCTTTTCATTTTGCTCCCCGGTGTCCGCAGTGAACACATAACCCTAGCCCCCTGGCCTTAAACAGCAACGATTATCATCACAGCTAAATCATGATCGATTTCAATATTTTCATAAACCGAATGATTTCTCCTCTCAATAATGTAAAGTGTCTCTTGAGTTACTGCTTTATTGGTGTGTTCCAATTCTTGTATCTGGCCAGTTATCCAGCATTGAATATGTTATTGGGAGGATATAGATGGTAATATTATGGCTTCTTGGTTGTTTATTTTCTTCTGCTTTTTTCAAATAATTTATTTATTCAATCATACAATAATACTATACTTTTTTATTTTGGTTAGATCTATTTTATTATCATGAGATTCATTCATGAAAACTTGCATAATCACTAATCAGTTTGATGTTTTGGGCAAAAAGCATATTTTTACTTCGCAGTTCATCCGCTTATAAATTTTAATTAGCTTTTGTGTTTGATGATGATATGCAATTAGATCTTATCTTATTGGTCATCTATTATGTAGGCTTTGTTGGGATGTTTGGCTCACTGATGTGCCTGATCCCGAGTGACAAAGATCCCAAAACAACTTTTCCGCAGAGCCAAAGGTAAAATAATCAATAGAGCTTGGTCCTCAGAAGTTTAGAAGTTAGTCTCCAAAGATAGATGTATGGTTTTCTGTGTCGCATCGTCCGATCAACTGGAGGAGGCTATATAGATGTACTTGTTGCATTTGAAGTAAAAAAGGATGAAGCTATATGAGGCCATGAAGATCACCATTGACATTGCAGTTCATGAAGTTCCTTAATTAGCACCACAATGGTTAATAATATTCATATCAGTACAAATTAGTTCCAGTTTTTTATTTCCCCGTCTTAAATTTCAGTTCAAGCCTGTTGTTTATGCAATAGTTTTGCCTTGAATGAGTCCTACTAATCACTAGCGGTGCCCTCTCTCTATTTCTTTCAAGCTTTAATTTTCTAGTCCATTTTTTATTTTGATCGGGGTGGATGCACATTCCTCCCCTCCTATTCGAGGTTTGGCTGAAGATAAATTGTCAATTGTATTAGTTGTGGCCTCAATTCCTCCATGCATTAAATATGCTAACTACTCAAATTGATCTATTCGCTAGCCCAATCTCCCATCTGAAAAATGTGGTAATCCTTAAAATGGAACCATAAGCTATAATGTCTTGTAATATTTGGCAACAGCAACTGCAGTCAGGTATGCATGGAAAACTCTTCAGATTTGAAAGATATACAAGGCCTTTAGCTCCACTATTATATCGAGCTTCTTTGGAAGTCCTCTTCTTGTTTCTAATCGTAGCTGTGGATACCAACTTGCTTTTTCACTAGTGTCCGCAATGATGCCTAGCACAGTCCTACAAAGAGTAAGTAATGAAAATTAGAAGAATACATGGTTCTCAAAAGTACTTATTTCACGCCTAGCACAGTCCTACAAAGAGCCAAACAAAATTTAAGAAGCAGCTACCAGAGGCAGGGAGGGACAAAGTGGGGATATTTTTCTTGACACAAAATCTAAAGACTTAAAAGGCCTGGATAAATAAAGCTCCACCGTTGCACCGTAAGGAAACCCTCGCTTCTTGTTGGCCGAATAGGTGACACTTGGGAACGTATGATTAGCATAAAAAGAGCAGGAAAAACATAAGGAAAAGGAAACCAAAATCAATTCCAAATTATTAACTTGACAATATTTAGGTGAGTACACTTGGCAACGTATGATTGGTTTAAAAATTACAAATTCAATCGGAAAACCTAACTTATCTTGTTTGGAATTTTATGGAAGGCCAAATTCAATTTGGAAATTGAGTACCTACCATATTAGGACTCTTTTTCCTAAATTAATATATATAAAGAGGAAAAAAATCCACATATTTCACACGTATTTTCTGCGAAATAAAATGTGAAAATAAAATAAAATCTACACATATTCTCTTCCTATTTATTGTATTTGCCACGCCACACCAAATCAAAAAAACATCGCCACGTGGCGGGGTGAAGTCCTGCGCACACCAAACCAAAAATGTATCCCAATACGGAGGGACGAAACCCCGCACACACCAAATCAAAAATGCATCGTCACGAGGCGGGACGAAGCCTCGCGCACACCAAATTAAAAGAAAAAAGATACACAGTGCGTAGCACGGGCGCATCTACTTTCTATTTATTAAGATAATTAAGAATGAGTAACATGATACGATTGATTCTTGTAACAATTGAGCACTAATTTAATTAGGAGGAGATAACGCCAAATCCTTCTCAACACGTGCAATCTTAGAAACAATGTCTGCAACATTATTCGCTTCATCCCGAAACTGATAACATTTTCAGTTTCCAAAAACCTGAAAGTATTAATAATATTTCTTAGACAATTGTGTACTTCCCGGGTGGAGGTGAATTGCCCTTTTGTTACAGCTTTCATAATGTTTTTTTGAATCTGATTCGAAGTTACCTTTCTAAGGCGTCATACTTAACCCCTTCACTCGTATTTTGCTACACTTTTTTTGTTTTTTGTTTTTTTGTTTCTAGATTTTGGTTTTTTTGATGTACTTAAAGCCCATACAATCAGGTTTGCTAAATGAGACAACCAGTGTTAGTGGGACGGGTACTAAATTTTATGTAAAATATGATAATCTCGGCCGTCGGATTTTTGAATTAGACCCGTCCCACTATAATGTGTATTTTGTCACAAATGAAACTAGAAATTTAAGTAAAATATCATAGGGTATATTAATTAACCTAGCATTTTTAGGGGCTACCTAAAAGGAATTAAGGGCCAAAAATAAAAACGAAAAAGGTCACCCAAACATAGGTTGAGTTCACCCCTTATTTTATTTTTTTCGTAATGGCAAAATTCCACTTCAATAATCGTGGGTTAAATAGGAATTCGGTAGTTTGTGTATATTTAGTTAGTGTTACGAGAACTTTTTTTTTTGGTGCTAACATAATCGGTAGTAAATTGTGTTAATTTAACTTCCGAATGTATATCGGCCCCAAAATAAGATTTTTCCAAAATCCTATTATTTTCGAACTTTGGTACTACCATAATCGGTAGTAAATGGTGTTACTCTAACCTCCGAATATATTCAGTTTTCGAATTTTAGTACTACCATGATCGGTAGTTAATTTAACTTCCGAATGTATATTGGCCCAAAATGAGATTTTGCCAAAATCCTAAAATTTTCGAACTTTGGTACTACCATAATCGGTAGTAAATGGTGTTATCTTAACTTCCGAATATATTCGGTTTTCAAATTTTAGTACTACCAAAATCGGTAGCTAATTGTGTTAATTTAACTTCCGAATGTGTATTGGCCCCAAAATGAGATTTTGCCAAAATCCTAAAATTTTCGAACTTTGGTACCACCATAATCGATAGTAAATGGTGTTACTTTAACCTCCGAATATATTTAGTTTTCGAATTTTAGTATTTCCATAATCGGTGGTTAATTTAATTTCCGAATGTATATCGGCCCCAAAATGAGATTTAGCCAAAATCCCAAAATTTTCGAACTTTGGTACTAGCATAATCGGTAGTAAATGGTGTTACTTTAACCTCTGAATATATTCAGTTTTCCAATTTTAGTGCTACCATAATCGGTAGTTAATTTAACTTCCGAATGTATATTGGCCCCAAAATGAGATTTTGCCAAAATCCTAAAATTTTCGAACTTTGATACTACCATAATCGGTAGTAAATGGTGTTATCTTAACTTCCGAATATAGTCGGTTTTCAAATTTTAGTACTACCAAAATCGGTAGCTAATTGTGTTAATTTAACTTCCGGATGTGTATTGGCCCCAAAATGAGATTTTGCCAAAATCCTAAAATTTTCGAACTTTGGTACTACCATAATCGATAGTAAATGGTGTTACTTTAACCTCCGAATATATTAAGTTTTCGAATTTTAGTATTTCCATAATCGGTGGTTAATTTAATTTCCGAATGTATATCGGCCCCAAAATGAGATTTAACCAAAATCCCAAAATTTTCGAACTTTGGTACTAGCATAATCGGTAGTAAATGGTGTTACTTTAACCTCTGAATATATTCAGTTTTCGAATTTTAGTACTACCATAATCGGTAGTTAATTGTGTTAATTTAATATCCGAATGTGTATTGTCCCCGAAATGAGATTTTGCCAAAATCCTTTAGTTTTGGATTTTGGTACTGACATAATCGGTAGTCAATTATGTTCGTTATCTACCGATTGTGTTTAATTTTAATACAGAAAATTTGAAGCAGTAGCAGAAACACAATCGGTAGATAACAGTTAATTTACCTACCGATTATGTTTTTGCTACTGTAAATCCAAGAACATCAACCATAATTGGTAGATAAATTGATTGTAATCTACCGATTATGTTCCTGCTACTGCAAATCTTAGAAAATTTTCCGATCAAATTTTTGATTTCAAGCAATCAAATCCTAATTTTGGATCACAACTACTGTCATCTATTCGTTTTGTTTATTTAGCTCGAATTTTCTTTTTTGATATTCTAAGTTTCAACTTTAAGGTTAATGAATTTTGGGTTTAATTTTAAACGATCAATCATAAAATTGGTTTGATCGACGTCTTTGGTTTCAATCAAAATTAAAACCATGAAAAAAAGTTTGATGAGTACAAAAAAGAAGAAGATGAGATATGAAATTAAAGGATATAGGTTTAGGTTTAGTATAAAGGTGAAGGACAACATAGACAATTTCTATTTTCAAGACACCCCTTAACACTCTTCAATAGATGGGAATAACAAAAGTGGCCGCTAATTCCTTTTAAGTGGCCCCTAAAAATGCTAGGCTAATTAAATACCCTTGGTTTTGACCCCCAACAAATATACCCTTATATAATAATAAGTATACCCATATCATTTAAAAACCTTATCCATTAAAAAATAGATTACCTTGATACACTCATTTATAGTATTATTTTTCATTTAAAAACCTTATCCCTTAATAAATTTATTTCACTATTACTTCACAGCCACCACCACCACCATTCTACCACCACCAGCACCGCCGCCACCACCACTGCACCAGCACCGCTGCACCATAACTCCACTACCAACACCACCACCGCCATCAAAATTCGGTGTCAACAACCAAAGTTGATCCAAAAATTAAAATTTCAAAAATAACTTTATTAATACATATTCCAGTTTTTTTTGCGTATCAACAAATCGAAGTTGATCCCAGTGAATGGTGTCAACAACCAAAGTTGATACAAATAACTAGAAAAAAATTCAATTCAGTTGTGTCAACAATGGAAGTTGACCCAAAAAGGCGGAACTTAGTAATAATTAATGTTTCCATATTATAGTGTCGACAACCAAAGTTGATCCCTGTAAGTGAGATTAACAATTGAAGTTTATCTCATTAAGTGGGATCAATACTGGAAGTTGATCCACAAAAAATGGGATCAACAGTTGGAGTTGACACCATTTATATGAGTCTATTTCCTGTAAAAAACCAATAAACCTGAAACCTGCAAACTGGCATATCCTTAAGAAACACAAGAATAACATTCATAAAAATAAATCAAAAATGTATGTCACTACAAACATAACAAGTCCAAACCAAAAAGCATAAAAAAAAACGAAACATCCAACTAGTATCAAACCTAAAAAAGGTGCAAAAAAAGTTGTAGTGAATCAACTTCAACACGTCAAGCCTTTTCGTGCTAGAGAAATGAATCAAAAATATCTGCAACAACTATCTTTGGCCTGCAACAAATAAAATTTGACAAAAAAATGACATATACGAATGAGTAAACTTATAACATCAACCATGAGTCTATCCTTTCTTTTGCTCTCCTTTATCTCTTCTTTCCATTTTCTCCTCTTATTTGCACGCTCTTCACTTTTCTCAATATCTATTTCATTGCAATTTTTTGCCTCTGTAGTATCTCCTCTTATCATTCCTATCCCTTGTGGTAATGGAAACTTGATGCATTGATGGAAGGTTGATGCGACTCCCAATATTCCATGTAGCCAAGGTTGGCCTAGCAAGGCATTGTAGGGAGATTCGTCGTCAACTACACAGAATACCACTTCTGTAGTTATATTCTTGAGTGGAATCCGCATGGTGATTTCTCCTTTAGGTTTGTTTGCCGATCCATTGAACCGATAAATTTTGTAAGTCGAAAGAATTAGATCTGAGTCTTTACCACCCATAGTTTTGAAAGTGTGGTAAAATAAAGTATCTACTGAGCTACCAAAATCTATGAGGATTCTATTTATCGCCCATGCGTATTCATCATTTTATTTCTCCTCTCCGCTCCTCGACTTTGGTATAATTTCTAGCTTGACGACCAATGGACTGACGTGCAATTCTTCTCCTCATGGGACTTCTTCTGCATTGAATGAGATGGATTGCTTCTGCCAATCTTGAAGTGGTGATATCTTGGCTAAGTTGAATATCTCTTTCGTTTCATCATCTCGTGCATAAACTCGACTTAACACATTATCATGGAAATCTTCTATACTTCTGAATGAGTGAATTATTGAATTGCAGTATAAGTTCTTCGCACTTATTCCCACTCTATCAGGTATATATTCTTTCCAGTCTTTGTTCTTGGTGTTGGTCCTTCTGGTGGTGGTGGTAAATTTGGTTGTGGTACAGCTAGGAAATGGTTTAATTTTCCTTCCTCTATCATTCTGAGTATTATTTTTTGCACATTTCGGCAGTTGTTTGTATTTTGGCCGTGAAAGCGATGATAAGTGAAAAATTCTCGGCTCCTTCTCCCTAGTGGTTTTACTCCAAGATTTGGTGGTGCCGGTATTTCTTCCATTAAAATCACCGCCTCATATATCTTGCATATTGCCGTGTTTAAGTGCGGCATTTTTATCTCTTCATAAACCCTATAGTTTCCTCCACCTGGTCCCTGATTATAGTATTTTCTTTGACCACCATATCCTTGTCCTTGGTTATTGATTCCTGCAATTTTATTATTTCCTGAATGACTGTTATATTCCCTTTCTCTATATTCTCTGTCGAACATTTCTTAATCTCTGCTATTCACTGCCACTTGCTATTCACTGCCACTTGCTTCCGGTTGTTCTATGTGGTTGTCTTCTCCTGACTTCCTTAGGAGGTACTTGCAATTGCATTTGTTATCTTTGGAAATAGTCTTGCGTTTCCTTTCTTAACATTTGCAACATCAACATGATATGACTCCATATCACTTTGTTTTTCCTCGAGAGAAACATACTCCCCTTGATATTCGCGCAATTCCGTCATTGTGATAGTATCTTTTATCCTGAATATCTGTGTGTAGAGTAGATCAGTTGGAAAGAGAGCGTTTATGAAATCTAGGATGAGATTTCTTTCTCCTACCCTTCCTACCATTTCACTGCACATGATCCCCCAGTGCGTTGTTAAGTTGTGTAAGCTCTCATTAGTTATTCGCCTCAAGCTGAATACCATCTCTATCCCTGGACGCAATATGTTGTTCCTAATGTATGCTCCCAAGAATATGCTCTGCAGTTGATCAAATAATTTAATAGTTCCCACTGGCATCCCATCGAACCACTTTGAAGCTTCTCCTGTTAAACTGGCAGGAAAATATTTACATAATACCGCATTATTGTGTGCCCATTGCAAAAGAGATAAGTTATACGCCTTTATGTGTTGGATTGCACATGAAGTCCCGTCGAAAATGCTAGTAAATGTTGATAAAGTGCATTTGACTGGAATCCCTGCATGTTGTATTCCTCTCACAAAAGGTGATTTCCCAGCTTCTTCTATCGCTTCTTCTAGTTGTATTCTTCCTCCATCCTTTCGAGCTGTCATCATGGCCCTCATCTCTTCTACCTCTTTTAGTATGGTTTGATTAATTCTTTGATCTTGTTGCATTGGTCTTTTAAGCCACACTTGTCTTTCTCTGTTGTCTTGTCTATTTGGACGCACTGCTTGTTGAAATTCCTTCTCTTCTGCCTCTTCCCTCCTTTGTCTATGCCTTGCATCTCTGATGTTAACCTGCGCTTTATTATCTACCTCAAGATCCTCAACTTTTTGATAATGTTGATTACGATGAGGTATTTGGATTCGCCCTTGCAGTATTCTTCTTGCTTCTTCCTCATTTTCTTCTCTATCATCATAAGCATTAATATCTTCGCCTTGTGGTTCGTATCGGTCTTCTATGTGATGTTGTTACATGCGGTTATGACCACGTTGCTCCTGCATGTTTTCGCCTATATTAAGATGTTCAATAAAGTTGTTATTCAATAGTGTCTCTACGCGGTTATCTCTACGATTTAATCGACTACGCCTTGACGTGCTCTTACTTGTCCTTGACGATGAAGCCGCACGTGTTGTGCTAGATGTTGTACGTGATCTTTTCTCATGTAACCTGTGATTTTCCTCCCTTAGCTCAGCGTTTTGGCGCGTTGGATTCGCTCTTGCTTCCTCTTCCCTTCTCCTTTCTTCAACTAATCGTTGCCTTAGTTCTCCTATTGTCATGTTTTCTTCGGTTCATTCGATTGGTCCTTCTTCCTGAGTTCTCTCCTCGTTTTCTTCCGCCGTATTTGTATCTGTTGTATGCATACTTACCTCATCATAATTGCGGCAATTATTTTCCTCTTGCACACGTTGGATCCGGGATTGGATTTACTGTACTTGGTATATTTCTTTCGCCCATTGCTGATGATTCACCAATTTCACCTCCTTTTCTTCTCGCGATTCGCCTACTCCTCCAGGTTGTTGTCATATGCTATGCTCTGGATGCTGTTCTCACCATCTCGGTTCCTGAAATAATATTCTCCTCTGTCAAAGTATGAAATGACCTTTGAGATTTAGAAAATCTGCTACTGCGAAAAATTCCTTCTTAGAAGTGAAAACCTAGACTTTTTTCTTTAGATCTACTCAAGAACTCTCAAAACTACCGAAAACAATGATGAAATTTTTAGTTTGATTATAAAACCAATAACTGTTTTGAAACCATTTTCAACGAACTTCACAGGCAGGGATCATCCCTCTTACTCATTCAAGCTGTATACTAGCGCCAAAATATAGTTGAAGGAAATCCTACGACTAACACCCAAGTTAATCTATGAAATGAATCTAAGACATCACAAGGAAAACTCTAAATCATTTTATTAGAAGATAGAACAAATACAAAGTAGATGTAGGAAAACCCTAACTTGGAGATCAAAATAACTTTCTCTTCTAAAATTCTTATCTCAGCTTTCAAAAAGATTTCTCCCTCTTACAGTGGTTTCTTGTCCCTTTAATAGGGGTTACATAGTGGAGGACAGCTAATAAAGCCCTTATTTTCGGATCTGGGAGGGCGTTATAATCTCCCTTTTTTATATTTGCCGGGCTGATCTTTTAACTGCCGTGCTGATCCGCACACTTTTGGTGTGACTTGGTGACGCCATCACACCCGTCAACAGAAATGTATTGAGCGCGTGATATTCGCTTGTTGTCAAATATATTCTTTCGCCTGGCATATTCTTCAGTTTTCTTCACTGGCATATTCATACTGAATCCGAAACCACATTCGATCTTTAGTATATCCTCATGGTTGCTTCATTTTTTCTTTTTTGGATTGCACCCGTTTCCACTACAATCTCTATTTTATCCGGAATGAAACTGGAAATTTATTTAGAATATTATAAACCTATTTAATGTAGTGCCCCTGCAACTCCGGACTCCCAAACCACATACTAGCAAGTAACGACCGCAAGGCAAATCCTCGTAACATTCTCCATTAGGCCACGCGACAAAGGTAACATTTTTGTTTAAAATCTTTCACGTGTGTGGGAGACACGTACTCAAAAACTGACGGTCTGCTACAGAGCACAAATCCGCCCGTTAAAAAAGAAAATAGATCTTAATCAACGATCACAACTAACCCAATTTGAAGGGACAAAATTATAAGCCTTATAAATAAGAAAGTTTTCATCCTTTTCATTTTGCCTCCGCCGTCTCCAAGAGAAAGAGAAAGAAAGAAAACAACACCCAAGCACTAACAATAAACAGGAGCAGATCTACTATCTATGAGTTATATTCACAGCTTCAAACTCAATTTCAACATCTTCATCACCACAATTATTTCTCCTCTCAAAAAAGTAAAATACCTTTTGCTTTCCGGTGAATCGGCTGCATTGATGGCAGTGTACTGGATATCCGGATGGTAATATTATGATTTTTGGATCCATTTTTTTGTTCTTTCAAATAATTTGTCATGTCAATCATACAATGATATTATGATGTATTGTTGTTTGTTTTGGTTGGATTTATATTATTTTCATGAGATTTACTCATTTCACCTTGCATAATCAATAATATTTTTTTGGATATAAAACATATTTTTAGCTTTTGTGTATATTCATGTTATGAATTAGATGATTTGCTATTGGATCTTACAGTATATTATTTGTGATGTAGGTTTTTTTGGGTTGGTATGGGCCACTAGGACTCTCTTATACTTTTGATACAACCGGTTGAGAGGTGATTTTCTCCAAGGACAGAGAAGAGTGATTTTTCTATGGACGGGTCATAGGATCGACTATCGGAAGGCAATTGAGATGATAAAAATGATGAAACTATATGAGGCCATGAAGACCAATGACATTGCTATTCATGTTGGGGAAGTGTGTTTGTATTTCTAATTGTTTCTTAGCATTGCTGTTCAAGCCTGTTGTTTATGTGAGCTATTCAAACTGATTTATTCACTAGCCCAATCTCCCATCTGGTTGCAATTGGCTTTCCCATATAAGTCAGAATTCGCAACTTAATACAGGCCTCCAAAAAAGTGGGAGTTAGATAGCAATTTAGCATGCACAAGGTCTCCAAATGGAACCATAAGCTATAATGTCTTGTAATAACATGAGTAGGTGAGTAGCATGAGTACATGAGTAAGTGATTGATCTTTACTTCGAGAGAGCATATGGTTCCATTGAGGAAGTCAAGCAGAAATGATCGAGATATTGACTATCAACCTCCAATGGCATTGAGGAAGATATTTTGAACGAGAGCAACTTTCATCCAATTGATTTTGTACTTGAGAGAGCAACTTAACACCTAATTGCACTTCCTCCAACTCGTTATAAGAATAAAGTTGGAACTACAGTTTACATTATAACAATTTGATTACTAGCTTAATTTCTAAAGTGTGCAACACTTTCACACATAATCAAACTAAGGAATCAATTTATGCAACATCATAGATAACAGTAAAATGCAATGGAGACTAATTCTTATTTGTGCATGGGGGTGGATTGTAATGTCAATAGAAAATTTAGATATGAACTCTTTAGAGTTTCTAGACATTCAAAGTTCTTCCATCATCAACCACGAGCCATTTAAGCTGTATGTTGCAATTATGATGAGCTTTTGTAGTTACAATTTGAATAAAAAACTTTTCAGAAACTAAAAGATAAATCATCTTAAACAAATCAATCATTTCATATACAGATATTCGGTCTTCACTTACAATATCATTAGATTTGAAGCCTTGTAACTACAAACCAAGGCTTAAGGAGCAAAAACAGCAGTTTTAATCCCTTATAGATGTCATAGGGAGTTTTGTTCACTCTAGGAGAGGTTTTTCCTTATAGATGGATGGATGGACTGTAATGTCTCCGGGTCATGTAGAGATGAGCTTGACGCATGACATCTTTAATTTTCAAACCCGATTGAACAGAGGTTAAGACCCATTCCAAAAATTGGGAGGCTCTAAAAATAAGAACCAACGGTTTACTGAAAATATTACAGAACCGACGGTTTAACATCTAAAAAGTTGTGCAACCCACCAGTGTATAAGCCTACACCAGTCTCTAGTCTCTACAAACATCCCACAACTCTACTTTTCAAGACTTCAATAAATTATGATGAACAACATGGAGAGATTCTTTCATTGTATATTCCATTACGTGATACTCTTAATTTGCTTTGTAATTTTGAGCCATTTCTTGCAATATTTCACATATTTTCCATCGTTGGATTCTTTGTAGTATTTTTTCTTTTTAAGGATTTCAATTGAAGAAGTTTTGGAAAAAAAAAAAAAGATTGTCATATTTGGGATAAATCTGAGTACATCTCAGATAACAATTTCCTCATAAGCATACAAATATTCCGTTTGGAAAATCTTGATTTACCATAAAACACATTGTCCAAACACTCTCCATTAGATTCATCCTTATGTTACAATTTATTGTGCTTGAAATGATAATATTTGCATGCAACAAGACCTTTAAATTAAATTCATCACAGGTTAGCTTTTGACTTAATTTTGAAAAATAAATTGGAGAGTGAAAAGAAATCAAATCAGTATGGAGAGACAAGTAACATACCATAGGTGCAGATAAAGCAATAGGAAAGCATATTAACCAGACAAACAAGTGAACAAACACAATCTCATCAGCGTCCTTGTGAGTAAGGCTGAACTGATGAGGTGCGAATTCGACTTCAACCTGCTAAATTAAACCCATGAGAGGAGAAATCATATTGCTATGTGAAGCACTTATTCTTTGTGAAAATTCCATTCACAACAACACCCCATTTGTGATCAGATCTTTGATATTTTTGTGAAGCTCAACTTCTTTTAGAGATTCTTTTTGTTTTTGTTTTTTTATACAAGAGCATAAATCTAGGGTTTTATGTTTATAGACGGCGGCCTCTCTCCACTTCTAGCACCTGAATTATAGGGCTTTATCTTTATATAGGTAGCACAAGAATGTGAATTACCATAATCTCCTTCATATCTTACTTTTCCTTGGGCATGGGCTTTGGATAACTCGCCCCAAAAATTGCTGATCACTTTTGGTGCTAATTTTGAAATTTTCGAGTGATAAACCGGTTGAGGAGGGTTAATGCAAGTTTACTAAGGAGCAATTTTACTATATGCAAATTTTCAAGCTACGTTTTAAGGGTAAGGTTTTTTCCCTTCGAATGTGCAAGGGATGTATATTTCGTTATGCAATTTCAAGCTACGTTGCAATAATTTCATATATTTTCTATTGGTGGAAATTATGAGCTTTGTATTTACATTTTTGTTGGAATTTAAATGAAAATGCTTTAAAAACAGAAGAATAGGATTAAGGAGATAATTAAATCATGTGTTTGTATTTCTAATTGTTTCTTAGCATTGCTGTTCAAGCCTGTTTGTTTATGTTAACTACTCAAATTGATATGTTTCCCATCTGGTTGCAGTTGGCTTTCCCAAATAAGTGAGAATCGCAACTTAATATAGGCCTCCAAAAAAGTGGTACGTAGTTGAAAAAATGGAACCATAAGCTGTAATTTAGCACCTGCAGTCAGGGATCCATGGAAAACTCTCAAGGTCTTGTAATTTAGCATGTACAACCTCTTTAGCATTTCGTTCCACTACAACCCCTGTTTCATTTCACCTTCGGATCCTACTTCTTTCAAAGTCCTCTTCTCTCTAATCGTACCTGGGCATACCATATTGCTTTGTCACTAGTGCGTTAAACCCATGTAGTTTCTTAGTCTTCCGATTCTAAGAGCTAAGAGTTAAGTAATGATATCTTCTACAGTACTTGAGAAAGGGGAAAAGAAAATAAAGAGTACAACATTCTAATACGGAATTCAAGTACATTAGATAGGGAAACACTACTTATTCATGCCTAGCACACTCCTTGAAAAAGCAAAGCAAAAATCATGAATGTTGTACTAAAGTAACCAAAGCTCTTGGACTATCCAAACCCATAGACTAGCCAGGGCTAGGGCTGGGCTGTGTCAAAACAGCATAACACATTCTCTGTTAAAAATCTTTCAGAATTACGGCCAGCCACAGAGCACAAATCTGGCCGTTAAAAAGAATATTAGAACCTAACCACGATCACAAATAACCCTAATATGCAGGGGCAGATTTATAAATCTTTCAAGTAGAAAAATTTCATCCATTTCATTTTGCTCCGCCGCCTCTTTGTTGAAAGAGAAACAAAGAAAACATAACCCAAATCTCTAACTGTAAACAGCAGCAGATCTATCATCTATGGTTATGTTCACAGCTAACTCATGCTCGATTCCAACATCTTCATCAGCACAATGATTTCTCCTCTCAATAAAGTAAAATCTTCTTGTGTCATATTTTTCTTAGCGCGGTTTCATCCTCTTGTTTCCGGTCAATTTACTTGCATCAGAGTAGTTTCATCTAGCATTAACGGGAATGGCGTTGTCCAGGAATCTTTTGATATTTTTTTCTTAATTTTTTTTAAACAATATGATGTTGTTTTATTTGGTTAGATTCTATTTATTATTATGAGATTTATTCGTTTAAAATTGCATAATCAGTTTGATGTTTTGGGCATAAAGCATGTTTTTAGTTTTCAGTTCATCCGGTTATAAATTTTAATTAGCTTTTGTGTTTGATTATGTTATGGAGATGATATGCAATTAGATGTTTTCTTATTGGTCATTGTTTGTACCCAAAATAAATTCTAGGCACAAAACACGATTGATTTGATGATGATTAGGGTTAAAAGACGATCAAAAATAAATAAGGAGACAAGAATTTACGTGG
This sequence comes from Papaver somniferum, assembly GCF_003573695.1. Lineage (NCBI taxonomy): Eukaryota > Viridiplantae > Streptophyta > Magnoliopsida > Ranunculales > Papaveraceae > Papaver > Papaver somniferum. The sequence goes on along the minus strand of NW_020647637.1, from coordinate 98,509 downwards.
TTCGGCAAGTGTTGGCTACATCCACGGAGAACAGAGAAAAATAGTTTATTCATTATAGGATACAAAATTTTCCCTGGGTTAGCTAACCTATAATTCCCTATCTCTTTAGGGTTAGGATACATGTATTTATAGTGTTTATGTAACCCTAATTCTAATAAAAACTTGATATGCAAGCAATTTGGGCAAGGCATGTGGAAACTTCTAGAACCTTTTGTCACGGGCCGGATAGACGGGCTTGATTGATTACGGGCTCTTCGTGTATAAAATACACGGTACAAACAGTCATCTTATTATGTAGGTTTTGTTCTGGATGTTTGAGCCATTGAGGTGCCTGATACCTAGTGACATTGGTATTCAATTTTTTGAGATCCAAAAACAAAGATCCCACAACTTTTCCGCAGAGGCAAAGGTAAAATAAGCAATAGAGCTTGCTCCTGAGAAGATAGAAATATGGTTTTCTGTTTACTCATCATCGGATCAACTGCGGGAGGCAAAGATAAAAGTATTTGTTGCAATTGAAGTAACAAAGGATGCAGCTATATGAGGCCATGAAGATCACCAGTGACATTACAATTCATGAAGTTCCTCAGGCTAATGATTTTCATGTTTCATACAAATTAGTTTCAATTTTTTCTTTCCCCCTAAATTTCAGTTCAAGCCTGTTGTTTGTGGAATAGTTTTGCCTTGGATGAGTCTTACTAGTTACTAGTGGTGCCCTCTGTCTATTTCTTTCAACATTTAATTTTCCAGTCCATTTTTAATTTTGATCGGGGTGGATGCACATTCCTCCGCCCCTAATGGAGGTTTGGGAGAAATTGTATTAGTTGTGGCCTCAATTCCTCCATGCATTAGATATGCTAACCACTCAAATTGATCTATTTACTAGCCCAATCTCCCATCTGAAAAATGTGGTAATCCAAAAATTGGAACCATAAGCTATAATGTCTTGTAATATTGGCAACTGCAGTGAGGGATCCATGGAATACTCTTCGGATTTGAAAGATCTACAAGGTCTTTAGCTTCGCTTTCAACCGCAGCATTATCTCGTTTTACCTGCCAATCTAGCTTATTTCGAAGTCCTATTCTTGTTTTTAATCGTAGCTGCGGATACCAACTTGTTTCTAATAACCAAATTTCTTATTCTTCCAATTTTAAGAGTTAACTAATACCGAAGTCACCACCCAACAACTAAGGCCTTAATTGGCTAATGGTTTCGAACACAGCTAACCCTATTTCGTCACAAATGAAACTGGAAATTTTAGTAGTGTTCCGGAAGCTCTTGGGACTCCCCAACCCATATAGACCAGCAGGTAACGGGCTTATGGATTAGGTTTGGTTTTAGGGTGTGTCACGCAGGACAAATACATCCCGCTCCATTCTCCATGAAGCCACGACAAAGCTATCATATTTGTTTAAGATCTTTCACATGTGGGAAACACACATTCAAAAAAAGAAAAATTCGATCGTGATGGACGAACACAGCTAACCCTATTTCGAATTGATAAATCTATAAATAAGAAGGTTTCATCCTATTCTGCTGTTCATTTTGCTCCGCCGTCTCCTTAGCGAAAGAGAAATCGAAGAACACATAACCCAAACAAGCCCCCTAACCTTAAACAGCAACAGATCTATCATCTATGATCATATTCACAACTAAATAATGCTCGATTTTAACATCTTCATCAACACAACGATTTCTCCTCTCGAAAGTAAATTGTTTCTTGAACCACTGCTTCTTGTACGTAGTCTTTTCATCCAGCATTTTATATGTAGTTCAGAGGATCTGGATGGTAATATTATAATTCCTTTATTCATTTTTTTCTTCTTTTGTGTGTTGGATTCATGTTATGGAGATGATATGCAATTAGATCTGAACTTATTGTCCATCTTAATATATTATGAATATGTAGGTTTGCGGGAGATTATTTTTTTCTGAATCCGGAGTCTATACTAGAGTTCTAGTTTCAGACAAGTAAGAGGCATAAAAATGGTGAAAAATGTTTGCAATTTTTATTCAAAAACTCAAGTTTTAAGTGTTTGATGTCTGTGATCTTTCCACGAGATCCAAAAACAACTGGCAGAGGCAAAGGTAAAATAAAACAATAGAGGTCTGTCAATATAGCTCCTCAGAAGTTTAGAAGTTAGTCGCCATAGATAGCAGTGTAATTTTCGGTTGACGCATCAACAGCAGGAAGTAAAAAATGATGAAGCTATTTGAAGGCCATGAAGACCGGTGAAATTGCTATTCATGCTGGGGAAGTTTGTATGTATTTCTGATAGTTTCTTAGCACTTCATGTTGGGGAAGTGTGTTTGTATATCTGATAGTTTCTTAGCACTGCAATGGCTAATGATTGTCATATCCATTACTATAAATTAGTTTCAATGTTTGTTCCCCCATAAATCTCTCTCGAACTTCTGTTCAAACTTGTTGTTTATGCAATAGTTTTGTTTTGCCTTGCAAGTTATTAGTGATGCACTCTCTCTATTTCTTTCAACCTTTAAATGTTCCAGTCCATTTTACTTTTGATCGGGTTGGCTGCACATTCCTCACCTCCTAATTGAGGTGTGGCCAAAATTAAGTGTCAGGTATCTTCCTTGTGGCCTCAATTACATCCATAACGTACATATGCTAACTACATAAATTGATCTATTCACTATCCCAATCTCCCCATCTGGTTGCAGTCAGGGATCCATGGAAAACTCTTCATGGTCTTGTAGTTTAGCATAGAGAGAGTGCACCACTAATAAACTCTTCATGGGCTCTCCACTACAACCCCCCTGGTGAGTTTAACCTCCCATCAGAGCTTCTTTCAAAGTTAAGTTCTCTGCTTTATAACCTTAGATGGGGATACCAAATTGCTTTTTCACTAGCGCAGGGATTAAACTCATGTAGTTTCTTAATCTTCGGATTTTAAGATTCAAGTAATGATATTTTCTTTAGTACTTGAAGAGGAACAATAAATAAAAGTACAACATTCTACTACCGAATTCATGAAAAACCAACTGATGAGGACTTATTTGGCTAATGAAAATTAGATGATCACATGGTTATTACCAAGTTCTTCGGTCATATGTTTCTAATTACTCTTGGATTCACCACGAATTAATCCAATACCTTTGCGATATACACTCGAAATTCATACATATTACATACACACATAATCAATACTAGAGATTATAAAATAAGTTTTGGACTACTGCTACAAGAGTGGTCTAATTTCAAGATGACTTTGGTTATATAATCCGAAAACTGTAGGGGTTAAATATCGCATACCTGTATAAATCGTGCGAGACAACTGAATTACTAAGGAGTGAACGGAGTTCGCATGTAGCGTATCTTAAATGACGGAATCAATGACGTCACAAAGTCACGAGTAAAGTGTGAGAGCTGTGCGAAGTCCAAGAGTATGTGCGAGAAGACACAATGTACAGGAGCGAGCAACTCGCATGTTATATCCGAAAATATGGGCTTTATTAGCTGTCCCCCACTATGTAAAATCCTTATATACAGGACCAGCCACCCTTGTGGTAGAAAGAGATCTTTTTCAGAGTAGAGATAGAATTCTAGGAGAGAGAAAGTAATTTGTTTCCAAGTTAGGTTTTTATCTATCATCTTTGTATTGGTTTCTATACTTAATGAAATTATTCTTTGATGTTCTTCATAATGTTTTCTTAGTTTGATATATAGATTGTTTAAGGGGTGTAGTAGTAAGATTTTCTACTACTACATTTTGGCGCTAGAATACAGCTCGGGGATTGGGTTTGAATCTGTTGATGGCAAATTTAAGATGAATTTCTTTTTCAACAAATTCCTTTCAAAATAAAATTTCTTATCACTCTTGTTTGTCAAAAATTTTCTCTAAGGTGAAACTATTTATTGTTCCTGAAGCTCAATTTGAGATTATTCTTTAAAGAAACATTTTAAATTAAGAAATAAAGTTTATAGATTTGAAAAAGTTTTCATAAAAATAATTAGAAGAGTTTTCTATAGATTTAAGTCGAGGTTAATTCGTATATATATATATACATAATGCAAGGAACGAATAGATTCAGAGGTATAGTAAAGAATATCGGAACAGAAAATAGAAGCAAGCGTATACGGTGTGATATGATAACAAAGTCAGGTATCGACCCTATGGATTTCAGTGCAGGACTCACATGACAGATCCACAAGCGTGACAATGAAGGAAGGAAGATTTCGACGATCGAAAAGATATCACCCTTACACGAATGGCAAAAGCAGAAAATCATGTTTGAAGCAGATGATATACCATACAGAAGCTGGGGGCGAACAGATCCATTGGTAATAACTTTACCAGTGCGAAGAATGACAAAGAATGGCGCTGTGGAAAGCTCAGAAGAATGGAAGGTATAAAAAACTTTGGTAGATACCGGGAGCTCAGCCGACATCTTATTCTATAACACGCTCAAGGAGATGGGATACAATGATAGGGATTTAATACAAACTACATACAACATACATGGTTTCAAGAAAGCCGTAACAAAACCAAAAGGTGAAGTGATTATCAATATGCCTCTAGGAGAAATAGAGGTGAAGGTAACACTATGCGTGGTGGATGTGGAATCACCATATAATATGATACTGGGAAGACCATGGCTACACGGCATAAAAGGAGTGGCATCTTCCTTGCACTGACATGTACGTTTCCCGATGCCAAGCGGAATAGGAGAAATCGTAGGAGATTCAGGAAGATCCAGTGCTTGATATCAGCTAGATGTGAAGAATTACGAAAGAAAAGCTAAGAAAAGAAAAGATAACTGGAGAAAGGCAAAACATTCAAGAAAAGAGGAAGAATTCAGGGTGTACATGATACGAGCGAAAGAAGGAAGAGGTATATCGACCGAAATCCCAGCGGAGCCAACCAAAGAAAGTAAACATAGGAACTGAAGAGGAACCCAGAATGATAAGGATAGGAACAAGAATGGACACGGAAGAAGAAGAGCAAACAATAAACCTTCTGCGAAAATACAATGATGTCTTCGCATGAGACATGGATGAAATGCCAGGGATGGATCCTGATATCGTATGTCACAAGATAGACATCAGGAAGGATGTGCAACCATTCAAACAAAGAATAAGGAAGATAGCAACGACATACCATCCGCAAATAGAAGCGGAATTACAGAAGATGCTAGATGCAGGAATAATTCGACCAGAAAAATACCCGGAGTGGATAGCAAACATGGTGGTGGTGCCAAAAAAGAACAAAGGGATAAGAATTTGCATTGATTTCAGCGATTTAAACAAAGCATGTCCAAAAGACAGCTATCCATTACCAGATATACCACAGATGGTAGAGGTTGCTTCTGGATATAAAAGATTGTCACTTATGGACGGGTATAAAGGGTACAATCAAATTCCATTAGCAGAAGAAGATCAGGAACACACAGTTTTCTTCGCACCTAGAGGATTATACTGTTACACTAGAATGCCTTTTGTATTGAAGAATGCTGGTGCGACGTACCAAAGAATGGTAAAAAAAGCATTCGCAGAATGGATTCATAAAACTTTAGAGGTATATGTAGATGACATGCTGGTGAAAAGTAAAGAAATTGAAAATCATGTAATTCATTTGGAAGAAATGTTTGTGCGAATGCGGTAGTGCAAAATCAAGATAAACCCTGCGAAATGTATATTCGGAGTGGCGTCAGGGAAATTCTTAGGATATATTGTATTGGAAAAGGGAATACAAGTAGTTCTGTAGAAAGTGCAAGCAGTTCGTGACATGCGAACACCGGTGACATTAAAAGATGTGCAAAAGTTGAATGGACTTTTAGCCTCTTTGGGGCGGTTCATTTCGCGCTCTTCAGATAAATGCAAACAATTCTTTAGCATCCTAAAGAAAGAATCCAAGTTCGAATGGAAAACCGAATGCGAAAAGGCGTTACAAGGCATAAAGAATTACCTAATGAACGTGTCTATCTTGCAGAAAGCTGAACCAGGAGAGGAACTGCTATTATACTTGGCTTCGACACCACATGCATTAAGTGCAGTATTACTTCGCATAGATGGAGGAGTTGAGAAACCAATTTACTACATAAGCAAAACCTATAATGCAGCATGTTAGAGCATAGCTCGGTCAACCTCGTATGCGTTGCTATCTCAAGCATGTTTGTCAATGTTAGTGATCAAAAATATAAGTCTTGATTTCTAGCCTACATATCTAAGTCTCGGACTAGGATAGAAAAGTGTAGTTGATCTCAAGGACTTCATGGCGATTCATCATACATCGACGAAGATCTATACAAGGAACCGTGGAACTTCATCAACAAAAAGGTATGTGGAGACTTGAACTTATCTATCACTCAAAATTCTATCTCTTCTATCTCCTACTTCTTATGAGACAAAAGTCATATGCTATATGGACTAGATCATAAACATTTGACATTTCGAGCTGAGAATTCATTGCTTATCTTTTATCTCGAAATCGTGTGTTGGTAAAGTGTTTCATTTTGATCAAGTTTATCTTCACCTAGTGACGAAAGTCATGAAAAGTTTCAATCACTTTGAGAATTTCTCTGACATGAATCGGTCTGTGAATAACCGCTACATAGCGTCCTCTGAGAATGTCTCAATGATTGAAATGAGAGTTTAGATTACATAACCATGTATTCCTTGAACCGAAGTTTTCGAACTTTGTTGATCAAGAGAAATCGGGAGGATTATAGAATTGGCTTGCCAAGTCCGCGAACCTAGTAGCAGACTCAGTCCGCGAACTGTCGGAAGTTCTCGACCAAGAATTTATGCTGGGATTTTCCAAAACTTGTTTGTGTGCTAAGTCCACGAACTCAGTACGCGAACCCAGTCCGTGAATTTCTGCTGAGTTTGGAAAACTCAACCGATTAACTTAAGTCAGCGAACTTGTTTGTGAACTTAAGAGGTTATGATCTAAAGATGTGTTCTGAACATGAAACATTAAATTACTAAGGAATTCTTTATGGAAACCGTGGATATTATGTTCATGAGCCGATTCAATCGAATCGAATCATCTTTGTTTCAATTGTGTCTTGTGTAGTTAAATGAGATCTCATAGCAATTGAAAAAAATCTGTAACTAGTTCACTTGAGTGAATCGAACTAGTTATTGTGAAGAAGAACAAAGTTAATATGAAATTCTCATATGGTTGACCTTTTGGGTTACTATGTTGAACCAACATACACGTACACGTTTGGGCATGGTTTTCACGAACCCAGTAAACGTCTACCCAAGTGTGTGTGACAAGCTAGGTTTTTCGATCTAACGTTTGAGAAATATTATCTTGAATCTAAAGCAGGTTTTTATCTAACGGTGAATAAGGATTGCTTTGTAAATAACGCAAAACCCTGATTTGAAGGCTATATAAAGGAGACATATAGCATTGTGCAAAACTAATCCCCACACGTCTGTGTGCTACCAGTGCGCCCGCTAGAGTCGATCTCCATTAACTTTGATTTTCTTCTCTAAAACCCCAATCAGTCTCCCACCGATCCAAGGTACAGTTGTACTCCTACGCCTCTGATCCCAGCAGGATACTGCGCACTTGATTCCCTTAGCTGATCTCCATTAACGACTTAAAGACTTTATTGGGATTGTGAAGCCAGACCGATACTACTTTATCGTAATTGTGTGATCTGATCTTGTATCTTCTATCGTACGAGTACAATCGATTGATTGGCTTGAGATCGTGAGGGTTCTCCGATAGGCAAGATAAAGAAGTCACAAACATCTTCGTCTCACTGTTTGTGATTCCTCGACAATCCGCTTGTGTAGTCAGGAAGGATCGTAGAGAGGTGATTGATTAATCTAGGTTGTTCTTCGGGAATATAAGACCGTATTACCAATTGGTTCCTGTTCACCTTGATTTTATATCAAAAGACGGAACAAACCTAGGGTTTATCTGTGGGAGAAAAATTTATCCTTTGATAGACTTTTTTGCGTGAGACAGATCTGTTTATTATCAAGTCTGTGATTTTGGGTTATAACATTCCTTGGTTGTGGGTGAGATCATCTAAGGGAATCAAGTGCGCAGTATCCTGCTGGGATTAGAGGCGTAGGAGTACAACTGTACCTTGGATCGGTGGGAGACTGATTGGGGTTCAACTATAGTCCAATCCTAAGTTAGTTTGCAGTAGGCTAGTGTCTGTAGCGGCTTAATACAGTGTGTATTCAATCTGGACTAGGTCCCGGGGTTTTTCTGCATTTGCGGTTTCCTCGTTAACAAAATTTCTGGTGTCTGTGTTATTTCTTTTCCGCATTATATTTTATATAATTGAAATAATACAGGTTGTGCATTCGTGATCATCAATTAGAAATCCAACCTTTGGTTGTTGATTGATATTGATTGATCCTTGGACATTGGTCTTTGGTACCGTCCAAGTATTCCTTGTATTTGATAAAGACTCGCTATTGTTTTTAGCTTGAGCAAAAATCAAATCAAGAGAGAGATATTAACTCCTTGAGATACTTTTATCTAGATTGAGTCTGACTGTCTAGTTGATTGCTAATCGAAGTATTAGGTGGTGCTGATAAAGACTCACTATTGTTTCTGAGTTAGTCCATATAGATTGCTAATCCAAATATTGGGTGGTGTTGTTAGACCCCCGCTTTTTCACAGTAGAAAAGAATTATGCAAAGATCGAAAGACTCATCCTCGCACTTGTGTATGCAACTCAAAAGCTTCGCACGTATTTTCAAGCCCATAAAATCAGAGTTCTTACAAGGGTACCAATTGAATATATGATTAAGAACTCAAAACGGTCCGGGAGAGTAGAAAGATGGAATGCACAGGTGGGAGAATTCTTTATAAAATATGAGATATTATCATCACCAAAATTCCAAATTATTGCAGATTTCTTAGCAGAATTTTCTTTAGAGGAAGATGAGAGTGTAGAAGACATGATGGAGATAAATGAATAACTAGGGAACCCACAAAATTTATTAAGAGAGCGGAATTCAAAAAGGTGGGAGATACTAGTTGATGGATCTGTAAATGGAGAAGGAAATGGAATAGGAATAGTGATTATATCGCCATCTGGGGCAAGAATGGCGTATTCATTCAGGTTGGAATTCGCATCAACAAACAATGAAACAGAATATGAAGGAGTGTTACATGCATTGCGATTGGCAGTGGAACTGGAGTTAAAAGACGTCAGAATAAACAGTGACTCGCAACTAGTAATCAACCAAATATTGGGGATATACAGCACGAATGAACCTTCATTACAGAAATATAAGCTACTCGCAGAGGAGTTGTCAGCAAAAATAAAAAACATGGAGTGGAGACATATATGCCGGAAAGACAACAAATTCTCAGATGCTTTGGAATTTCTCGCATCAATGTTGGTGGATCCAACCGCACGATACATAAATATTACAACACATCGCTTGTCGTCAATCAAAAAAGAAGGAGAAACAGAAGTAATGATGATACAAGATGAAGACGGAGAAAACGAGAGAAACGAAGGAGACTGGAGATCGCAGCTTCATGCATACTTGGAGAAGGAAGAAGTACCAAGAAACAGATTGGAGGCACACAAGATAAAAAGTCGTGCGACAAACTAAGAATTAATAGATGGAGTGCTTTACCTAAAATCATTCCTTGGACCCTCACTAAGATGCTTGACGCGTAAATAAAGAATAAAAATATTAAAGGAAATACATTATGGAGATGCAGATGATCATAGCGGAGGAAAATCATTGGCATACAAGACAAAGGTACAAGGATACTACTGGTCATACATGCATGAAGACGCGAGGGAAGTATCTAGACGGTGCAAAGAATGTCAAAGGCATGGAAACAGAATACATGCACCTGACGCAAACTTAAGCTCATCCACCAGTGTTTGGACATTCGCAAGATGGGGTTCAGATATTGTGGGGCCATTCATACCAGGATCAGGCCAAAGAAGATATTTGATTGTCGCAACAGATTATTTCACAAAGTGGTCAAAAGCAAAAGCAGTCCAACATATACGTGATAAAGACATCTTTACATTCATATTCGAGAATATCATTTGCAGATTCGCATACCCGTGGAATTGGTGTCTGATAATGGAAAACAATTTGAGGTTGAGAACACAGAAATGCTATTAAATGCACAAAGTAATGGACAGGCTGAGGAAACTAATAAGACGCTTGCGAATATACTAAAGAATAAGTTGGAAGGATACAATAAAGGATGGTGCGAACAGATCCATAATGTCTTATGGGCATATTGAACAACAAGAAGAGAAGCAACGGGAATGTCACCATTCTGTTTAACGTATGAAGTAGAAGCTGTATTACTAACTGAAATCATCATACCAACCACAAAGAAAGAATCATGGGAGAAGAATCTAAACACAAATCTGATACTAGCAAAGTTGGACGATTTGGAGGAAACTAGAGAGGCTGCTTTGTGACACATGGAGAACTATCACAAAAGATTGGCAATGGAATATAACAAGCGTGTCAAACCAAGGGAATTTCAACCAGGAGAGATGGTATTGAGAGAAATACCATCTTATCAAAAGTGAGGAGATGGAAAGCTGGAGAAGAAGTGGGACGACCCATACATAATCAAGCGAATTGTAGGAAATGGAGCGTACGAGTTAATGGACAAGGACAGAAAGGATGTCGGGAGAAAGCTTGATCATCCATGGAATATATTGTACCTTAAAAAGTATTATCCATAGGAGATTTAATAAAAGTAGTGTACCTGAAAGAAGAAGAGAAAACTAATAATGTATGCGCGAAGTTATGAATAAAAAGAAATTGTTTGCTCCCTTCAAAACAAGGATATACACATATACAAACAGAATAAAAAGGTAACGATAAGTCCTCCATATAAGACCCCAATAGGGGGCAATAAAATTTAAAACCTCTAACTAGGGAGGCTGGGTAACCAATTATGGCGTGCACCCTAGTTCGCACTTGTGCAAGAGGTAAAATAACTAAGCCCTAACGTGCGCCATAATTGGGAGAAAACCTGGTAATGCATGGCTCAGGCGAAAGCCATACCAACCCTGGGTTTGGAGTCATGGAAGGTGGGGGCGAAATAAAAGCCTATCCGGTTGAGACTCCTTAGTCGAAAGACTAAGGTACTAAGTTCTTTATTATGGAGTGTAGAAACTCGACCACGGCGCCGCGGTACGCGATTGAGCTAGGGGTACTGGGGGTGTGTGGAGCGTACCTCGCCGCTCTTAGCAAGTCCTGGCTATGATACACTCGGTGTGGTCTCGAAACCATAAGCCACATAGGCTAAGGGATAAGATACCACAAAATCAACTGGTTGTTGCATCACTAGAAGGGAGGAGCCCACCCCAACTCGGCAGGGGTACGTCTCCTTGAAGGGCAACCAGGGGGAAGATAAGGACGACACCCTCCACTAGGGAGCTGAATTTTGTCAAAGACGTTAATATCACAAGGGTTTTACTCATGGGAGTAATTAGGCTTGTCGTATTAATGCACATTCACATATCCTGCAGAGGCAATAATACGAAATATGATAAGATAGTGTCAACGGGTCAATGCGCGAATACGTAAAGACGTCCTGCGACTCTATCGCATGACCAAAACGATATCCTGAGGCAAAGATAAGCCCTATCATCAGGAGAGGCTGATTAAGACCTCTACATAGGGAGGCTTAATAAGACTTCACTATCAAGCACTAAGAGACCTAAATAAATACCCATGTCATAAAAATCTTTGTTTTCTAAAAAGGGTTATATTCGCATGAATAAAGTTAAAACGTATTCGCTTATGTATTATATATTAAACCCCCATAGATAAAGTTTTATATTCAAAAATTTATTATCCTATATTCGCACAAGTAATACCCTATATTCGGAAAAGTAATATCCCATATTCGCACAAGTAATATCCCATATCCTATAAAGCTCTAAATCCTTGAAAGGGTCATTATCTAACATACTCATAATAGAGGCAAGTATGGGAAGTAAAGAAAGAAAGTATTATTCGCATGATTAGAAAATAACCTCGCTTAGAAACAAACCAGGAAGAAAATGTTGCTCGAATGCTTAGAAAATAATTTGTACAGTTGTATGCTTAGAAATTAACTTTTAGAAACAAATTTATTTTCCTAAATGTGCAGTAAAAACAAAAGCAAGCGAAATTCAAATAATCTCAAGCACATGGAAATAGAATGGAGCTAAGGGTCATTCAGAGGAATTTCATCATGTGAATGAATGGCTTCAGCAAGAGGTGAGCTCGGAATATAGGCCTTCACAAAAAGTTCTGCATGAGGGATAGCTTGGACTTCAGCTTCAGGGATAACATCAGTGTTTGATACATCAGTAAGATTACCGCCAGCACCACTACCTTCAGGTTGATCTTTAGGATGAGGGATTTCCTCATCACAGCTGACATAATCATAGTCACTATCAGACTGTGGGATAGCTTCATTATCAGAAATGTCGAGAGGTTCAATTTCCTTCAGAGGCAGCGAATTGGCAATACATATCCCATCAGCATAAGTCTTAGCCTGAATATGAGCCTCGCGTGCGACGTCTTTCTGGGCATTCTTGACGTAAATCTTAATCAGTTGCTCAAGATATATCTGCCTCCTTTCTGCCCTATCACGGGAACAAGAAAGCATAGAGGCAAGATCCCTAACATCCTTGCGAGATTTGGCCAAGTCAGACCTCAACTTTTGGACAAGGAGTTGGTTGGCCTTGTTAGAAACTGCGAAAACAAAAATACTAAAATTAGCTTAGAAATAACAAAGACATGCGAAGGAAACAACACACGAAAGAAGATGAGAATACAGTTAAAGGTAGTCAGCTTGGTGCGACTACCTTCCATTTGGGAAATATAATGTTGAGAAATGGCCAAACTACTACTTCACATAACCTCCAAGTGCTTATCAAAATCATCACCTATCAAGCCTTCATGACGCAAGCGAATTTTATTCTCATCTTTAACAAGAGAGGCATGTTTCTTTTTCAAAATATCATGTGAGCTTTCCAACCGAGTGTGTTGTTCGCGAAGCTTCTTCATCTCGACAGTCAGTTTCACTTTGCTATTTATGATTTTGTCATTTTCTGAGGACACCTTCCTTATATCCCTGTCATATTGATTTCTCAAAGGCTGGAGAGATTTCTCTTGCTCGGTACAGGTACGACGAAGGGCCATATTGCCTTCTCCTTCAAAAGGGATTGATTCTCTCCCATTAAGGTGCGATTTTTCTCAGATAGAGTTTGGTTACTTAAGTAAATATCATATAAAATCCCAGCAATATGGGATATTTGGAAGTTCAGGGAATCAAGCTGAGGAATAAGACCATGATTTTCATTCTTCAAATTATCAATCTGATCTATTAAATACGAGCGATCATTAAGCAATAAATTCAGCTGATGCCGCAGCTCTTTATTTCCTGCAATAGCATCCTCAGCAGAATGTTGAAACTCATGTCTCTCCATGACTCGCTTTTGGAACAAATCTATATGTTCACATGAACAGAGCCAAAGAAGGGAAAAGGTACCAGCGAATAAATAGATAGAGCAAGATTTAAAAGAGTCAAAAAACGAGTCAAGGGATTTGGAAAATATACCTCTAAGCTCTTGGTTTTTATTGCGTAGTTTTTCGGTTGTAATCTCCCCAGCATGAACATCAACTCTCAACTGAGCATTCTAATGGGTAAGTTCACGAATAGTAGGGATGGATTCTGCAAAACCTTCAGCTTGAACGAATCGGCGGTGGGACTCTAAACGATCAAAGGCAACATTCATGGATGAATCCATTTGAGCGAAGATCTCGCTCCTATCCGATTTATCCAAAGAAGAGTTACCCAACAGTTTGATGACACATTCGCATAAACGAAGCTGAGATGGATCATTGGAGGATGAATGTGCGAGCTGGACAATATCAAGAAGAGGCCTAGCCCCTAAACCAGCAAAATCGGAGACACCAACCTTAGGTATGGAAGATTTCGTTTGAGAAGGACCAGCTGTGCGAAGAGGAGAAGTAGTCAGAACAGTGCTCATTGAAGAGATAGCAGCAGCAGCCTCAAAAAGAGAGGAGATGGAATGATCCACAGATACGGGAATAGCCGAAGAAGTAGTAACAGGAGTGTTTAGCATGGATGCAACAACTTCTTCAGTAGTAGAAGTAATGGCCTGAGTCACCAAATCTAATTCTAGAGAGGTAGAAATTGTTGGTGGAAAAGAAAAACAGGTGACGAAGTTGGAAAAATAAGATCCTTACAAAGATTCTCAGAAGGAGAAAGAGATGACGAGCCGGCAGGGACACCCGCTGGAGAAGAGATGAAAGACGATGAAGATGTAATAGTAGTTGTCTGATGGGAAGTGGCCAAACTTACCCGAAAAACAGGAACAGTTTCACCAGAGGGCACTTGCTGAGAAGAGCTAGATCGCTTTTTGAAACCTGGGAGGGCCATGCGAGTATCAAGATTAGGAGGTTGCTTACTCTTTTTCTGCTTCTTCTCTTTCTCTTTCGCATCCGCTTGCGAATTACAATGCAGATAAGAAACAGAGGCAACAATATTGTTTAAGAGGAATAAGGTGTTTCTTACTACATTGTCATGCGAAGGCTTTCTCTTGAGAGACTTTTCACTTTCGCGTCTTGAAGAAGACTTAGGGTTTGGAACAGTAAAACGAGTTCCAGCAGAAGTAGTTTTGCTGCAACAATATCAGTATGGGAAGTATGAACAACAATAGCAGAAATAACAATGGATGATAAACAGCAGCAGATAAACAATGGCGGCGCATGATCACAGATAATACCAAAAATAAAACATACCCAACAAAAGTGTAACAAAAAAGAAAAGACGAACCTGTGAGGAGAATCCATCAAGTTCAGATGAAGATTTGAGGGAGATAAAAACACGAGAAGAGACTGTGAAGAAGAAGAAGTGAAAAGAGAGTCTTTCTCTCTCTGAAGAGGGGTTAAATAAGGAAGAAGACAACCGGCTATATAAAGAAAAAAGGGATCACGTGTCGGTTAAAACTTCAGGGACGAAGACTTGCAGATGGTTACACGGAAAATCGGAAGTTTGTCGGTTGGGAAAGAAGATGAAAGGTTAACAAGGTGCGAAAAATCGCATAAAGGGTGCGAAGAAACGGATGAAAACAGTTCTCTCATCAATCTTCCCACAGTAAAGATCGATAAGAGAAGAGGCAAAATGTAGGGGTTAAATATCGCATACCTGTATAAATCGTGTGAGACAACTGAATTACTAAGGAATGAACGGAGTTCGCATGTAGCGTATCTTAAATGACAGAATCAATGACGTCACAAAGTCACGAGTAATGTGTGAGAGCTGCGAAGTCCAAGAGTATGTGCGAGAAGACACAATGTACGGGAACGAGCAACTCACATGTTATATCCGAAAATAGGGGCTTTATTAGCTGTCCCCCACTATGTAAAATCCCTCTATATAGGACCATCCACCCTTGTGGTAGGAAGAGATCTTTTTCAGAGTAGAGATAGAATTCTAGGAGAGAGAAAGTAATTTGATTTCCAAATTAGGTTTCTATTTATCATCTTTGTATTGGTTTCTATACTTAATGAAATTATTCTTTGATGTTCTGCATAATGTTTTCTTAGTTTGATATATAGATTGTTTAAGGGGTGTAGTAGTAAGATTTTCTACTACTACAAAAACTATACCTTCAATCTTCCGGTCGCTCAACAATCTTGTTAGTGTTTCCTTTACTTTTCTTTGCTGATATATTCGTACTTAACCCCTTCACTTGCATTTTGAATATTGTTATTGATGATATACTTGAAGTCCATATAATCATGACTGCTAAAAGAGAATATCAGTGTTAGGGGGATGGGTACCAATTCATACTATAATCTTTATTTTATCGTGAGTGAAACTGGAAATTTGTGTAAAATATCCCTATCTCATAAACCGATTTAATATAGTGTTCCTGCAGCCCTTGAGACTCTCCAACCATAGACTAGCTGGTAACGGGTTTATGGAGATGGTCTGTAGGCTGTGTCACACTGGACAAATCGTAGGACACGTCCCCATTGCATGTCCTAGGAGGCCACGACAAACGGACAAAGCTAGCATTTTTTGTTTAAAATCTTTCACGTGTGAGAAACACACATTCAAAAACTGACGGTCACATAGAGCACAAATCTGTGCGTTAAATACAAACATAGATCCTAATCAACGATCACAACCAACCCTAATCCGAATGTGCAGATGTAAATGCCTTATAAATAGGAAAGTTCTCTTCCTGTTCATTTGCCTCCGCCGTCTCCATAGTGAAAGAGAAACAAAGAAATATAACCCCATGCCCTAACAATAAACAGCAACAGATCAATCATCTATGATTGTATTCACAGCTAAATCATGCTCGAGTTCAACATCTTCATCAGCACAGTGATTTCTCCTCTCAATAAAGTAAAATGTTTCTTGTGTCTTGGTGTGTTTTCGTCCTTCTTGTTACTGCATCCTCCATCATCAAATTGGGGCTTTCCAACATTGGAGTGGATCCTCGCAAAATTTGGATGGTAACGTTATGATTTCTTGATTCCTCATTTTCCTCTTCTTGTTTTGAATAATATAATGTTGTTTTATTTTGGTTAGATTTTATTTCATATCATGAGATTTGTTCACTTAGACTCGCATAATCAGTATATATGATGTTTTGGATTTAAAACATATTTTTAGCTTTTGTGTTGATTCATGTTACGGAGATGACTTGCAATTTGATCTTATCTTATTATGTAGGTTTCGTTGGGGGATATTAATGGATTGAGAAGCAAGTCTAAACTAGACTACTGGTTTCTACTACTGGTTTCTAACCAATACTAAGAAGTATTAAATGTTTGGATGCCATCTGCAACTTTTCTATTAAACTCAAGATCCAAAAACAACTTAAGACTCCTGCAGAGACAAAGGTAATAAGCAATAGAGCTTATTTATAGATCCTCAGAAGTTTACAAGTTAAGTCTCCAAAGATAGAAGTATGGTTTTCCGTTGGCAAAGGTAGAAGTATTTGTTGCAAAGGAAGTGAAAACAGGTTAAGCTATATGAGGCCATTAAGATCACCAGTGAAGTTGTTGTTCATGTTGGGGAAGTGTGTTTGTGTTTCTAATACTAGATTCTTAGCACTGCAATGGCTAGCTTGAATTTTATTTCCCCTCAAATAGTTTTTGCCTTGGATGATCCTGTAGTCTTGAAAAGACCCTCCAATAGTTTTGGATGAGAAATTTTAATAGGAAGCACCCTGTATCACGGTGAAAGTTTAGCAGGATGCATCCTCTATCTATTCCTTTCAACCTTTAATTTTCGAGTCCATTTTTACTTTTGATCTGGTTGGTTGGACATTCCTCGGCCTTAGGATGCCCTGCAGTCTAGAAAAGACTCCTATTTGTGGTGTAGTGGAAGATTAATTGTCAGCAGTATTAGTTGTGGCCTCAATTACTCCATCCATTACATAGGCTAACTACTCAAACTGCTTTAGGTCTACTCACTAGCTCAAATCTCCCATCTGGTTGTCACAATGACATCCAAGAATCTGTTAATTGATAAAATGAAATCATAAGCTATTCTTGTCTTGTAAATTGTAGTTTGGCACCTTCTGTCAAGAATAATCCATGGAAAACTTTTCAAGGTCTTGTAATTTGGCATCTACAAGGTCTCTAGCTTCGCTTTCCACTGTAACCATGTTTCATTTCCCCTCCCAATGGAGCTTCTTAGATGGGAATACCAACTTTCTTTTTCAGTAGTGCAAGGATTAAACTCATGTAGTTTCTTATTCTTCCAATTTTTAGAGTTAAGTAATGATGTTTTCTTTAATGTATCGAACTCATCAAGCCCCTAATGGTGAGGCCTTATTTGGCTAATAAAAAGTAGATGTATACATTGTTCTCGCAAAACACTTATTAATTTCACGCCAAGCAGAGTTACACAAAGAGCAAAGCAAAACTTAAGAAGTAGCTACAGAGGCAGAGGAGGGACGTTTAACTGGTGGCATAGACCTAATTTTGCTGTTGAGACTCTCAGCAATTTTCTGCAGCAACGTGTTGTGTAAAATTGTCTCACTGTTCAAAATTTTGTCGCACTTTTGGTAGGATAGAGATACTGCCTTGTCCTTGTTTTAGGAAGACATCCGAGCGTTTGTAAAGTCAGCATTACCGAGTTCTTCAATCTAATATTTTCTAATCACTTTTAGATTCACTTCCAATTGATCCAATACATTTGCGATATACACTCAGAAATCCGTATATGCACACATAATCAGTACTCCACATTATAAAATGAGTTTTGGACTACTCCTGCAAGTGTAGCTGATCTAATTTCCAGACGACTTCGGTTATATTACTCTCACTCTATGAGAGCACCTCTTTATCTAGAAGAAAAAACTCTGGCAATTGTTGGATTGCAATATGGAAACTATACCTCCCTCGATAATCTTGTTAATATTTCCCTTACTTTTCTTTGCTGATATATTCGTGCTTAACCCGTTTACTTGCATTTTGAAAATTGTTATTGATACACTTGAAGTCCATATAATCATCATTGTTAAACGAGAATATCAGTGTTAGGGGGATGGGTACTAATTCATAATATAATCTCTATTTTATCATGAATGAAGCTGGAATTTGTACAATAGTGTTCCTTCGGCTGTTAGGACTCAGCAACCCATAGACTAGCAGCTAATGGGTTTAGGAGGTGGCCTCTAGGCTGTGTCACGCAAGAAAAACCGCATCACATCCACATTCCATTCCCTATGAGGCCATTAGGGGTGAGCACGGGCCGGTATGGACCGGTTTTCACCTCATCCGCATCCAATCTAATACAATACGGATTTCAAATTTGGCATCCGCATCCAATCCAACATCCAACGGATTTGCATCCAATGTGTAGTTGCAGGAAATCCTACAACTACACCCTTACTAAAATCTACAAATCAATCTAAGTAAACTCCATGAAAACCACAAGAACATTTATTAAGATTTTCAAATGGGATACAAAGTAATAAGAAAAACCTAACTTGGGAAGCAAATAATCTTTCTCTCTCTTAAATATCTTGTCTACACTCTCCAAAAAGTCTTCTTCTTAAACAAGATCGCTCGGCTCTTTATATAGAGATATACATAGTGGATGACAGCTAAGAAAGCCTTTATTTTCGGATTTGGTGTGCGTTATTAACGCACACTTACATTGACTCTTATCGCACAGACTCTATAACTTCGCATGGTTCTTCACACTTTACTCATGATTAAGCTGACGTCATGTGATGCTTCATTTAGATAAGCTGTATGCGATTGTCATCGCTTGGTCTTGATGATCATTATTTCGCATGTTTTATTGGTGTGCGGTATTTTGTATCTACATTTTGCCTCTTCTCATGTCGCTTCTTTGGAAACGAGTGCGATATGAGAAACTCCAATTTATATTGCCGCACCCGTTCACCTTTTCGTTTTTTTTTTTGCCAACATATTTCCATAGTTTCAGTGTAACCGTCTACGCGTGCTAATTTTCTCCCCTTTTTACCGGCACGTTCAAATCTAATCGGTCATCTTTTTCTTCTTATTTATTAACTGAGTTTGAGGAGAGATAATCTTCTCTCTTTTTTCTTCATATTCTCTTCTTTTTCCTGTGAGTTATCTGCAAATCTTTATCTTCTTCGTCTTCTTAAAATTTCTTCATCTCAATTTTTTCGAACCCTCAACTTTGATTTTACTGCTACCCTAATGGATCCTCTCCCAAGGTTTGTATAATTTATTGAAATTATTCTTGCTTAATCTTGTTTTGATTTCAAATTGAGTTCCTCTTTCGGACAATATTATTGTTTCCATTCCCATACTGGTTTTATTGCAGCAAAAATTCTTCTTCTGGTACCATCAAAGTTACAGTCAAAAACCCTAAGTATTCTACAAGTTCAAAAGATAATGAATCTTACAAGAGGAAGCCTTCGCATAACAAAGAAGTAAGAAATATTTTCTTCTTGTATAAAACAATTTTGTTGCCTCTATTTCTTATTTATGTTGTTCTTCGCGGGATTCTGAGTGTGAGATTGAGGGAGAGAAGAAGATAAAGGTTGGAAAAATTCGCAAAGCTCCTTCCGTCAAGACTGGTCTTGTCGTCCTTGACTTTGACTTTTCTGAAACTAAAACTGACATTTCTTCGCATGCCAATTTTAGTGCTCCCCCAAAATGTTGGATTTCTTCACCTCTTTCTAATGTTAATGTTGACATAACTCTTCAAGGTTTAATTTCCTCTGCTCCTTTGAATCTTTCTTGTTCTCCAAAGGAAATATTTTCTTCCACAAATGCTACCTTGGTTTATCATGAGATAACATAACTCCCCATTTCTGCAATAGTAACCGCATCCTCAGTGGATCAGACCCTCTCTACCGTTGTAAATGTTCTTTTGTTTGCAAGTATCTCCTCATCTACTGAGAAGACAGTCTTCGCTGCTCCTGCGGAAAACATGACCTCTTCCATACCCGTTTCTTCTTCTTCTAAGATTACTTCATTTGAGGCTATCTCTATTGATACTGGGGTTTTAGAGGGAGTAAGCTCCGCTGCTCAAATTTTATCTGAAATTATTACTGTCGCTCAATCGTCTATTACTGATCCTACTAAGCTTCATATCTGCGATGCTCTGAACAAACTGTTGTGTGATTCTCCACCAAATAAGCCGACAAGGAATGAAATATTCTCTCAAATTGATCCAAGTGTTCATATTGCCCTCGATTTCTTGGTAAGCACTCTTTCGCTCACAATCCTTTTATTCCTTTTTCTTTTCTTCATACTTTTTCTTACAACAATTTTCTTTTAGGATGCTCGTCGTCGCATGGTTCTGGCAGAAAGATTTTCTGAGTCTAGTAATACCATATTGGAATTTTCACGTCGAGTCGTTGCTCTTAAAGGAGAACTTGGAAAACTGAAGGAAGAACTCCACACTGTGACTCTTGAATCTGAGAATCTTCGCAACAAGAATCAAACTCTCAGAGGTACTTATTTCTTTACTTATATATCTCTCTCTCCTTAGGAATAACTTATTTTTTGCATCCATGTATTTTGAACTCCTTTCTGCGAATCCTAAGTTCTAAACCAGAGGCGCGTTTTGGAGAGGTATGATTTTCAATTTTTCGCTGAAGATGCTCGAGCGGAAAATGAGAGCTTGCGGGACCAGATAAAATAATTAAATAATGAACATTCGTATTTTCTTGATTTGATTGAAAAACTAACAAATGAGAATAACTTATTAGTTCAACAGAATGAGACATTTGGCTCCCAGGTTTCCCATCTATCTGAATTGTTGTATAGTGATGATTTAAGACAACAAACTTTGTCAGATGAGAATGAGGTTTTATCCATGGAGAAGCGATATTTTTTAAAGAAAGAGATAATGTTTTCACGTCAGTATGTTATTCTCCAGAAAATTTGTGATAATCAAGAGGAATCTCTTCGCAAAATAAAAATTAAATTTGACGAATCATCGAAGATATTAACCCCGGAGAATGAAAAGACCATCCAAAGTAAGATAGATCCAACTGTGAAAATGAATCAGCTTAAAGAGATACAGACGCAGCTAAAAGAATCTCATAATGACCTTATGAAAAAGAAACCTCCCTTTCTCAAGATGAAAAGAAAATTCGATCTCGTCTGAGGGGCTTAGTTGGTGATGATTTTAATAAGGCTGTGGAGAATATGAAAGACAGTATTCTTGCTTTGTCTCAATATCTTCTTTCTCAGAGAGAAGGTAGTCACGCGTGGCTGAGTGCCTCAACTTACTTTTCTTTTTCATTATTGCGTAAATCTTAACCCTACGAAAACTTCGTCTGATTATAATTTTCTATTTCTCATGCAGAGTCTGAGAAATCACATCAATCCACTATTTTGCAGCTGAGACCTTATTTGGCCAAAGTTCGTAAAGAACGTGCGAAACTCTCAACTACAATTACGTCTTCTCGAGATCGTGCACAGAGGAGATGTTCGTACCACCAAAGTTTCATGGAGGTTGGTATGAGAAATGCAGATAAAGGTGTCGCTCGCGGAGCTCATATTAAGGCTCAAGCTCTTGTGAATAAAATTCTCCTGGATAAATCACCTCCTTTGGTAACTGTTCCTCCTCTTGACATAAGCGATGACGGACAACTTCCTGAGCCTGATAGTGATTATGAGTATGTGTGCGATGAGGAAGGAGATCTTGAGATTTCCCTTCAAGAAAGTCAGCTTGAGAAGGACAAATCTGGTTAAGGCTTATCCAAAGATCCCAGCGGCGAAGTCAATGTTGAAGTTTCTACTATTAACCAATATGTGCCTTATGATAATGTTTAGCTTTTTCCTTTTTCCTTTGTTTTGATGTTTCTTGAAACATATTCCCATCCTGAACATTCATTTCTTGACAAGGAAGATAATATAACTTTTGGTTTTAATTACCATACTTGCCTCTTATTATATTCCTTGTAAGAAACGTGTTGATAAAATCGTGCAACTATTGCTTTATACTCTTGATATTGATGCGTAATGTGATAAGTTTTCTTCTTTAGAACTTCCTGCAAAATGATGTTAGTATGAGTTTTACTTCTCGTGAGGTCTTATTAAGACTTCCTAAGTAAAGGTCTTACTTTTCCTAAAGTAAATTTTTGTTTTTGTTCGACGAAATCGCAGGCGGTTTTTACACTTTCATGTAACAACCCATTGATCTCGCCTTATTATTTTTCGGCATTGTTGCCTCTTCATGTTTTATTTATCGCACAAATACGAAGAGCCTCATGATATTTGCGACTTTGACACAATTCAGCTCCTTAATGGAGGGTGTCGTCCTTATATTCCCCCTGACTGCCCCTTCAAGGAAGCGTACCCCTACCAGGTTAGGGTGGGCTCCTCCCATCCGGTAATGCAACAATCAGTTGTTTTCATGGCCTCTTATCCCTCTGCCGATATGGCTTATGGTTATAAGATCGCATCCCAATTGGGGTTTCTTCAAACTGAGTGCATCGTAGTCAAGACTTGTCAAGAGCGGCCAGGTACGCTCTAGACGCCCCAGGCACTCTTGACTCAACCATGTACCTCGGCGCCTTGATCGAGTTTCTTCACTCCTTAGTAGAGAGCTTCTTACCTTAGTATTTCAACTAAGGCACTCTACTGGATGGGTTTTTGTTTCACCCCAAATCACCGTGGCTCAGGCTCCAGGGTCGGTGTAGCTTTCACCCGAGCGTTTTCCCAATATGACGCGTGTTAGGTCTTATTATTGCCTCTTATTGTATGCGAACTAGGGTGCACGCAACTATTGTATACCTATCCTCCCTAATTAGAGGTTTTTACTTCTGCATCCTTCTATTAAGGTCTTATCATTAGGTCTTATTTTTGCCTTTAAGTTGAGTTATATGAATCACACATAGAAGAACAAATTCTTTGATTTTGATTCATACTCTTTGATAATACACCCTTGTTGAATGTTAAGAAATTCGCATCTTCAATCGTGTTTACTCCGGTTCATTTTCATGCGACTCTATCTTTACTTATGCGAGTATCATCGCGTGACTTACGGATAATATTTCTTCAAATACAATCTGTTCCAAGGATGTTCAGGTTTACAACCTGTGCTTCTTCCTTCGGAGTCCATCAACTGATATGCTCCATTTCCAATTATTCTCTTTATTATGTATGGTCCATCCCATCTTTTCACTAACTTTCCATCTCCTCCTTTCTGATAAGGCGGTATCTCTCTCAACACTAGTTCCCTTGGATGAAAGTTTCTTTGTTTGACGCGCTTGTTATATTCTCGTCCTATATGATTTCCATCCCAGCTAATTCATGTCAATTTCAACATCTTCATCAACAGTGCCTAAAGCACAATGATTTCTCCTCTCAAAAGTGCAAAATGTCTCCTAGCTCGTATTTTCTTTGGTATGTTGTCGTCCTTGTTTCCAGAGAATCATCCGACATTCTAACTGTTGTTCGGCGCTGGTAATATTATGATTTATGGATTCATTATTTTCTTCTTCTTTTTCTTTCCAAATCATTTGTCTATTCAATCATAAATTTGTTTTATTTGCTTTAGATTCTTTAAACTTGCATAATTAGTACGAAGTTATAGATATGGTATGCAATTAGATCTCATCTTATTGGTCATCTTATTCTGTAGGTTTTGCTCGGGATGTGTTTGATTCGAATAAGTAGTCTAGACTAGACTGCTAGTTTCAACCCAAATCTTAGAAGCCTCCCAGGTGACAGATCAACTGCATCTTTTATAAAAAAAGCTCAAGTTTTGTGTGGGTACACGAAATAGGTTCGCCACGTGTCGGACATAAAAGGAAGAAGTATGGATAGAAAATCTCATTAAAGATCCCAATCAGGGACTTATCAATTCGAATGTCAGAATTACCTCGTCACCGATCAATTCCGCAAAGTACAAATGGGATGCATATAGAAGGGAGGAAACTTCCACGAAGAATCTAAGTTACGAAAGACCAAGCCAAGAGTGCCCGACAAGATATCAACGACGAAACCGAAAGGACGAAGTACGGTAACTTGGTTGAAAAGATAAATCGCGAAGTAAATATATTGGGGGGAAATAAAAGAGATATATGTCCCGACAAACCCATGTGAAGATAGCGAAACAAGGGGAAATACTTTATGGAAAATGGCATGGGCGAAGTATAAAGCGCTCCCGAGAGAACTTGGCGAAGTAAAATGAGTTGTACACCATTAGGGTTGATTGGCATATAAATAGAGGTCCTTGTACAAGGCATGAAGGATCGGATTTTGGAGAGAGGGGAGAGCTTAGCTTAGAGAGTGAGACTAGGGTTTCCTTGTATTCAAGAACTTGTATTTGTTTCTTTGATTAATTCATCAATAAATATTTTCTAGTTTATACTATTTAACATGTCCTAAATCTTGGTTACTTTCCTTTTGGGTGTACTACTGGATTTCCAGTAGTTACGCGTCCAGAAACAGGGAACTTATATTGGGCATTCATCCTCATCTAAAGAGTGGAGAGAAGCTGAAGTTGTGGGAGTGAGAGATCTTAGCGAGACGTCCCTTTTAAGATTAGGGTTTAAAGGATAATCAATATTGAAACTAGGATAAGTTGATGACCAGAACACCAGATCGAGCGACACACACGATAGCGACGAGGAGAACCAAGTGATTGGAGGCCAAAAGAGGAGGAAGAATGGAAGGAGGAGGAACATCGTCTGCAGGAGAAAGACAAGGCGTGAACCAGCAATGGACTGAGGAGGCCAATGAAGATAACTTTAGAGAGGGTTCTATACACACTTCCGACACGGACACCATTGCAGGAGAAGCGATGACTCGTGGGGAAATGAAGGAGAATATCGGTGAAGAAGACATGACGTTGGATCAGCTGAGGGAAATGCTCCGCCTTGAAAGGGAACGAGACAGGGATCTAGCACAGCAGCATGCCCAATTGACGAGGCGAAACGCCAGGTTGGTGCTGCAAAATCGCCAACTGAACGAGGAAGCTGCAGCTAACACCACTGATTCAGAGATGGACATGATATCATAAGGAGAAGAAGATTTATGACGAAGGACATACACCCGCGAGGACGACGGAGGATAGCGAAGAAGGAGGCGACGAAGAGAAAGAAGTGAAGAAAGAGAACTGAGATGGGCATCGGATATATCAAGTTGAGAAGATCGAAGACGAAGGTATGAAGAAGAACGAAGATGAGGAAAATGAGAGGAGGCAAGAAGGTGAAAGACAACGCGAATTCAACCTGAGAAATGAGGAAGAAAGGAGACATGGTTAAGGAAGGATCATCGTGATGATAGGTGGCTGTCGGGAAGAAAACGGAGGGAACCTGAACCAGGAAGTCTTAGATGAGCTGCGAGATATAAGGACGCTGATAAAAAATTCACGAAGAGGCTGTAAAGTGCAGCTGGCAGAGGCAATGTAATAGGCCGATAAATCTCCATTTACCTATGAGATAATGTACACGGACATCCTAGAGAAATGTGTGCTGCCGACTCTCCCGAGCATATTCAACGAATCCGAAAGTGTTGTGCAGCATTTGAAACAATGCTGGCCTGGGAAGCATTAGCTTGGTTTGACAGGCTACCAGAAGGATCGATTTCGTCGTTCAAATACTTACAGAGAATATTCCTGACCACTTACATAACTAACAACATGCTTAGGCCGGGGATTGAGACTCTATTCAATTTAAGAAGGATACCTACGGAAAGCCTGCGAGGATCGATAACGAGGTGGAGGACGGTATGCAGCGAGCTTGCAGGGAGAGTTGACGATAAAAATTTCATCTTAGATTTCGTAAACGCGTTAATCCCAACTGACCTGTTGTACACTAAAATATTCATTATTGGAAACTCTCTAATAATTAATGAATTAAGAGAGTACCAAGAGGAGTACATAGCGTTGGAAGAAAAGCAGAGGCAAGTCAGCGAAGCACCACCGATTCCAACGAAGTAAGGGAATTCAAGGCTATTACCAAGGGAAGTGATGTCGTGGAGAATGATCTGAAATATGAAAAAAGAGAGCCATAGACTCTAGTACCAGCGAAACTTGTAGTTGTATCAAGTGGAGATCAAGAATGGATCGATCAACAAAGATATGAAGAGTCAAGACGAAGGAATTATGAGCCACGAAGCTACAACACGGGATACCAACAAAGGAACAATCAAGGTCCCATATTTGGGGAGCGGAGACCAAATGCACCCGCTTTCGAAGACGTAAAGCTCCCTAAACTTAACACAACTGTGGAAAAGGTATGGGAGGCAATAGTATTGACAGAGGAGATCTCACCACCCCCCAATTTGGGAAGAGCCACCTCCGGGGACTAGGAGTCATGAGTTCTGCAGATATCATCGCTTTCATGGGAATCACACAAATGATTGTCGAAACATTCGACGAATTATACTTCGTCTGGTAGAGCAGGGAAAACTCGCACATTTCCTAGAAGATTATGCGCCACCACCGCCACCTCGTGATAATCATCCGATATACCTAATTGAAATAGATCGGGGAGCACAAAGGCCGAATTGTAATACGATAATACATGCAACAAAGAGCATCCAAAATTTCCAAGACAATATACTCAAGAGAATATATAAGAGGGACTTCGAAGGAAACGAAATATTCAGCGTCAATTCGAAGGAACCGTTAGAGGAATGGCAGAAAAGAGAAATAACATTCTCGGCGAAGGATGCACCCGAAGGAGGAAATTCGCATACAAACCCTTTGGTTATAACTCTGAATTTTGGGAAATACTCAAGGTGGAAGAAAATCAAGACGAGAAGGGGAAAATCTGGGCAATTGAAAGGATCTTAGTGGATACGGGGAGCTCGGTCGACATACTCTTTTATCATACATTTAGAACCATGGGATACAAGGATTCGGATCTCGTGCCATCGACATACAACATATATGGGTTTAACGGAGTTGCATCTAAGCCGAAGGGAGAACTAGTTGTAAAGATTTTCACTGGCGAGCTGGAAATGAAAGTCACAGTCTGCGTGATAGATATAGATTCACCTTACAACGCTCTTATAGGAAGACCATGGATACACAGGATAAAAGGGATTGCGTCTACATATCATCAGGCCATATGGTTTTCTATGCCAAGTGCAACTGGCGAGATAAAAGGAGATCTCAAGGACGCGCAAGATTGTATTAAAAAGGATGTCCATAACAGTGAGGAGAAAATTAGGAAGAAAATAGAACAAAGAAAGAAGGCGTGTGAAGAAAAAAGAGCAGAGAGCAGCTGATGGTATTCACGATTGGGATAAGTGAAGGGCTAGTTACAACACATAAAGATATAGAAGAGGCGGAAAATACGACGATTGATGGTGAGAAGGAACGCGAGATGACTCCGGAAAAGGGAAGCCAAGATGAAATAAAACAAAGAGGAAAGGCGAAGAAGGGAAAAATGGCTGAAGAATGTGAGGCAACGAGAAACGAGAAAGAAACCCCTGCCATCAAGGAAAAAAGAACCCTGCGAGGAGGAGCAAAGAAAAACACCTTTAAGCGCAAGAAAGTGTCGATACAAGAGGCTGAGGAAAGCGTTGAATTACATGATTTTTTACATAAGGGAGGAAAGGCTTGCGAAGAAGAAGATATGGAACGATTGAAGAAGGAACTCTATCAAGAAAGACGAAGGAAGGAAGACTTGGTGAGGGAGCGCATAAGGTTGGAAAAGCAAAATAAGAAGCTTGTAATCAAGAACAATCATCTGAATAGAAAACAAGCGAGAGCAATGCACAAAGAGGAAAATATGCTCCGAAAAGGGCACTAGCAGCTGAAGGACGTCATGGATACCGGAGAGGAAACAAGGGGCGAAGGGAATAAAATAAACGGGAATACCTAAAAAGAGCCATAGAGAATAACATGAGGGAATTCAGAGAAAGTGAATATCTAATGAAGCAATCGATGATGGCCGGTGGAAAAAGGAATAATATCCCAGTGACAAAAAAGGCAACCGGATTGCATCCAGAAATAATGAACAAATGCGCAAAAAACGAACCATGCAAGCCAGAAATAGCGGCACTGTTCTCGTTAAAGCAAAGGGAAATGAAAGTTTGGGAAGTCTAGTAGCGAGATGGGATGCGATTTGTAGAGAACTTAAAGGAAGGATTTCGGAGGAATATTTAGTGCGCTCGTTCATTATGCGTTGTCAACTAGGCAACCAATATTCGCAACTTTGTTCAAGATCAGGAACGAAGTGAAGATGAAGGAGTTAAAAAGATATCAATCTGAGCACATTCGAATGGAAGAAGAACACTGATAATCGAGGAAGGGTCGTAGGAACAAGATGAATGTACTTATTTAAATCCATTAATTGATAATGCATCAAATTTTCAAAAGGATAGCAATGAAATTTTGATGAGTCGTATCGTGAATATGAATTTTCAAACTTGCACGATAACCAAAGAAATTTAAGACCTCGCATTAGGAGGCAATTAAGATTCACGAAGTAAGCAGTTTCTAGGGAAACTTAAAACCTTCGCCTAGGAAGGCTGAGATCCACGGCATGTACCCTAGTTCGCATGAAAATGCAAGAGGCAAGACCTAACGCATGTCGTGAACAACTCTGCGAGTGAAAGCTAGGGTCAATTATAAGACCTTTCCGTCGAGGGTCCCTTTTATCATGGCCTTCGGTAAGGAGTGCAGAAATATGACCAAGGCGCCGACGTATTCGGTTGAGCTGCGGGTGTCTGGGACGCCTGGAGCGTTACCGTCCATGTACGTATGGAAAGTCTTGGCTACGATGCACTCGATCCCAAAGAAACCTCACTTAGGGTATGACTTCGTAACCCCAAAGCCATATCGGCGAAGGTGATAAGAAGTCACGAAAACAACTGAATGTCGTAATAACTGGATGGGAGGAGACCAACATGCATGTTAGGATTAACCTCCCTTCAGAGGGAATATAAAGGGATGGCTTTGGGGAGCTGTGTGACCAAAAAAGACGGCAATGTCACGGGACTAACATTCATGGGAATGGCTAAACCTGTCGCATTGTCGCGAGATGGGGTCAAAATAAATGTTAATGCGAGGTTGATGGATTATTATTCGACAGAGTAATAAGCGCCTGAGGCAAAATAAGACCTTAATTAGGAGGCGCACTAAGACCTTGTATAAATTAACACATAACAATTAGAAAGTGAACAAGAACTAAATACAACAAGACGTTTCATGGATTCCAAAAAGAAAAGAAGTCACATGAAAGATCTAGCGAGTTTCAAAGCTTATGGATCCGTAATGAAATGATAAAGGAAAATCTACCAAGGGAAAATGATAGTTTGACCTGTACGACCTCGTCTTGATATTAATGCCTAACAAGAACAAGAGGCAAGTATAAACTTTTATATTTTATGTTCTTCTTTAGCATTATCCTCGCAAGACTCAGCGTTTCACCAAAGCAAGACTCCTCGTCGAGAAAGGCAAAGGAAAGAGTAGGCGAAATAAGAAATTCGAAGATGGAGACAACGCGAGAAGCGCAACGAAATTCATAATAAGGCGCGGCGAGATGCCCCGTGAACCCCAAGGGAAGGAAGGATCTCGCAAGGTTCAAAGCTTATAGAGGCACAGCCGGGGAGGTATTGATTAACTTTTCGCCCTACCTCGGAAATACACAAAAGAATAAGAGGCAAGTATATACTTTAAATTTCATTATTCTTTTGAGTATTTCCACGGTAAGTATATACTTGACGAAATAGAAAATTATAATATTGACATAAAATTCATCAAATTATTACCCAAAGAAATCAAGATGTTTTTCCCCCCAAGCTTGGAGCGCCCATAAAGATAAAATTGTTTCCCAAATAGTTAAGCATAAAACTAAAATATGAAATAAGAAAAGCTAAGGCTGTTGCTGAAGAGGGACGTCGTCAAAGATAACATCACCCGCTCCACCAAGACCAGCACCAGTACTAGCATAGGCACCCTTGGACTCTTCCTCCTCAACCTTCGCTTCGTTGATCTTCCGCTCCTCACCATCTTCACTAAGCCTCTCTTCTTCGCCAGAGATGATCCTATTGTCCTTTGGTTTCTCGTCATTGGAGAACACCTCCATAGGAAAAGAAGGATGAGGAAGGCCATGCTCTTCGCAGAAATTACCGAAAAGAGAAACTAGATAGTTCTGAGTGTTCTTGCGAGCTAACTTCGCTACCTTTGCATAAGTTTCAATCATCTCGTCCATATCAGCGTTCAAATCACTGACCTCATTTTTGAGGCGAGAAACCTCTGTGAGAAACACATCTCTTTCCTGAGAAAGGCGAAGGACTTGGTTCTTATGGCGCTCTTCGGATTCTGCAAAAACAAAAAAACTTCATCAGGAACTAGAAGTTTGACATAATCAATAGTATTCGCACTGCACCTAAAGCTAACTTCCATTTGCAAGATAGTGGTATTCAAGGTTTCTTGGATGTCGGTATGCAAATGATCCAGCCGGGAGATTGCTAGATCCGACTCTTGAAGTTGGACACATAATCGTGGTAGGCATTGTCCCAACCTATACCATGACCGGACTTCGAGGTATCATTGTCAGATTGATTGAAGTGAAAAAGCGTGGGTCTAACAACACCACCCAATATTTCGCTTAGTAATCTGTATGGTCTAACTCCGAAATACGTTCTAGAGAATCAATTAGACAGTCAGACTCAATCTATGTAAAAGTATCTCAAGGAGTTAATATCTCTATCTTGATTTGATTTACTCAAGCTAATAGAAATCAGCGAGTCCTAATCAAATACAAGGAATAACTCGGATGATACGAAAGACCAATATCCGAGGATCAATCAATGACAATCAACAACCAAAGGTTGGATTACTCTAATTGATGATCTAACGCACAACCTGTATTATTTATATTATAAAGATAAAACAATATAATGCGGAAATTGAAATAACACAGACACCAGAAATTTTGTTAACGAAGAAACCGCAAATGCAGAAAAACCCCGGGACCTAGTCCAGATTGAACACACACTGTATTAAGCCGTTACATACACTAGCCTACTCCAAATTAACTTCGGTCTGGACTGTAGTTGAAACCAAATCAATCTCACACTGATCCAAGGTACAGTTATGCTCCTACTCCTCTGATACTAGCAGGATACTGCACACTTGATTCTCTTAGCTGATCTCACCCACAAATAAGAGTTGTTACGACCCAAAGTCGAAGACTTTAATAAACAAATCTGTATCACACAAAAAAGTCTATGATAATATATAAATCCGTCTCCCACGAATATACCTACGAGTTTTGTTCCGTCTTTTGATAAATCAAGGTGAACAGGAACCAATCAATAATACCAGACTTATATTCCCGAAGAACAGCTTAGTATTATCAATCACCTCACAATAATCTTAATCGACGCAGCGAAAAAGATATTGCGGAATCACAAACGATGAGACGAAGTTTGTTTGTGATTAATTTTTATCTTTCCTATCGGAGATAGAAATCTCAAGCCAATTATTACAATTATACTCGTACGATAGAAAAAGCAAGATCAGATTACACAACTACGATAGAAGTAGTATCGGTCTAGCTTCACAATCCCAATGAAGTCGTTAACCTGGTTTAGAAAAAGAAACCAAAGGTTAAAGGTGAATCAACTCTAGCTTAGCACAACTAGTATCACACAGAATGTGTGGGGATTAGGTTTCGCAGTTGGTAGAGTTCTCCCTTATATACACTTTCAAATCAGGGTTTGCAATCAATGTTAGCTTAGTAACAAAGCATTCAATATTCACCGTTAGATGAAAACCTGATTAGATTCAAGCTAATATTTCTCAACCTTTAGATCGAAAACTTAGCTTGTTATACACAAATGAAATGTCCAATTTTGGGTTTATGAACCGCACCCAAACATTAACATTTGTTGGTTCAAAAACTCAACCAAAAGGTTAGCCATATGATTACTCTCATATCAACCTTATTCTTCTTCACCATAACTCACTACGGGAAAAACATACTTTGACAACACCACACAAGTGTCGCAATAGACATACGACGACACTTTTCGATGGGTTGTGGAAGGGGGGGTTGTAGAAGGTCCCCGATTTACTACGACTTCGAGCTAAGAGTTGTAAACGTAGTTGTGGTTCAAGTTTGGAATACCTTGTGGTTCAGTTGCGATTCTTTTTCGATTTTATTTTGGAAGCCTACCGCAACTCTTATTTATATTGTAAGACTTGATTTCACAACATCTAATCTGGGTAGTAAAACGCTATAACACAACTCCAATTTATATTGTAAGACTTGATTTCACAACATTTAATCTGTGTAGTAAAATTCTATAACACAACTTCTCTAATAATCGTGAATAGCACTATTACTACACAACTTCTCGAAAATACAACTTTTGTTTGGAGTTGTGTGCATAATACTATTTTGAAAAAAAAAATTAGGGCCGAAACCGAATTGCCGAAAATAATTCACATTCGCATTAACGTACCAGTGTAACACATTTACATTCATTCAAGTTAACCTGCTAGTCTTAAACACACATTCAAAAAATGGCAGTGATATAGATGTTTGTTACAAAAGTGGAGTTTCCAAAACACACTCTAAAAAGATTAAGATGTATATGAGAACATTCACCCTAGTATGCAACTGTGCTGATTCGAATTTGGAATCGTGTAACTGCTTACCATTGACTTGCTGGTATCAGTGATGAGAATCCCAGGAAAACACAAACCTTTCGTGCCCATCACCATCAAGAGGATATGCTTAGTTTACGGAAAAAACCATTTAAGCAACAGCAGCTGCTGCAAAATGTTGTGCACCAATAATCTTTCCGTTACAGAAGTTGTTACTTGTTGCTGCTGCACCACATCCTTGAGATTTTGTGAAAAGTCATGCACTATCAGTTGACATTCCGTAGACAAACTAAGAATATCTCGGCAAAGTCTCAACGACATGCGGTGTCTGTATTGGAGCTGCATCTCTTGAACGCATAGGATATTGTAAACCAGATATCCAAGCCATGTTCATCCAGTTAAGATTATGGACTTTGAACTCGAGACCATGCCTGCTGGTGTTCTAAATCTCTAGCATGAATGGCATCCCTGCACAACCAGAAAAGGTCACGCTCAAACAAACATATCACAGTTTTAAAACCCATATTTGCACTTCACCAACCATTAACAAAGAAACTGCAACAGGGTTAAGGCATGCAATAATAAAAAAGTGAAGGAAAGAAAAAATATTCCACCAAAACTTTGTAATGTCATTGTCTCACACAAGCCATAAGCGAGAGCTGAAGTTGAAACAAACTCGAGCTTAAGCTAATAAGCTCACTAGAGCTGAAAATGTAACAGTTCTGTGCAAGTACTGCAAGGTTAATGTTTATAATCTTTAGCTACTCTACAATATTCAGACTTAAATCTTCTTCTGAAACAAACAAATTTATTAGCTTTATAGATGACACACAGATGTTCATAGTATTTAACAAACGGCAGGGTAGAAAAGAGCAACTACGCCTCAGTTAAAAAACAGGCAGTGCCTCTCTCAATAGTTAGCAGATGTCAATACCATAGGCTATAATTATGGATTGTTAGACTCAATCCATGGACAATCAATAAAAAAGCCACATTCACTACTTAAGATCAAATGCACCTACAAAAAAATAAAACATGGAACTCATGTATGTGTGTGAACGAAGAACATAGTACAACTACGAATGATGTGATATACGACATTTTAAAATGCTGAAAAAAATCAACTGCACTGCCAAAATCTAGTCAAAGAATAATACCAACTAACATAGCCAGTGAATACAAACAAAATAAGTATGCGGGCGAGCAACAAACCTTCTTGTGCATCGGTGCTCCACCATATGCAACAGCGACTTTAACACCAGTCTGATAAGAGAAATTTTTCGCTTCATCATGTATCTACAGGACCACCAATCGATAAATATGAAGCTCTTCGTGTGTGTTTTTGTTCTTTTTTTGTGCTTTCGATTTGTGTTTTTGTGCTTTCTTTTTTTGCTTTCGGTTTATTTCAACTAGGGTTAGCAAGATACATCATCGATTATGGTATAACGGCATAGAAACTATGAATCATGAAGTTCCGGGAGAGTTATGACTTCTAACGTAGCATGATATATCATCGAAATCGATAAATATGAAGCTCAAAGTCGATTCGAACTTCAAATATGGTATAACGACATAGAAACTATGAATCAAGAAGCTCTGGGAGGGTTTTGACTTCAGACTTAGCATGATACATCATCGAAATCGATAAATATAAAGCTCGATATCGATTTGAACTTCAAATATGGTATAACGACATAAAAACTATGAACCAAGAAGCTCTGGGAGGGTTATGACTTCAAACTTGGCATCATACATCATCGAAATCGATAATTATGAATCTCAGTGTCGATTCGAACTTCAAATGTGGCATAATGGCATACAAACAATGAATCAGGAAGCTACAGGAGGGTTTTGACTTCAAACTTAGCATGATACATCATCGAAATCGATAAATATGAATCTCAATGTCGATTCGAACTTCAAATTCGGTATAACGACAAACAAACTATGAATCATGAAGCTTCAGGAGGGTTCTAACTTCAAACTTGGCATGATACATCATCGAAATCGATAAATATGAATCTCAGAGTCGATCCGAACTTCAAATATGGTATAACGACATATAAACTATGAATCATGAAGCTCTAGGAGAGTTCTGACTTCAAACTTAGCATGATACATCATCGAATCAATAAATTTGAAGCTCAATGTCGGTTTGAACTTCCTAAGAACGATGAATTCATTCATCTACAGCTAAGATTCCATCGGAATATTCTCTGAAACCTTAAACACACCACAAATTTGTTAACTTCGACATTGAACCTGGATACGAGCTCAAAACCTGGCCGCGAGTAGACTACAATAAGTCGGAAACTGCGTAAGAACGATGAATCCACCCATCTACAAGTAAGATTTCATCGGAATATTCTCCGAAACCTTAAACACACCACAAATTAGACACTGAACCAGGCTCTGAGCTCGATAGTTGGTCGCGAGTGGACTATTATAAGTCGAAAAATTTAGAAGAACGATGAATTCACCAATCTACAGATAAGATTCCATCAGAATATTCCCCAAAACCTAAAATACACCATAAATTCGTCAACTTCGATACTGGACCTGGATCCGAGATTGAAACCTGGCTGCGAATGGAGTACTATAAGTTGGGAACTTCGTAAGAACTATGCATTCACCCATCTACATGTAAGATTCTATCTGGATATTCCCCGAGACCTTATACACACCACAAATTCAACACTGAACCAGGCTCCGGCCTCGAAAGATGGCCGCAAATGGACTATTATAAGTCGGAAACTTCATAAGAACGATGAATTCACACATCTACGGATAAGATTCCATTAGAATATTCCCCCAAAACTAAAACACACCTCAAATTTATCAACTCCGACACTGGACTTGGATCCGAGATCGAAATATGGCCGCGAGTGGACTATTATAAGGCAAGAACTTGGTAAGAACGAAGAATTCACCCATCTACAGGTATGATTCCATCGGAATATCCCCCGAAACCTTAACCACAAATTCAACATTGAACCAGGCTCCGAGATCGAAACCTGGCCGCGAGTGGACCATTATAAGTCGGAAACTTCTGCATATTGTATGCATACCAGGCTCAAAGATCGAAACCTGGACCCGAGTTGACTACTATAAGTCAGAAACTTGGTAAGAACGACGAATTCATCCATTTACAGGTAAGATTCCTTCGAGATATTCTACGAAACATTAAAAAAATCATATTTCTGCATATTGTATGCGTACCCAGATCCAAGATCGAAACCTGGCCGTCGAATCCCTCAAACCTCATTTTTTCCCACATTCTATACTTTAACTTCAACAACACTTATAAGTGTTGTTATACGTTTCTATTAAAAAAAAAAAAAACCTAAACTTGTGAACTGTAAGGATGGTTGATGAGATAGACATCCATGCATTAGGTTCATGTTCGAATCTCCCCTCTAACGTATTTTTCATTATCATATTTTTGTGTTCTTCAACAACACTTGTGAGAATTGTGATAGGCTAAGTCACTACACTTATGAAACAAAGTTGTTATACCTAAATGTCGTCACAACAGTTTTGCTAAAGGAGTTGTCGTTTGTTTTCTTAGCCCAACCCCTTGTTCCTAAGGGTTGGTAGTGATGATATACGACAACTCTTCCTTTGAAACCAGTTGTAAAACATAGGACTTTCTACGATGTATAGCGAAGTGTTGTAAATCTCCAGTTGTAGATGTATATTTTTCCCGTAGTGACTAGTTCAACTGACTTAAATAAACTAGTTAGAGAGTTGTTCAATTTCAAGGAAATCTTATGTAACTACACAAGACACAATTGAAGAAAAATCGGTTTGATTCACTCGAATCCGTTCATGAACTTTATAGCCACGGTTTGAAAAAGAATTCCTTAGTTTATTTAAACATTAGTTTAAGAACAACCGACTTTAGATATAACCTTCTCAAGTTCGCGGACTGGGTTCGCGGACTTAAGCTCATGGAAGGAGTACACAAACTCCAGAAAAAAATCTCGGGCCGAGAAGTTCCGCAAGTTCGCGGACTTGGCTCACGCCACTTCCATTTCTCTTGATCAAAAAAGTTCACAAACTTTGGTTCAAGGAATAAGGACTTATGCATATATGTGTTTCCACAAAAATACTTATATCCTACCAATGGTTATGTAATTTAGACTCTCATTTCAATCATTGAAACAGTCTCAGAGGACGGATATGGCCGTTATTCACAGACCATTTTTTCGTCAGAGCGATTTTCAAAGTGATTGAAACATAACATGAATTTCGTCACTTGGTAAAGATGAATTCGGCTAAAGAGAAAGATAACCAACACACATTTCGTGAAATAGATAGGCGACATAAACTCGGCTCGAAATAGCAAATGTGTATAATGAAAGTTTATATATCAAAACGACTTTTGTATCAAAATTAGGAGATAAAGTAAATAGTCGATGAAGATCCACCAGTTCCTTGAGTAGTCCTTCGTCTTGTATGATGATTTCCATGGAGTCTTGAGCTCAACTACAATTTCTATCCTAATCCAAGACCTTAGCTCTAATAGGCTAGTAATCAAGACTTATAGTTTTGATCACTAATATTGACAAACATGCTTGAGATAGCAACGCATGCGATTTCGACCGAGAAATGCTCTAACAATCTCCCCCTTTGTCAATTTTAGTGGCAAAACTATTAATACATATGGAATACAAAAAATAAATAAATTAACTTTTGTAGCTCTTATTCCACATACCTAATCTTCAACATTACTCGAAATCTTCGTCACTTCCAAGTACGCCAATGATCTCAAGGTTGTAAGTTTAGCATCATCGTTGTTGAAATCCGTAGCTATAACAACAAGAAAACAATAGTTCTCAATCATTGTTATACAGTTTCATAGTATCATTACACAACGTCAAAGTTCAATTGTATCACAACTTCAACAACAATACTATGGTGATATGTATCACTCCCCCTTAGTCAATACTCCATCTCACATGGAAACCACTCCCCCTTACATAATGATCCGAAAACCATATGTATTTGTAGTGTGAACTACATATTAATTCTTTCCCTTTTTGTCAAAAAAATTGGCAAAGGTACAAGAACGGGATCCTAATGAAATTTCCAAAATAACATTTCATGCCCAAAAGAAAGAACACACATCATCTAATTTAGATGCAATCATAAAGCCGAATCTAAATGCATTCATCAAGGAGGTTAAAGATACAAGATAACCCCTATAATATTCCACATCCGCACTCCCCACAAAGATTTGGCAATTAATCGCAAGTTCAAAAAGAACTCTCCCCCATAAAATGTCATTCCCAAGGGAACAACAAGAGCGACCTTAATTTCGAAAGAAAAAAAGGATTTCTTTGGACATAACAAATCACATACAAGTATGAATTTGAATCCAAAATATTAAATTATACACAAGAAGTTCATGATTAATTTAACCAAAAATGCTCAACACAAGTAAACTTATGGAGACTTAAGAGCGCTCAATTAGATTAATCACAAGTAAACCCATAATTAATCTAATCGAAATACACAATCAAACTAATCACAAAAGTAATAAATTTAATTGGTCATACTCACATAAGAGAGTCTATGGAGCAATGACTAAGTTAATCATGAAAACAATCAATCCAGTCATGAACGCTCAAACATAAGAAGACTTATGGAGTCATAACTAAATAACCAAACAAGATGATTAATTTAGTTCAAAATGCTCAACATAAAGTACCTTACGGAACAACAACAAGGCTAATCATAAAAATAATCAACTTGGTTGTTTCGTGCTCAACATAAGACACACTACAGAGTCACAAAGTAATACATAAAATATGGATCAGAGAAGATCAATTACTGCGGAATATACAAGGATTCATTCTATTTTTCATCACTATTTGCACAACTGTTAGAGCATAGATCGGTCAACCTCGCATGCTTTTCTATCTCAAGCATGTTTGTCAATGTTAGTGATCAAAACTATAAGTCTTGATTTCTAGCCTACATAGCTAAGTCTCGGACTAGGATAGAAAAGTGTAGTTGATCTCAAGGACTTCATGGAGATTCATCATACAACGAAGAAGATCTATACAAGGAACCGTGGAACTTCATTAACAAAAAGGTATTTGGAGACTTGAACTTATCTATCACTCAAAAGTATATCTCTTCTATCTCCTACTTCTTATGAGGCAAAAGTCGTATGCTATATAGACTAGATCATACACATTTAATATTTCGAGCCGAGTATATCTCGCCTATCTATATATCGAAATCATGTGTTGGTAAAGCGTTTCGCATTGATCAAGTTTATCTTCACCTAGTGACTAAAGTTTTGAAAAGTTTCAATCACTTTGAGAATTGCTCTGATGTGAATCGGTTTGTGAATAACGGCTACATAACGTCCTATGAGAATGTCTCGGTGATTGAAATAAGAGTTTAGATTACATAACCATGTATTCCTTGAACCGAAGTATTCGAACTTTGTTAATCAAGAGAAATCGGGAGGATTGTGGAATTGGCTTGCCAAGTCCGCGAACCCAGTCCGCAGACTCAGTCCGCGAACTGACAGAAGTTCTTGACCGAGAATTTCTGCTAGATTTTTCAAAACTCGTTTGTATGCTAAGTCCGCGAACTCAGTCCACGAACTGGCGGAAGTTCTCTTTCCGAGAATTTCTGCTGAGTTTGGAAAACTCAACCGATTAATTTAAGTCCGCGAGCTTGTTTGTGAACTTAAGAGGTTATGATCTAAAGATGTGCTCTGAACATGAAACTTAAATTACTAAGGAATGTTTTATACAAACCATGGCTATAAAGTTCATGAGCCGATTCAATCGAATCGAATCATCTTAGGTTCAATTGTGTCTTGTGTAGTTACATAAGATCTCATAGCAATTGAACAACTCTTTAACTAGTTCATTTGAGTCAATTGAACTAGTTATTATGGAGAAGAACAAGGTTAATATGAAATGCTCATATGGTTGACCTTTTTGGGTTACTATGTTGAACCAACATACACGTACACGTTTGGGCATGGTTTTCACGAACCCACTAAACGTTTACCAAAATGTGTGTGACAAGCTAGGGTTTTCGATCTAATAGTTGAGAAATATTAGCTTGAATCTAAATCAGGTTTTCATCGAACGGCGAATATGGATTGCTTTGTAACTAAGGCAAAACCCTGATTTGAAGGATATATAAAGGAGACATATAGCATTGTGCAAAACTAATCCCCACATGTCTGTGTGCTACTAGTGCGCCTTCTAGAGTCGATCTCCATTAAACTTTGATTTTCTTCTCTAAAATCAGGTTAACGACTTAAAGACTTCATTGGGATTGTGAAGCCAGACCGATACTACTTTATCGTAGTTGTGTGATCTTATCTCGCATCTTCTATTGTACGAGTACAATCGATTGATTGACTTGAGATTGTGAGAGTTCTCCGATAGGCAAGATAAAGAAGTCACAAACATCTTCGTCTCACTGTTTGTGATTCCTCTACAATCCGCTTGTGTAGTCAGGAAGGATTGTAGAGAGGTGATTGATTAATCTAGGTTGTTCTTCGGGAATATAAGACCAGATTATCAATTGGTTCCTGTTCACCTTGATTTATCA
Organism: Papaver somniferum; assembly: GCF_003573695.1. NCBI lineage: Eukaryota > Viridiplantae > Streptophyta > Magnoliopsida > Ranunculales > Papaveraceae > Papaver > Papaver somniferum. The sequence goes on along the minus strand of NW_020647637.1, from coordinate 57,895 downwards.
AAAGACGGAACAAAACTAGGGTTTATCTGTGGGAGGAAAATTTATCCTTTGATAGACTTTTCTGTGTGAGACAGATTTGTTTATTATCAAGTCTGCGATTTTGGGTTGCAGCAACTCTTAGTTGTGAGTGAGATCATCTAAGGGAATCAAGTACGCAGTATCCTGCTGAGATCAGAGGCGTAGGAGTACAACTGTACCTTGAATCGGTGGGAGACTGATTGGGGTTCAACTATAGTCCAGTCCGAAGTTAGTTTGCACTAGGCTAGTGTCTGTAGCAGTTAATCCAGTGTGTATTCAATCTGGACTAGGTCCCGGGGTTTTTCTGCATTTGCGGTTTCCTCGTGAACAAAATTTCTGGTATATAATTGAAATAATACACGTTGTGCGTTCATGATCATCAGTTGGAAATCCAACCTTTGGTTGTTGATTGATATTGATTGATCCTTGGACATTGGTTTTTGGTACCGCCCAAGTATTCCTTGTATTTGATAAAGACCCGCTATTGTTTTTAGCTTGAGTAAAAATCAAATCAAGTGAGAGATATTAACCTTGAGATACTTTTATCTAGATTGAGTCTGACTGTCTAGTTGATTCTCTATCAAAGTATTTCGGAGTTAGTCCATACAGAATTCTAAGCGAAATATTGGGTGGTGTTGTTAGACCCCCGCTTTTTCAATTAGTATCAGAGCAGGCAAACACGTTTAAGACCTCATCAGTATGTGTTTGTAGCGATCTGACTCTATGGACAGAAGTGTTATCTCTGTTAACGTACCACCAGTCCTCGATGGCTCAAACTATCTATGGTGGAAAGTCGTTATGCGTACATTTTTTCAGTCGCGTAACTTCCAATCATGGATATGTGTTTTCAATGGCTATGAGACTCCCGTTGTTATGGAAATAGATGTTTTTGTACCAAAATATTTATGTATGTAAAATACTACCGAGTTAGTTGCTGCAAGGCAAAATTTCGACGGGTTTCCATCATGCATTCCATTACCCCAAATCTTAGACATCATGTGGCCTCATGCACTACGTCTAAAGAAGCTTCGGATACTTTAGAAAGCGTATTCGAAGGTAACCCCAGTGAAAAAGAAGCTAGGCTTCAAAACCTTAATTCCGAATGGGAAGACCTTTCTATGGCAGAAGAAGATTCGTTCAACGATTTTTATCACAAAATGTTAGAGCATAGCTCGAACAACCTCGCATGCGTTTCTATCTCAAGCATGTTTGTCAATGTTAGTGATCAAAACTATAAGTCTTGATTTCTAACCTACATAGCTAAGTCTCGGACTAGGAAGTGTAGTTGAGCTCAAGGACTTCATGGCGATTCATCATACAACGACGAAGATCTATACAAGGAACCATAGAACTTCATCAACAAAAAGTTATATGGAGACTTGAACTTATCTATCACTCAAAATTCTATCTCTTCTATCTCCTACTTCTTATAAGACAAAAGTCGTATGCTATATAGACTAGATCATACACAGTTGACATTTCGAGCTGAGCATTCATTGGTTATCTTTTATCTCGAAATCGTGTGTTGGTAAAGCGTTTCGCTTTGATCAAGTTTATCTTCACCTAGTGACGAAAGTCATGAAAAGTTTCAATCACTTTGAGAATTGCGCTGACGTGAATCAGTCTGTGAATAACGGCTACATAGCGTCCTCGGAGAATGTCTCAATGATTGAAATAAGAGTTTAGATTACATAACCATGTATTCCTTGAACCGAAGTTTTCGAACTTTATTGATCAAAAGAAATCGGGAGGATTGTGGAATTGGCTTTCCAAGTCCGCGAACCCAGGCCGCAGACCCAGTCAGTGAACTGTCGGAAGTTCTCGACCGAGAATTTCTGCTGGATTTTCCAAATTTCGTTTGTGTGCTACGTCTGCGAACTGGCGGAAGTTCTCTTTCCGAGAATTTCTGCTGAGTTTGGAAAATCAACCGATTAACTTAAGTCCGCGAACTTGTTTGTGAACTTAAGATGTTATGATCTAAACATGTGCTCTGAACATAAAAAATTAAATTACTAAGGAATGCTTTATGCAAACCGTGGCTATAAAGTTCATGATCCGATTCAATCGAATCGAATCATCTTTGTTTCAATTGTGTCTTGTGTAGTTACATAAGATCTCATAGCAATTGAACAACTCTTTAACTAATTCATTTGAGTCAATTGAATTAGTTATGGTGAAGAAGAACAAGGTTAATATTAAATGCTCATATGGTTAACCTTTTGGGTTACTACGTTGAACCAACATATACTTACACGTTTGGGCATGGTTTTAACGAACCCAGTAAACTTCTACCCAAGTGTGTGTGACAAGCTAAGTTTTCGATCTAACGGTTGAGAAATATTAGCTTGAATCTAAATAAGGTTTTCATCTAACGATGAATAAGGATTGCTTTGTACCTAAGGAAAAACCCTGATTTGAAGGCTATATAAAGGAGACATATAGCATTGTGCAAACCTAATCCCCACACATTTGTGTGCTAATAGTGCTCCCGCTAGAGTCGATCTCCATTAACCTTTGATTTTCTTCTCTAAAATCAGGTTAATGACTTAAAGACTTCATTGAGATTGTGAAGCCAGACCGATACTACTTTATCGTAGTTGTGTGATCTGATCTTGCATCTTCTATCGTACGAGTACAATCGATTGATTGACTTGAGATCATGAGAGTTCTCTGATAGGCAAGATAAAGAAGTCACAAATATCTTCGTCTCACTGTTTGTGATTCCTCGACAATCCGCTTGTGTAGTCAGGAAGGATTGTAGAGAGGTGATTGATTAATCTAGGCTGTTCTTCGGGAATATAAGACCGGATTATCAATTGGTTCTTGTTCACCTTGATTTTATATCAAAATACGGAACAAAACCTAGGGTTTATCTGTGGGAGAAAGATTTATCCTTTGATAGACTTTTCTGTGTGAGACAGATCTGTTTATTATCAAGTCTGTAATTTTAGGTTGCAACAACTCTTGGTTGTGGGTGAGATCAGCTAAGGGAATCAAGTGCGCAGTATCCTGCTGGGATCAGAGGCGTAGGAGTACAAATGTACCTTGGATCGGTGGGAGACTGATTGGGGTTCAACTATAGTCCAGTCCGAAGTTAGTTTGCAGTAGGATAGTGTCTGTAGAGACTTAATACAGTGTGTATTCAATATGGACTAGGTCCTGGGGTTTTTCTACATTTGCGGTTTCCTCGTTAACATTCATTGGTTATCTTTTATCTCGAAATCGTGTGTTGGTAAAGCGTTTCGCTTTGATCAAGTTTATCTTCACCTAGTGACGAAAGTCATGAAAAGTTTCAATCACTTTGAGAATTGCGCTGACGTGAATCATTCTGTGAATAACGGCGACATAGCGTCCTCGGAGAATGTCTCAATGATTGAAATAAGAGTTTAGATTACATAACCATGTATTCCTTGAACCGAAGTTTTCGAACTTTATTGATCAAAAGAAATCGGGAGGATTGTGGAATTGGCTTTCCAAGTCCGCGAACCCAGGCCGCAGACCCAGTCAGCGAACTGTCGGAAGTTCTCGACCGAGAATTTCTGCTGGATTTTCCAAATTTCGTTTGTGTGCTACGTCTGCGAACTAGCGGAAGTTCTCTTTCCGAGAATTTCTGCTGAGTTTGGAAAATCAACTGATTAACTTAAGTCCGCGAACTTGTTTGTGAACTTAAGATGTTATGATCTAAACATGTGCTCTGAACATAAAAAATTAAATTACTAAGGAATGCTTTATGCAAACCGTGGCTATAAAGTTCATGAGCCGATTCAATCGAATCGAATCATCTTTGTTTCAATTGTGTCTTGTGTAGTTACATAAGATCTCATAGCAATTGAAAAACTCTTTAACTAGTTCATTTGAGTCAATTGAATTAGTTATGGTGAAGAAGAACAAGGTTAATATTAAATGCTCATATGGTTAACCTTTTGGGTTACTACGTTGAACCAACATATACGTACACGTTTGGGCATGGTTTTCACAAACCCAGTAAACGTCTACCCAAGTGTGTGTGACAAGGTAAGTTTTTGATCTAACGGTTGAGAAATATTAGCTTGAATCTAAATAAGGTTTTCATCTAACGGTGAATAAGGATTGCTTTGTACCTAAGGAAAAACCCTGATTTGAAGTCTATATAAAGGAGACATCTAGCATTGTGCAAACCTAATCCCCACACATTTGTGTGCTACTAGTGCTCCCGCTAGAGTCGATCTCCATTAAACTTTGATTTTCTTCTGTAAAATCAGGTTAATGACTTAAAGACTTCATTGAGATTGTGAAGCCAGACCGATACTACTTTATCGTAGTTGTGTGATCTGATCTTGCATCTTCTATCGTACGAGTACAATCGATTGATTGACTTGAGATCATGAGAGTTCTCTGATAGGCAAGATAAAGAAGTCACAAATATCTTCGTCTCACTGTTTGTGATTCCTCGACAATCCGCTTGTGTAGTCAGGAAGGATTGTAGAGAGGTGATTGATTAATCAAGGCTGTTCTTCGGGAATATAAGACCGGATTATCAATTGGTTCTTGTTCACCTTGATTTTATATCAAAATACGGAACAAAACCTAGGGTTTATCTGTGGGAGACAGATTTATCCTTTGATAGACTTTTCTGTGTGAGACAGATCTGTTTATTATCAAGTCTGTAATTTTAGGTTGCAGCAACTCTTGGTTGTGGGTGAGATCAGCTAAGGGAATCAAGTGCGCAGTATCCTGCTGGGATCAGAGGCGTAGGAGTACAAATGTACCTTGGATCGGTGGGAGACTGATTAGGGTTCAACTATAGTCCAGTCCGAAGTTAGTTTGCAGTAGGCTAGTGTCTGTAGCGACTTAATACAGTGTGTATTCAATATGGACTAGGTCCTGGGGTTTTTCTACATTTGCGGTTTCCTCGTTAACATTCATTGGTTATCTTTTATCTCGAAATCGTGTGTTGGTAAAGCGTTTCGCTTTGATCAAGTTTATCTTCACCTAGTGACGAAAGTCATGAAAAGTTTCAATCACTTTGAGAATTGCGCTGACGTGAATCAGTCTGTGAATAACGGCTACATAGCGTCCTCGGAGAATGTCTCAATGATTGAAATAAGAGTTTAGATTACATAACCATGTATTCCTTGAACCGAAGTTTTCGAACTTTATTGATCAAAAGAAATCGGGAGGATTGTGGAATTGGCTTTCCAAGTCCGCGAACCCAGGCCGCAGACCTAGTCAGCGAACTGTCGGAAGTTCTCGACCGAGAATTTCTGCTGGATTTTCCAAATTTCGTTTGTGTGCTACGTCTGCGAACTGGCGGAAGTTCTCTTTCCGAGAATTTCTGCTGAGTTTGGAAAATCAACCGATTAACTTAAGTCCGCGAACTTGTTTGTGAACTTAAGATGTTATGATCTAAACATGTGCTTTGAACATAAAAAATTAAATTACTAAGGAATGCTTTATGCAAAACCGTGGCTATAAAGTTCATGAGCCGATTCAATCGAATCGAATCATCTTTGTTTCAATTGTGTCTTGTGTAGTTACATAAGATCTCATAGCAATTGAACAACTCTTTAACTAGTTCATTTGAGTCAATTGAATTAGTTATGGTGAAGAAGAACAAGGTTAATATTAAATGCTCATATGGTTAACCTTTTGGGTTACTACGTTGAACCAACATATACGTACACGTTTGGGCATGGTTTTCACAAACCCAGTAAACGTCTACCCAAGTGTGTGTGACAAGCTAAGTTTTCGATCTAACGGTTGAGAAATATTAGCTTGAATCTAAATAAGGTTTTCATCTAACGGTGAATAAGGATTGCTTTGTACCTAAGGAAAAACCCTGATTTGAAGGCTATATAAAGGAGACATCTAGCATTGTGCAAACCTAATCCCCACACATTTGTGTGCTACTAGTGCTCCCGCTAGAGTCGATCTCCATTAAACTTTGATTTTCTTCTGTAAAATCAGGTTAATGACTTAAAGACTTCATTGAGATTGTGAAGCCAGACCGATACTACTTTATCGTAGTTGTGTGATCTGATCTTGCATCTTCTATCGTACGAGTACAATCGATTGATTGACTTGAGATCATGAGAGTTCTCTGATAGGCAAGATAAAGAAGTCACAAATATCTTCGTCTCACTGTTTGTGATTCCTCGAAAATCCGCTTGTGTAGTCAGGAAGGATTGTAGAGAGGTGATTGATTAATCAAGGCTGTTCTTCGGGAATATAAGACCGGATTATCAATTGGTTCTTGTTCACCTTGATTTTATATCAAAATACGGAACAAAACCTAGGGTTTATCTGTGGGAGACAGATTTATCCTTTGATAGACTTTTCTGTGTGAGACAGATCTGTTTATTATCAAGTCTGTAATTTTAGGTTGCAGCAACTCTTGGTTGTGGGTGAGATCAGCTAAGGGAATCAAGTGCGCAGTATCCTGCTGGGATCAGAGGCGTAGGAGTACAAATGTACCTTGGATCGGTGGGAGACTGATTGGGGTTCAACTATAGTCCAGTCCGAAGTTAGTTTGCAGTAGGCTAGTGTCTGTAGCGACTTAATACAGTGTGTATTCAATATGGACTAGGTCCTGGGGTTTTTCTACATTTGCGGTTTCCTCGTTAACAAAACTTCTGGTGTCTGTGTTATTTCTTTTCCGCATTATATTTTATATAATTGAAATAATACAGGTTGTGCGTTAAGATCATCAACTTCTCTAATCCAACCTTTGGTTGTTGATTGTAGTTGATTGATCCTTGGAAATTGGTCTTTGGTACCGTCCAAGTTATCTCTCTTTGATAAAGACTCGCAGATTTCTATTTGCTTAAGTAATGATGAAATCGAGAGATTGAGATAATAACTCCTTGAGATACTTTTTATCTAGATTGAGTCTGACTGTGTAGTTGATTCTCTGGCAAAGTATTTCGGAGTTAGTCTATACAAATTGCTAATCGAAATATTAGGTGGTGTTGTTAGACCCCCGTTTTTTCACAAACTATCTGAAATTGTTAATGCATCATGTGCATTGGGTAGGACCATTCCTGAAAAAGAAATTGTAATAAAAATCCTTCGATCGCTGCCATCCAGATACGAATCTAAAAGACATGCCATCGTTGAAGGAAATAACCTTAATACTCTTTCACGAAACACACTGATCGGAAAAATTAGAATTTTCGATCGCGAATATATGGCAAGAAACGATCATCATTTGCTTGGAAACCGTGTCACCTCTCCTGATCATAAATCTTGTCATCCAAAATTGACAAAAGAGAAAAGTGAGAATTGCTTTATTTCTACGTTTTCTTTGCTTATACAAAAACTTAAGAAGATCCTCAGACGTAGTAAAAGAAAGTCTCAAAAGGAAACTCTGTTAGTCAATATAAAGGATAAGAATACCAAGAAGAGTCGTACTAATGAAACTGGTCTTATGTGTGTTCAAGTCTCGTCGAAAAATCCTGAAACGGAGATAAGAGAGATAACTAAAGTATGTATGAATACTCTTGATTATGGTCCTGAGGAAATATATGATTGCTCTCTCAGTCTTTTTGCTGAAAATCATTTTCATGATTCCCTCATGACATGTCTGTCTGTGTTGGATCAGCAAACCTCTCCTGATTTTGTGTTGAACTGCAGGAGTTTCTCGGAAAAGATTCTACCAAATCACTTCGTTCAGTTGAGTTCACCTCAGGATCATCTTAGCACGTCAAATCAGAAGCAGTCCTTTCTGGCTAACCGTAGTATGCTGACAACAAAAAGGAAGTCTACCTTTCATCAAAAGGTGTTTTCAAAAACGGTGCAAAATGTGCAAAGATCTGCAGTCAAGTTTTGTAAAACTCTGATCACAATGGATAAGAAAGTTCTTCATAACTATCTTTTTCAAATGGATAAACAGAAACCTAGTGAAATGGATGGTTTCTCTCTTTGCAAAGATTATCCCAGTCCAACCTTGGATTGGAAGCCTTATGCTCAGTAATATTGTTGAAAAATGATTCTTGTGTTTTCTTCCTCTTATACAAGAATCATGATATACAAGGGGAATATAATATAATCTTGTTATTTTCTGTTTGTGCTTTTACCAGGTCTTGTTCGTGAACGGCTTCAGCTTTTTGGATAACCAACTTATGTTAGGATTTGGTAAAAAGGGTGTTTCTGGGAATTCTACACCTGTATTTCTTTTAAAAGGCCCTACCTCTTTAGCACTCTCATTTCATCTTCTCTATCATGTCCTCCTCTAGTATTTCAAGTAAATAAAGTGATGTATGGACAGTTCTATTTCCTTCAAAGAAGATTCGTTTCGATTCTTCTGACAATGAGATGTGCTATGACAAACATGTCTCTTCTTCTGATGAGAACCCTTCTGTCTCTCAGTTTGATAATCTCTCTTTAACCATGAATATCGTTTTGGAACAAGTTCGTGCTCTGAAAAATGAACTTGAAGGTTCTTCCAAAAGACTTGAGGACAAATTGGATAGTCTTGAATCAAGGATTGACCTAATCGAAGATGATCTTGAAGAATATAGGGAATACGAGAAGAATATTCAAGGTAAGTGAAATGGTTGTTAAGAAGTATAGATACCTAGTATGTCTTCCTTTTGGATTAGTCGGAAGAATAACTAGTGCTTTCAATAGCGATGATTGTGACTACACATAGCTATTTTTGTTTTCATCTTCTTATGTTATTTTTTTAGGTTTATTGGTTATTAAATTATAAAAATATTTGGAGGATGATGTTTATTGCAGTATTTTAATGGTTTATGATATTGCAATATTTTTATGGGATATGTATTGTTTGCGTCCGTGAAATTGAAGGTCCCATATTGCGGTCAAAAGTAAAGTCGTTCATGAATCGGTATTCGTATTGATGAAAGGACGAATGGACTTTTTACATATACAAAAGTTATGCCTATGCAGTCATGTATTTGATGGAAAATAGGATAAAATCTTTTGTTCGACAAGGATAAAGTCTATTATGTCGTTATGATGGAAAATAGAATAGACCCTTGTATGTTATCCACGGTATTGATCTTCATTGATCCATTTTATTATGTTTTACCGTGAAGGATCCATTGTGTATCTTGTTGAGCACCTTACAACTAAGTCGATTTACCTTGGCTTTCTTGGTTGTTCCATGAGATGCTATATGTCGAGCATTAGGAACTAAATTAATCAACTAGTTTGGTTATTTAGTTAGTACTCCATAAGTTTTCTTTTTTATGTTGTGTACATGTACGGTTAAGGTTTTCATGTTGTATGATGAACTTAGTCGGGGTTCCATAAGTTCTTTTATGTTGAGCTTAAATAATTAAATTGATTACTTCGGTGATTAGTTTAGTTATTTGTATTCCAATTAGATTAATTATAGGTTCTCTTTTAATTAATCTAGTTGAGTTTTCATATATTCCACAAGTTCTTGTGTTGAGTATATGAAAGGCTACACAATCATGTTCTTTGGTTAATGTAGTCATATATTCCGTAAGGTTATCCTTATGTTGAGTATTATTAAGACTTCCTAAGTAAAGGTCTTACTTTTCCTAAAGTAAATTTCTGTTTTTGTTCGACGAAATCGCAGGCGGTTTTTACACTTTCATGTAACAACCCATTGATCTCGCCTTATTATTTTTCGGCATTGTTGCCTCTTCATGTTTTATTTATCGCACAAATACGAAGAGCCTCATGATATTTGCGTCTTTGACACAATTCAGCTCCTTAATGGAGGGTGTCGTCCTTATATTCCCCCTGATTGCCCCTTCAAGGAAGCGTACCCCTACCAGGTTAGGGTGGGCTCCTCCCATCCGGTAATGCAACAATCAGTTGTTTTCATGGCCTCTTATCCCTCTGCCGATATGGCTTATGGTTATAAGATCGCATCCCAATTGGGGTTTCTTCAAACTGAGTGCATCGTAGTCAAGACTTGTCAAGAGCGGCCAGGTACGCTCTAGACGCCCCAGGCACTCTTGACTCAACCATGTACCTCGGCGCCTTGATCGAGTTTCTTCACTCCTTAGTAGAGAGATTCTTACCTTAGTATTTCAACTAAGGCACTCTACTGGATGGGTTTTTGTTTCACCCCAAATCACCGTGGCTCAGGCTCCAGGGTCGGTGTAGCTTTCACCTGAGCGTTTTCCCAATATGACGCGTGTTAGGTCTTATTATTGCCTCTTATTGTATGCGAACTAGGGTGCACGCAACTATTGTATACCTAGCCTCCCTAATTAGAGGTTTTTACTTCTGCATCCTTCTATTAAGGTCTTATCATTAGGTCTTATTTTTGCCTTTAAGTTGAGTTATATGAATCACACATAGAAGAACAAATTCTTTGATTTTGATTCATACTCTTTGATAATACACCCTTGTTGAATGTTAAGAAATTCGCATCTTCAATCGTGTTTACTCCGGTTCATTTTCATGCGACTCTATCTTTACTTATGCGAGTATCATCGCGTGACTTACGGATAATATTTCTTCAAATACAATCTGTTCCAAAGATGTTCAGGTTTACGACCTGTGCTTCTTCCTTCGGAGTCCATCAACTGATATGCTCCATTTCCAATTATTCTCTTTATTATGTATGGTCCATCCCATCTTTTCACTAACTTTCCATCTCCTCCTTTCTGATAAGGCGGTATCTCTCTCAACACTAGTTCCCTTGGATGAAAGTTTCTTTGTTTGACGCGCTTGTTATATTCTCGTCCTATATGATTTCCATCCCATCTAATTCATGTCAATTTCAACATCTTCATCAACAGTGCCTAAAGCACAATGATTTCTCCTCTCAAAAGTGCAAAATGTCTCCTAGCTCGTATCTTCTTTGGTATGTTGTCGTCCTTGTTTCCAGAGAATCATCCGACATTCTAACTGTTGTTCGGCGCTGGTAATATTATGATTTATGGATTCATTATTTTCTTCTTCTTTTTCTTTCCAAATCATTTGTCTATTCAATCATAAATTTGTTTTATTTGCTTTAGATTCTTTAAACTTGCATAATTAGTACGAAGTTATAGATATGGTATGCAATTAGATCTCATCTTATTGGTCATCTTATTCTGTAGGTTTTGCTCGGGATGTGTTTGATTCGAATAAGTAGTCTAGACTAGACTGCTAGTTTCAACACAAATCTTAGAAGCCTCCCAGGTGACAGATCAACTGCATCTTTTATAAAAAAACTCAAGTTTTGTGTGGGTACACGAAATAGGTTCGCCACGTGTCGGACATAAAAGGAAGAAGTATGGATAGAAAATCTCATTAAAGATCCCAATCAGGGACTTATCAATTCGAATGTCAGAATTACCTCGTCACCGATCAATTCCGCAAAGTACAAATGGGATGCATATAGAAGGGAGGAAACTTCCACGAAGAATCTAAGTTACGAAAGACCAAGCCAAGAGTGCCCGACAAGATATCAACGACGAAACCGAAAGGACGAAGTACGGTAACTTGGTTGAAAAGATAAATCGCGAAGTAAATATATTGGGGGGAAATAAAAGAGATATATGTCCCGACAAACCCATGTGAAGATAGCGAAACAAGGGGAAATACTTTATGGAAAATGGCATGGGCGAAGTATAAAGCGCTCCCGAGAGAACTTGGCGAAGTAAAATGAGTTGTACACCATTAGGGTTGATTGGCATATAAATAGAGGTCCTTGTACAAGGCATGAAGGATTGGATTTTGGAGAGAGGGGAGAGCTTAGCTTAGAGAGTGAGACTAGGGTTTCCTTGTATTCAAGAACTTGTATTTGTTTCTTTGATTAATTCATCAATAAATATTTTCTAGTTTATACTATTTAACATGTCCTAAATCTTGGTTACTTTCCTTTTGGGTGTACTACTGGATTTCCAGTAGTTACGCGTCCAGAAACAGGGAACTTATATTGGGCATTCATCCTCATCTAAGGAGTGGAGAGAAGCTGAAGTTGTGGGAGTGAGAGATCTTAGCGAGACGTCCCTTTTAAGATTAGGGTTTAAAGGATAATCAATATTGAAACTAGGATAAGTTGATGACCAGAACACCAGATCGAGCGACACACACGATAGCGACGAGGAGAACCAAGCGATTGGAGGCCAAAAGAGGAGGAAGAATGGAAGGAGGAGGAACATCGTCTGCAGGAGAAAGACAAGGCGTGAACCAGCAATGGACTGAGGAGGCCAATGAAGATAACTTTAGAGAGGGTTCTGTACACACTTCCGACACGGACACCATTGCAGGAGAAGCGATGACTCGTGGGGAAATGAAGGAGAATATCGGTGAAGAAGACATGACGTTGGATCAGCTGAGGGAAATGCTCCGCCTTGAAAGGGAAGGAGACAGGGATCTAGCACAGCAGCATGCCCAATTGACGAGGCGAAACGCCAGGTTGGTGCTGCAAAATCGCCAACTGAACGAGGAAGCTGCAGCTAACACCACTGATTCAGAGATGGACATGATATCATAAGGAGAAGAAGATTTATGACGAAGGACATACACCCGCGAGGACGACGGAGGATAGCGAAGAAGGAGGCGACGAAGAGAAAGCAGTGAAGAAAGAGAACTGAGATGGGCATCGGATATATCAAGTTGAGAAGATCGAAGACGAAGGTATGAAGAAGAACGAAGATGAGGAAAATGAGAGGAGGCAAGAAGGTGAAAGACAACGCGAATTCAACCTGAGAAATGAGGAAGAAAGGAGACATGGTTAAGGAAGGATCATCGTGATGATAGGTGGCTGTCGGGAAGAAAACGGAGGGAACCTGAACCAGGAAGTCTTAGATGAGCTGCGAGATATAAGGACGCTGATAAAAAATTCACGAAGAGGCGGTAAAGTGCAGCTGGCAGAGGCAATGTAATAGGCCGATAAATCTCCATTTACCTATGAGATAATGTACACGGACATCCTAGAGAAATGTGTGATGCCGACTCTCCCGAGCATATTCAACGAATCCGAAAGTGTTGTGCAGCATTTGAAACAATGATGGCCTGGGAAGCATTAGCTTGGTTTGACAGGCTACCAGAAGGATCGATTTCGTCGTTCAAATACTTACAGAGAATATTCCTGACCACTTACATAACTAACAACATGCTGAGGCCGGGGATTGAGACTCTATTCAATTTAAGAAGGATACCTACAGAAAGCCTGCGAGGATCGATAACGAGGTGGAGGACGGTATGCAGCGAGCTTGCAGGGAGAGTTGACGATAAAAATTTCATCTTAGATTTCGTAAACGCGTTAATCCCAACTGACCTGTTGTACACTAAAATATTCATTATTGGAAACTCTCTAATGATTAATGAATTAAGAGAGTACCAAGAGGAGTACATAGCGTTGGAAGAAAAGCAGAGGCAAGTCAGCGAAGCACCACCGATTCCAACGAAGTAAGGGAATTCAAGGCTATTACCAAGGGAAGTGATGTCGTGGAGAATGATCTGAAATATGAAAAAAGAGAGCCATAGACTCTAGTACCAGCGAAACTTGTAGCTGTATCAAGTGGAGATCAAGAATGGATCGATCAACAAAGATATGAAGAGTCAAGACGAAGGAATTATGAGCCACGAAGCTACAACACGGGATACCAACAAAGGAACAATCAAGGTCCCATATTTGGGGAGCGGAGACCAAATGCACCCGCTTTCGAAGACGTAAAGCTCCCTAAACTTAACACAACTGTGGAAAAGGTATGGGAGGCAATAGTATTGACAGAGGAGATCTCACCACCCCCCAATTTGGGAAGAGAGCCACCTCCGGGGACTAGGAGTCATGAGTTCTGCAGATATCATCGCTTTCATGGGAATCACACAAATGATTGTCGAAACATTCGACGAATTATACTTCGTCTGGTAGAGCAGGGAAAACTCGCACATTTCCTAGAAGATTATGCGCCACCACCGCCACCTCGTGATAATCATCCGATATACCTAATTGAAATAGATCGGGGAGCACAAAGGCCGAATTGTAATACGATAATACATGCAACAAAGAGCATCCAAAATTTCCAAGACAATATACTCAAGAGAATATATAAGAGGGACTTCGAAGGAAACGAAATATTCAGCGTCAATTCGAAGGAACCGTTAGAGGAATGGCAGAAAAGAGAAATAACATTCTCGGCGAAGGATGCACCCGAAGGAGGAAATTCGCATACAAACCCTTTGGTTATAACTCTGAATTTTGGGAAATACTCAAGGTGAGAAGAAAATCAAGACGAGAAGGGGAAAATCTGGGCAATTGAAAGGATCTTAGTGGATACGGGGAGCTCGGTCGACATACTCTTTTATCATACATTTAGAACCATGGGATACAAGGATTCGGATCTCGTGCCATCGACATACAACATATATGGGTTTAACGGAGTTGCATCTAAGCCGAAGGGAGAACTAGTTGTAAAGATTTTCACTGGCGAGCTGGAAATGAAAGTCACAGTCTGCGTGATAGATATAGATTCACCTTACAACGCTCTTATAGGAAGACCATGGATACACAGGATAAAAGGGATTGCGTCTACATATCATCAGGCCATATGGTTTTCTATGCCAAGTGCAACTGGCGAGATAAAAGGAGATCTCAAGGACGCGCAAGATTGTATTAAAAAGGATGTCCATAACAGTGAGGAGAAAATTAGGAAGAAAATAGAACAAAGAAAGAAGGCGTGTGAAGAAAAAAGAGCAGAGCAGAGCAGCTGATGGTATTCACGATTGGGATAAGTGAAGGGCTAGTTACAACACATAAAGATATAGAAGAGGCGGAAAATACGACGATTGATGGTGAGAAGGAACGCGAGATGACTCCGGAAAAGGGAAGCCAAGATGAAATAAAACAAAGAGGAAAGGCGAAGAAGGGAAAAATGGCTGAAGAATGTGAGGCAACGAGAAACGAGAAAGAAACCCCTGCCATCAAGGAAAAAAGAACCCTGCGAGGAGGAGCAAAGAAAAACACCTTTAAGCGCAAGAAAGTGTCGATACAAGAGGCTGAGGAAAGCGTTGAATTACATGATTTTTTACATAAGGGAGGAAAGGCTTGCGAAGAAGAAGATATGGAACGATTGAAGAAGGAACTCTATCAAGAAAGACGAAGGAAGGAAGACTTGGTGAGGGAGCGCATAAGGTTGGAAAAGCAAAATAAGAAGCTTGTAATCAAGAACAATCATCTGAATAGAAAACAAGCAGAGAGCAATGCACAAAGAGGAAAATATGCTCCGAAAAGGGCACTAGCAGCTGAAGGACGTCATGGATACCGGAGAGGAAACAAGGGGCGAAGGGAATAAAATAAACGGGAATACCTAAAAAGAGCCATAGAGAATAACATGAGGGAATTCAGAGAAAGTGAATATCTAATGAAGCAATCGATGATGGCCGGTGGAAAAAGGAATAATATCCCAGTGACAAAAAAGGCAACCGGATTGCATCCAGAAATAATGAACAAATGCGCAAAAAACGAACCATGCAAGCCAGAAATAGCGGCACTGTTCTCGTTAAAGCAAAGGGAAATGAAAGTTTGGGAAGTCTAGTAGCGAGATGGGATGCGATTTGTAGAGAACTTAAAGGAAGGATTTCGGAGGAATATTTAGTGCGCTCGTTCATTTATGCGTTGTCAACTAGGCAACCAATATTCGCAACTTTGTTCAAGATCAGGAACGAAGTGAAGATGAAGGAGTTAAAAAGATATCAATCTGAGCACATTCGAATGGAAGAAGAACACTGATAATCGAGGAAGGGTCGTAGGAACAAGATGAATGTACTTATTTAAATCCATTAATTGATAATGCATCAAATTTTCAAAAGGATAGCAATGAAATTTTGATGAGTCGTATCGTGAATATGAATTTTCAAACTTGCACGATAACCAAAGAAATTTAAGACCTCGCATTAGGAGGCAATTAAGATTCACGAAGTAAGCAGTTTCTAGGGAAACTTAAAACCTTCGCCTAGGAAGGCTGAGATCCACGGCATGTACCCTAGTTCGCATGAAAATGCAAGAGGCAAGACCTAACGCATGTCGTGAACAACTCTGCGAGTGAAAGCTAGGGTCAATTATAAGACCTTTCCGTCGAGGGTCCCTTTTATCATGGCCTTCGGTAAGGAGTGCAGAAATATGACCAAGGCGCCGACGTATTCGGTTGAGCTGCGGGTGTCTGGGACGCCTGGAGCGTTACCGTCCATGTACGTATGGAAAGTCTTGGCTACGATGCACTCGATCCCAAAGAAACCTCACTTAGGGTATGACTTCGTAACCCCAAAGCCATATCGGCGAAGGTGATAAGAAGTCACGAAAACAACTGAATGTCGTAATAACTGGATGGGAGGAGACCAACATGCATGTTAGGATTAACCTCCCTTCAGAGGGAATATAAAGGGATGGCTTTGGGGAGCTGTGTGACCAAAAAAGACGGCAATGTCACGGGACTAACATTCATGGGAATGGCTAAACCTGTCGCATTGTCGCGAGATGGGGTCAAAATAAATGTTAATGCGAGGTTGATGGATTATTATTCGACAGAGTAATAAGCGCCTGAGGCAAAATAAGACCTTAATTAGGAGGCGCACTAAGACCTTGTATAAATTAACACATAACAATTAGAAAGTGAACAAGAACTAAATACAACAAGACGTTTCATGGATTCCAAAAAGAAAAGAAGTCACATGAAAGATCTAGCGAGTTTCAAAGCTTATGGATCCGTAATGAAATGATAAAGGAAAATCTACCAAGGGAAAATGATAGTTTGACCTGTACGACCTCGTCTTGATATGCTAATGCCTAACAAGAACAAGAGGCAAGTATAAACTTTTATATTTTATGTTCTTCTTTAGCATTATCCTCGCAAGACTCAGCGTTTCACCAAAGCAAGACTCCTCGTCGAGAAAGGCAAAGGAAAGAGTAGGCGAAATAAGAAATTCGAAGATGGAGACAACGCGAGAAGCGCAGACGAAATTCATAATAAGGCGCGGCGAGATGCCCCGTGAACCCCAAGGGAAGGAAGGATCTCGCAAGGTTCAAAGCTTATAGAGGCACAGCCGGGGAGGTATTGATTAACTTTTCGCCCTACCTCGGAAATACACAAAAGAATAAGAGGCAAGTATATACTTTAAATTTCATTATTCTTTTGAGTATTTCCACGGTAAGTATATACTTGACGAAATAGAAAATTATAATATTGACATAAAATTCATTCAAATTATTACCCAAAGAAATCAAGATGTTTTTCCCCCCAAGCTTGGGAGCGCCCATAAAGATAAAATTGTTTCCCAAATAGTTAAGCATAAAACTAAAATATGAAATAAGAAAAGCTAAGGCTGTTGCTGAAGAGGGACGTCGTCAAAGATAACATCACCCGCTCCACCAAGACCAGCACCAGTACTAGCATAGGCACCCTTGGACTCTTCCTCCTCAACCTTCGCTTCGTTGATCTTCCGCTCCTCACCATCTTCACTAAGCCTCTCTTCTTCGCCAGAGATGATCCTATTGTCCTTTGGTTTCTCGTCATTGGAGAACACCTCCATAGGAAAAGAAGGATGAGGAAGGCCATGCTCTTCGCAGAAATTACCGAAAAGAGAAACTAGATAGTTCTGAGTGTTCTTGCGAGCTAACTTCGCTACCTTTGCATAAGTTTCAATCATCTCGTCCATATCAGCGTTCAAATCACTGACCTCATTTTTGAGGCGAGAAACCTCTGTGAGAAACACATCTCTTTCCTGAGAAAGGCGAAGGACTTGGTTCTTATGGCGCTCTTCGGATTCTGCAAAAAACAAAAAAAAGTTCATCAGGAACTAGAAGTTTGACATAATCAATAGTATTCGCACTGCACCTAAAGCTAACTTCCATTTGCAAGATAGTGGTATTCAAGGTTTCTTGGATGTCGGTATGCAAATGATCCAGCCGGGAGATTGCTAGATCCGACTCTTGAAGTTGGACACATAAATCGTGGTAGGCATTGTCCCAACCTATACCATGACCGGACTTCGAGGTATCATTGTCAGATTGATTGACAAGTGAAAAAGCGTGGGTCTAACAACACCACCCAATATTTCGCTTAGTAATCTGTATGGTCTAACTCCGAAATACGTTCTAGAGAATCAATTAGACAGTCAGACTCAATCTATGTAAAAGTATCTCAAGGAGTTAATATCTCTATCTTGATTTGATTTACTCAAGCTAATAGAAATCAGCGAGTCCTAATCAAATACAAGGAATAACTCGGATGATACGAAAGACCAATATCCGAGGATCAATCAATGACAATCAACAACCAAAGGTTGGATTACTCTAATTGATGATCTAACGCACAACCTGTATTATTTAAATTATAAAGATAAAACAATATAATGCGGAAATTGAAATAACACAGACACCAGAAATTTTGTTAACGAAGAAACCGCAAATGCAGAAAAACCCCGGGACCTAGTCCAGATTGAACACACACTGTATTAAGCCGTTACATACACTAGCCTACTCCAAATTAACTTCGGTCTGGACTGTAGTTGAAACCAAATCAATCTCACACTGATCCAAGGTACAGTTATGCTCCTACTCCTCTGATACTAGCAGGATACTGCGCACTTGATTCTCTTAGCTGATCTCACCCACAAATAAGAGTTGTTACGACCCAAAGTCGAAGACTTTAATAAACAAATCTGTATCACACAAAAAAGTCTATGATAATATATAAATCCGTCTCCCACGAATATACCTACGAGTTTTGTTCCGTCTTTTGATAAATCAAGGTGAACAGGAACCAATCAATAATACCAGACTTATATTCCCGAAGAACAGCTTAGTATTATCAATCACCTCACAATAATCTTAATCGACGCAGCGAAAAAGATATTGCGGAATCACAAACGATGAGACGAAGTTTGTTTATGATTAATTTTTATCTTTCCTATCGGAGATAGAAATCTCAAGCCAATTATTACAATTATACTCGTACGATAGAAAAAGCAAGATCAGATTACACAACTACGATAGAAGTAGTATCGGTCTAGCTTCACAATCCCAATGAAGTCGTTAACCTGGTTTAGAAAAAGAAACCAAAGGTTAAAGGTGAATCAACTCTAGCTTAGCACAACTAGTATCACACAGAATGTGTGGGGATTAGGTTTCACAGTTGGTAGAGTTCTCCCTTATATACACTTTCAAATCAGGGTTTGCAATCAATGTTAGCTTAGTAACAAAGCATTCAATATTCACCGTTAGATGAAAACCTAATTAGATTCAAGCTAATATTTCTCAACCTTTAGATCGAAAACTTAGCTTGTTATACACAAATGAAATGTCCAATTTTGGGTTTATGAACCGCACCCAAACATTAACATTTGTTGGTTCAACAACTCAACCAAAAGGTTAGCCATATGATTACTCTCATATCAACCTTATTCTTCTTCACCATAACTCACTACGGGAAAAACATACTTTGACAACACCACACAAGTGTCGCAATAGACATACGACGACACTTTTCGATGGGTTGTGGAAGGGGGGGTTGTAGAAGGTCCCCGATTTACTACGACTTCGAGCTAAGAGTTGTAAACGTAGTTGTGGTTCAAGTTTGGAATACCTTGTGGTTCAGTTGCGATTCTTTTTCGATTTTATTTTGGAAGCCTACCGCAACTCTTATTTATATTGTAAGACTTGATTTCACAACATCTAATCTGGGTAGTAAAACGCTATAACACAACTCCAATTTATATTGTAAGACTTGATTTCACAACATTTAATCTGTGTAGTAAAATTCTATAACACAACTTCTCTAATAATCGTGAATAGCACTATTACTACACAACTTCTCGAAAATACAACTTTTGTTTGGAGTTGTGTGCATAATACTATTTTGAAAAAAAAAAAATTAGGGCCGAAACCGAATTGCCGAAAATAATTCACATTCGCATTAACGTACCAGTGTAACACATTTACATTCATTCAAGTTAACCTGCTAGTCTTAAACACACATTCAAAAAATGGCAGTGATATAGATGTTTGTTACAAAAGTGGAGTTTCCAAAACACACTCTAAAAAGATTAAGATGTATATGAGAACATTCACCCTAGTATGCAACTGTGCTGATTCGAATTTGGAATCGTGTAACTGCTTACCATTGACTTGCTGGTATCAGTGATGAGAATCCCAGGAAAACACAAACCTTTCGTGCCCATCACCATCAAGAGGATATGCTTAGTTTACGGAAAAAACCATTTAAGCAACAGCAGCTGCTGCAAAATGTTGTGCACCAATAATCTTTCCGTTACAGAAGTTGTTACTTGTTGCTGCTGCACCACATCCTTGAGATTTTGTGAAAAGTCATGCACTATCAGTTGACATTCCGTAGACAAACTAAGAATATCTCGGCAAAGTCTCAACGACATGCGGTGTCTGTATTGGAGCTGCATCTCTTGAACGCATAGGATTGTAAACCAGATCTCCAAGCCATGTTCATCCAGTTAAGATTATGGACTTTGAACTCGAGACCATGCCTGCTGGTGTTCTAAATCTCTAGCATGAATGGCATCCCTGCACAACCAGAAAAGGTCACACTCAAACAAACATATCACAGTTTTAAAACCCATATTTGCACTTCACCAACCATTAACAAAGAAACTGCAACAGGGTTAAGGCATGCAATAATAAAAAAGTGAAGGAAAGAAAAAATATTCCACCAAAACTTTGTAATGTCATTGTCTCACACAAGCCATAAGCGAGAGCTGAAGTTGAAACAAACTCGAGCTTAAGCTAATAAGCTCACTAGAGCTGAAAATGTAACAGTTCTGTGCAAGTACTGCAAGGTTAATGTTTATAATCTTTAGCTACTCTACAATATTCAGACTTAAATCTTCTTCTGAAACAAACAAATTTATTAGCTTTATAGATGACACACAGATGTTCATAGTATTTAACAAACGGCAGGGTAGAAAAGAGCAACTACGCCTCAGTTAAAAAACAGGCAGTGCCTCTCTCAATAGTTAGCAGATGTCAATACCATAGGCTATAATTATGGATTGTTAGACTCAATCCATAGACAATCAATAAAAAACCCACATTCACTACCTTAGATCAAATGCACCTACAAAAAATAAAACATGGAACTCCTGTAGTGTGTGAACGAAGAACATAGTACAACTATGAATGATGTGATATACGACATTTAAATGCTGAAAAAATCAACTGCACTGCCAAAATCTAGTCAAAGAATAATACCAACTAACATAGCCAGTGAATACAAACAAAATAAGTATGCGGCGAGCAACAAACCTTCTTGTGCATCGGTGCTCCACCATATGCACAGCGACTTTAACACGTCTGATAAGAGAACTTTTTCGCTTCATCATGTATCTACAGACCCACCATCGATAAATATGAAGCTCTTCGTGTGTGTTTTTTGTTCTTTTTTTGTGCTTTCGATTTGTGTTTTTGTGGCTTTCTTTTTTTGCTTTCGGTTTATTTCAACTAGGGTTAGCAAGATACATCACATCGATTATGGTTAACGGCATAGAAAACTATGAATCATGAAGTTCCGGGAGAGTTTATGACTTCTAACGTAGCATGATATATCATCGAATCGATAAATATGAAGCTCAAAGTCGATTCGAACTTCAAATATGTATAACGACATAGAACTATGAATCAAGAAGCTCTGGAGGGTTGACTTCAGACTTGCAGATACATCATCGAAATCGATAAATATAAGCTCGATATCGATTTGAACTTCAAATATGGTATAACGACATAAAAACTATGAACCAAGAAGCTCTGGGAGGGTTATGACTTCAAACTTGGCATCATACCTCATCGACAATCGATAATTATGAATCTCATGTCGATTTCGAACTTCAAATGTGGCATATGGCATACAAACAATGAATCATGAAGCTACAGGAGGGTTTTGACTTCAAACTTAGCATGATTCCTCATCGAAATCGATAAATATGAATCTCAATGTCGATTCGAACTTCAAATTCGGTATAACGACAAACAAACTATGAATCATGAAGCTTCAGGAGGGTTCTAACTTCAAAACTTGGCATATGACATCATCGAAATCGATAAATATGAATCTCAGAGTCGATCCGAACTTCAATATGGTATAACGACATATAAAATATGATCATGAAGCTCTAGGAGAGTTCTGACTTCAAACTTAGCATGATACATCATTGAATCATAAATTTGAAGCTCAATGTCGGTTTGAACTTCCTAAGAACGATGAATTCATCATCTACAGCTAAGATTCCATCGAAATATTCTCTGAAACCTTAAACCACCACAAATTTGTTAACTTCGACATTGACCCTGGATACTAGCTCAAACCTGGCCGAGTAGACTTACATAGTCGGAAACTGCGTAGAACGATGAATCCCCCACCCTCTACACAGTAAGATTTAATCGGAATATTCTCCGAAACCTTAAACACACCACAAATTAGACACTGAACCAGGCTCTGAGCTCGATAGTTGGTCGCGAGTGTCCTATTATAAGTCGAAAAATTAGAAGAACGATGAATTCACCAATCTACAGATAAGATTCCATCAGAATATTCCCCAACCTAAAAACACACCATAAATTCGTCAACTTCGATACTGGACCTGGATCCGAGATTGAACCTGGCTGCGAATGGAGTATTATAAGTTGGGAACTTCGTAAGAACTATGCATTCACCCATCTACAGGTAAGATTCTATCTGGATATTCCCCGAGACTTTATACACACCACCAAATTCAACACTGAACCCAGGCTCCGGCCTCGAAAGATGGCCGCAAATGGACTATTTAAGTCGGAAACTTCATAAGAACGATGAATTCACACATCTACGGATAAGATTCCATTAGAATATTCCCCCAAACCTAAAACACACCTCAAATTTATCAACTCCGACACTGGACTTGGATCCGAGATCGAAATATGGCGCGGCAGTATTATAAGGCAATTATAAGAGAACTTGGTAAGAACGAAGAATTCACCCATCTACAGGTATGATTCCATCGGAATATCCCCCGAAACCTTAACCACAAATTCAACATTGAACCAGGCTCCGAGATCGAAACCTGGCCGCGAGTGGACCATTATAAGTCGGAAACTTCTGCATATTGTATGCATACCAGGCTCAAAGATCGAAACCTGGACCCGAGTTGACTACTATAAGTCAGAAACTTGGTAAGAACGACGAATTCATCCATTTACAGGTAAGATTCCTTCGAGATATTCTACGAAACATTAAAAAAATCATATTTCTGCATATTGTATGCGTACCCAGATCCAAGATCGAAACCTGGCCGTCGAATCCCTCAAACCTCATTTTTCCCACATTCTATATTTAACTTCAACAACACTTATAAGTGTTGTTATACGTTTCTATTAAAAAAAAAAAACCTAAACTTGTGAACTGTAAGGATGGTTGATGAGATACATCCATGCATTAGGTTCATGTTCGAATCTCCCCTCTAACGTATTTTTCATTATCATATTTTTGTGTTCTTCAACAACACTTGTGAGAATTGTGATAGGCTAAGTCACTACACTTATGAAACAAAGTTGTTATACCTAAATGTCGTCACAACAGTTTTGCTAAAGGAGTTGTCGTTTGTTTTCTTAGCCCAACCCCTTGTTCCTAAGGGTTGGTAGTGATGATATACGACAACTCTTCCTTTGAAACCAGTTGTAAAACATAGGACTTTCTACGATGTATAGCGAAGTGTTGTAAATCTCCAGTTGTAGATGTATATTTTTCCCGTAGTGACTAGTTCAACTGACTTAAATAAACTAGTTAGAGAGTTGTTCAATTTCAAGGAAATCTTATGTAACTACACAAGACACAATTGAAGAAAAATCGGTTTGATTCACTCGAATCCGTTCATGAACTTTATAGCCACGGTTTGAAAAAGAATTCCTTAGTTTATTTAAACATTAGTTTAAGAACAACCGACTTTAGATATAACCTTCTCAAGTTCGCGGACTGGGTTCGCGGACTTAAGCTCATGGAAGGAGTACACAAACTCCAGAAAAAAATCTCGGGCCGAGAAGTTCCGCAAGTTCGCGGACTTGGCTCACGCCACTTCCATTTCTCTTGATCAAAAAAGTTCACAA
The DNA here is from genome assembly GCF_003573695.1 of Papaver somniferum. NCBI lineage: Eukaryota > Viridiplantae > Streptophyta > Magnoliopsida > Ranunculales > Papaveraceae > Papaver > Papaver somniferum. The sequence continues at coordinate 33,861 of NW_020647637.1, read as the reverse complement.
ACTTTGGTTCAAGGAATAAGGACTTATGCATATATGTGTTTCCACAAAAATACTTATATCCTACCAATGGTTATGTAATTTAGACTCTCATTTCAATCATTGAAACAGTCTCAGAGGACGGATATGGCCGTTATTCACAGACCATTTTTTCGTCAGAGCGATTTTCAAAGTGATTGAAACATAACATGAATTTCGTCACTTGGTAAAGATGAATTCGGCTAAAGAGAAAGATAACCAACACACATTTCGTGAAATAGATAGGCGACATAAACTCGGCTCGAAATAGCAAATGTGTATAATGAAAGTTTATATATCAAAACGACTTTTGTATCAAAATTAGGAGATAAAGTAAATAGTCGATGAAGATCCACCAGTTCCTTGAGTAGTCCTTCGTCTTGTATGATGATTTCCATGGAGTCTTGAGCTCAACTACAATTTCTATCCTAATCCAAGACCTTAGCTCTAATAGGCTAGTAATCAAGACTTATAGTTTTGATCACTAATATTGACAAACATGCTTGAGATAGCAACGCATGCGATTTCGACCGAGAAATGCTCTAACAATCTCCCCCTTTGTCAATTTTAGTGGCAAAACTATTAATACATATGGAATACAAAAAATAAATAAATTAACTTTTGTAGCTCTTATTCCACATACCTAATCTTCAACATTACTCGAAATCTTCGTCACTTCCAAGTACTCCAATGATCTCAAAGGTTGTAAGTTTAGCATCATCGTTGTTGAAAATCCGTAGCTATAACAACAAGAAAACAATAGTTCTCAATCATTGTTATACAGTTTCATAGTATCATTACACAACGTCAAAGTTCAATTGTATCACAACTTCAACAACAATACTATGGTGATATGTATCACTCCCCCTTAGTCAATACTCCATCTCACATGGAAACCACTCCCCCTTACATAATGATCCGAAAACCATATGTATTTGTAGTGTGAACTACATATTAATTCTTTCCCTTTTTGTCAAAAAAATTGGCAAAGGTACAAGAACGGGATCCTAATGAAATTTCCAAAATAAACATTTCATGCCCAAAAAAAGAACACACATCATCTAATTTAGATGCAATCATAAAGCCGAATCTAAATGCATTCATCAAGGAGGTTAAAGATACAAGATAACCCCTATAATATTCCACATCCGCACTCCCCACAAAGATTTGGCAATTAATCGCAAGTTCAAAAAGAACTCTCCCCCATAAAATGTCATTCCCAAGGGAACAACAAGAGCGACCTTAATTTCGAAAGAAAAAGGATTTCTTTGGACATAACAAATCACATACAAGTATGAATTTGAATCCAAAATATTAAATTATACACAAGAAGTTCATGATTAATTTAACCAAAAATGCTCAACACAAGTAAACTTATGGAGACTTAAGAGCGCTCAATTAGATTAATCACAAGTAAACCCATAATTAATCTAATCGAAATACACAATCAAACTAATCACAAAAGTAATAAATTTAATTGGTCATACTCACATAAGAGAGTCTATGGAGCAATGACTAAGTTAATCATGAAAACAATCAATCCAGTCATGAACGCTCAAACATAAGAAGACTTATGGAGTCATAACTAAATAACCAAACAAGATGATTAATTTAGTTCAAAATGCTCAACATAAAGTACCTTACGGAACAACAACAAGGCTAATCATAAAAATAATCAACTTGGTTGTTTCGTGCTCAACATAAGACACACTACAGAGTCACAAAGTAATACATAAAATATGGATCAGAGAAGATCAATTACTGCGGAATATACAAGGATTCATTCTATTTTTCATCACTATTTGCACAACTTTAGAGCATAGATCGGTCAACCTCGCATGCTTTTCTATCTCAAGCATGTTTGTCAATGTTAGTGATCAAAACTATAAGTCTTGATTTCTAGCCTACATAGCTAAGTCTCGGACTAGGATAGAAAAGTGTAGTTGATCTCAAGGACTTCATGGAGATTCATCATACAACGAAGAAGATCTATACAAGGAACCGTGGAACTTCATTAACAAAAAGGTATTTGGAGACTTGAACTTATCTATCACTCAAAAGTATATCTCTTCTATCTCCTACTTCTTATGAGGCAAAAGTCGTATGCTATATAGACTAGATCATACACATTTAATATTTCGAGCCGAGTATATCTCGCCTATCTATATATCGAAATCATGTGTTGGTAAAGCGTTTCGCATTGATCAAGTTTATCTTCACCTAGTGACTAAAGTTTTGAAAAGTTTCAATCACTTTGAGAATTGCTCTGATGCGAATCGGTTTGTGAATAACGGCTACATAACGTCCTATGAGAATGTCTCGGTGATTGAAATAAGAGTTTAGATTACATAACCATGTATTCCTTGAACCGAAGTATTCGAACTTTGTTAATCAAGAGAAATCGGGAGGATTGTGGAATTGGCTTGCCAAGTCCGCGAACCCAGTCCGCAGACTCAGTCCGCGAACTGACAGAAGTTCTTGACCGAGAATTTCTGCTAGATTTTTCAAAACTCGTTTGTATGCTAAGTCCGCGAACTCAGTCCACGAACTGGCGGAAGTTCTCTTTCCGAGAATTTCTGCTGAGTTTGGAAAACTCAACCGATTAATTTAAGTCCGCGAGCTTGTTTGTGAACTTAAGAGGTTATGATCTAAAGATGTGCTCTGAACATGAAACTTAAATTACTAAGGAATGTTTTATACAAACCATGGCTATAAAGTTCATGAGCCGATTCAATCGAATCGAATCATCTTAGGTTCAATTGTGTCTTGTGTAGTTACATAAGATCTCATAGCAATTGAACAACTCTTTAACTAGTTCATTTGAGTCAATTGAACTAGTTATTATGGAGAAGAACAAGGTTAATATGAAATGCTCATATGGTTGACCTTTTTGGGTTACTATGTTGAACCAACATACACGTACACGTTTGGCATGGTTTTCACGAACCACTAAACGTTTACCAAAATGTGTGTGACAAGCTAGGGTTTTCGATCTAATAGTTGAGAAATATTAGCTTGAATCTAAATCAGGTTTTCATCGAACGGTGAATATGGATTGCTTTGTAACTAAGGCAAAACCCTGATTTGAAGGATATAAAGGAGACATATAGCATTGTGCAAAACTAATCCCCACATGTCTGTGTGCTACTAGTGCGCCTTCTAGAGTCGATCTCCATTAAACTTTGATTTTCTTCTCTAAAATAAGGTTAACGACTTAAAGACTTCATTGGGATTGTGAAGCCAGACCGATACTACTTTATCGTAGTTGTGTGATCTTATCTCGCATCTTCTATTGTACGAGTACAATCGATTGATTGACTTGAGATTGTGAGAGTTCTCCGATAGGCAAGATAAAGAAGTCACAAACATCTTCGTCTCACTGTTTGTGATTCCTCTACAATCCGCTTGTGTAGTCAGGAAGGATTGTAGAGAGGTGATTGATTAATCTAGGTTGTTCTTCGGGAATATAAGACCAGATTATCAATTGGTTCCTGTTCACCTTGATTTATCAAAAGACGGAACAAAACTAGGGTTTATCTGTGGGAGGAAAATTTATCCTTTGATAGACTTTTCTGTGTGAGACAGATTTGTTTATTATCAAGTCTGCGATTTTGGGTTGCAGCAACTCTTAGTTGTGAGTGAGATCATCTAAGGGAATCAAGTACGCAGTATCCTGCTGAGATCAGAGGCGTAGGAGTACAACTGTACCTTGAATCGGTGGGAGACTGATTGGGGTTCAACTATAGTCCAGTCCGAAGTTAGTTTGCACTAGGCTAGTGTTGTAGCAGTTAATCCAGTGTGTATTCAATCTGGACTAGGTCCCGGGGTTTTTCTGCATTTGCGGTTTCCTCTGAACAAAATTTCTGGTATATAATTGAAATAATACACGTTGTGCGTTCATGATCATCAGTTGGAAATCCAACCTTTGGTTGTTGATTGATATTGATTGATCCTTGGACATTGGTTTTGGTACCGCCCAAGTATTCCTTGTATTTGATAAAGACCCGCTATTGTTTTTAGCTTGAGTAAAAATCAAATCAAGTGAGAGATATTAACCTTGAGATACTTTTATCTAGATTGAGTCTGACTGTCTAGTTGATTCTCTATCAAAGTATTTCGGAGTTAGTCCATACAGAATTCTAAGCGAAATATTGGATGGTGTTGTTAGACCCCCGCTTTTTCAATTGTATCAGAGCAGGCAAACACGTTTAAGACCTCATCAGTATGTGTTTGTAGCGATCTGACTCTATGGACAGAAGTTTATCTCTGTTAACGTACCACCAGTCCTCGATGGCTCAAACTATCTATGGTGGAAAGTCGTTATGCGTACATTTTTTCAGTCGCGTAACTTCCAATCATGGATATGTGTTTCAATGGCTATGAGACTCCCGTTGTTATGGAAATAGATGTTTTGTACCAAAAATATTTATGTATGTAAAATACTACCGAGTTAGTTGCTGCAAGGCAAAATTTCGACGGGTTTCCATCATGCATTCCATTACCCCAAATCTTAGACATCATGTGGCCTCATGCACTACGTCTAAAGAAGCTTCGGATACTTTAGAAAGCGTATTCGAAGGTAACCCCAGTGAAAAAGAAGCTAGGCTTCAAAACCTTAATTCCGAATGGGAAGACCTTTCTATGGCAGAAGAAGATTCGTTCAACGATTTTATCACAAAATGTTAGAGGCATAGCTCGAACAACCTCGCATGCGTTTCTATCTCAAGTATGTTTGTCAATGTTAGTGATCAAAACTATAAGTCTTGATTTCTAACCTACATAGCTAAGTCTCGGACTAGGAAGTGTAGTTGAGCTCAAGAACTTCATGGCGATTCATCATACAACGACGAAGATCTATACAAGGAACCATGGAACTCATCAACAAAAAGGTATATGGAGACTTGAACTTATCTATCACTCAAAATTCTATCTCTTCTATCTCCTACTTCTTATAAGACAAAAGTCGTATGCTATATAGACTAGATCATACACAGTGACATTTCGAGCTGAGCATTCATTGGTTATCTTTTATCTCGAAATCGTGTGTTGGTAAAGCGTTTCGCTTTGATCAAGTTTATCTTCACCTAGTGACGAAAGTCATGAAAAGTTTCAATCACTTTGAGAATTGCGCTGACGTGAATCAGTCTGTGAATAACGGCTACATAGCGTCCTCGGAGAATGTCTCAATGATTGAAATAAGAGTTTAGATTACATAACCATGTATTCCTTGAACCGAAGTTTTCGAACTTTATTGATCAAAAGAAATCGGGAGGATTGTGGAATTGGCTTTCCAAGTCCGCGAACCCAGGCCGCAGACCCAGTCAGCGAACTGTCGGAAGTTCTCGACCGAGAATTTCTGCTGGATTTTCCAAATTTCGTTTGTGTGCTACGTCTGCGAACTAGCGGAAGTTCTCTTTCCGAGAATTTCTGCTGAGTTTGGAAAAAATAAAGAACTTAAACTTCTTGTTTGTGAACTTAAGATGTTATGATCTAAACATGTGCTCTGAACATAAAAATTAAATTACTAAGGAATGCTTTATGCAAACCGTGGCTATAAAGTTCATGAGCCGATTCAATCAATCGAATCATCTTTGTTTCAATTGTGTTGTGTAGTTACATAAGATCTCATAGCAATTGAAAAACTCTTTAACTATTCATTTGAGTCAATTGAATTAGTTATGGTGAAGAAGAACAAGGTTAATATTAAATGCTCATATGGTTAACCTTTTGGGTTACTATGTTGAACCAACATATACTTACACGTTTGGGCATGGTTTTCACGAACCCAGTAAACGTCTACCCAAGTGTGTGTGACAAGTAGTGTTTTGATCTAACGGTTGAGAATTAGCTTGAATCTAAATAAGGTTTTCATCTAACGGTGAATAAGGATTGCTTTGTACCTAAGGAAAAACCCTGATTTGAAGCTATATAAAGGAGACATCTAGCATTGTGCAAACCTAATCCCCACACATTTGTGTGCTACTAGTGCTCCCGCTAGAGTCGATCTCCATTAACTTTGATTTTCTTCTAAAATCAGGTTAATGACTTAAAGACTTCATTGAGATTGTGAAGCCAGACCGATACTACTTTATCGTAGTTGTGTGATCTGATCTTGCATCTTCTATCGTACGAGTACAATCGATTGATTGACTTGAGATCATGAGAGTTCTCTGATAGGCAAGATAAAGAAGTCACAAATATCTTCGTCTCACTGTTTGTGATTCCTCGACAATCCGCTTGTGTAGTCAGGAAGGATTGTAGAGAGGTGATTGATTAATCAAGGCTGTTCTTCGGGAATATAAGACCGGATTATCAATTGGTTCTTGTTCACCTTGATTTTATATCAAAATACGGAACAAAACCTAGGGTTTATCTGTGGGAGAAGATTTATCCTTTGATAGACTTTTCTGTGTGAGACAGATCTGTTTATTATCAAGTCGATTTTAGGTTGCAGCAACTCTTGGTTGTGGTGAGATCAGCTAAGGAATCAAGTGCGCAGTATCCTGCTGGGATCATAGGCGTAGGAGTAAATGTACCTTGGATCGGTGGGAGACTGATTGGGTTCAACTATAGTCCAGTCCGAAGTTAGTTTGCAGTAGGCTAGTGTCTGTAGAGACTTAATACAGTGTGTATTCAATATGGACTAGGTCCTGGGGTTTTTCTACATTTGCGGTTTCCTCGTTAACATTCATTGGTTATTTTATCTCGAAATGTGTGTTGGTAAAGCGTTTCGCTTTGATCAAGTTTATCTTCACCTAGTGACGAAAGTCATGAAAAGTTTCAATCACTTTGAGAATTGCGCTGACGTGAATCAGTCTGTGAATAACGGCTACATAGCGTCCTCGGAGAATGTCTCAATGATTGAAATAAGAGTTTAGATTACATAACCATGTATTCCTTGAACCGAAGTTTTCGAACTTTATTGATCAAAAGAAATCGGGAGGATTGTGGAATTGGCTTTCCAAGTCCGCGAACCCAGGCCGCAACCTAGTCAGCGAACTGTCGGAAGTTCTCGACCGAGAATTTCTGCTGGATTTTCCAAATTTCGTTTGTGTGCTACGTCTGCGAACTGGCGGAAGTTCTCTTTCCGAGAATTTCTGCTGAGTTTGGAAAATCAACCGATTAACTTAAGTCCGCGAACTGTTTGTGAACTTAAGATGTTATGATCTAAACATGTGCTTGAACATAAAAAATTAAATTACTAAGGAATGCTTTATGCAAAACCGTGGCTATAAAGTTCATGAGCCGATTCAATCGAATCGAATCATCTTTGTTTCAATTGTGTCTTGTGTAGTTACATAAGATCTCATAGCAATTGAACAACTCTTTAACTAGTTCATTTGAGTCAATTGAATTAGTTATGGTGAAGAAGAACAAGGTTAATATTAAATGCTCATATGGTTAACCTTTTGGGTTACTACGTTGAACCAACATATACGTACACGTTTGGGCATGGTTTTCACAAACCCAGTAAACGTCTACCCAAGTGTGTGTGACAAGCTAAGTTTTCGATCTAACGGTTGAGAAATATTAGCTTGAATCTAAATAAGGTTTTCATCTAACGGTGAATAAGGATTGCTTTGTACCTAAGGAAAAACCCTGATTTGAAGGCTATATAAAGGAGACATCTAGCATTGTGCAAACCTAATCCCCACACATTTGTGTGCTACTAGTGCTCCCGCTAGAGTCGATCTCCATTAAACTTTGATTTTCTTCTGTAAAATCAGGTTAATGACTTAAAGACTTCATTGAGATTGTGAAGCCAGACCGATACTACTTTATCGTAGTTGTGTGATCTGATCTTGCATCTTCTATCGTACGAGTACAATCGATTGATTGACTTGAGATCATGAGAGTTCTCTGATAGGCAAGATAAAGAAGTCACAAATATCTTCGTCTCACTGTTTGTGATTCCTCGAAATCCGCTTGTGTAGTCAGGAAGGATTGTAGAGAGGTGATTGATTAATCAAGGCTGTTCTTCGGGAATATAAGACCGGATTATCAATTGGTTCTTGTTCACCTTGATTTTATATCAAAATACGGAACAAAACCTAGGGTTTATCTGTGGGAGACAGATTTATCCTTTGATAGACTTTTCTGTGTGAGACAGATCTGTTTATTATCAAGTCTGTAATTTTAGGTTGCAGCAACTCTTGGTTGTGGGTGAGATCAGCTAAGGGAATCAAGTGCGCAGTATCCTGCTGGGATCAGAGGCGTAGGAGTACAAATGTACCTTGGATCGGTGGGAGACTGATTGGGGTTCAACTATAGTCCAGTCCGAAGTTAGTTTGCAGTAGGCTAGTGTCTGTAGCGACTTAATACAGTGTGTATTCAATATGGACTAGGTCCTGGGGTTTTTCTACATTTGCGGTTTCCTCGTTAACAAAACTTCTGGTGTCTGTGTTATTTCTTTTCCGCATTATATTTTATATAATTGAAATAATACAGGTTGTGCGTTAAGATCATCAACTTCTCTAATCCAACCTTTGGTTGTTGATTGTAGTTGATTGATCCTTGGAAATTGGTCTTTGGTACCGTCCAAGTTATCTCTCTTTGATAAAGACTCGCAGATTTCTATTTGCTTAAGTAATGATGAAATCGAGAGATTGAGATAATAACTCCTTGAGATACTTTTTATCTAGATTGAGTCTGACTGTGTAGTTGATTCTCTGGCAAAGTATTTCGGAGTTAGTCTATACATTGCTAATCGAAATATTAGGTGGTGTTTGTTAGACCCCGTTTTTTCACAAACTATCTGAAATTGTTAATGCATCATGTGCATTGGGTAGGACCATTCCTGAAAAGGAAATTGTATAAAATCCTTCGATCGCTGCCATCCAGATACGAATCTAAAAGACATGCCATCGTTGAAGGAAATAACCTTAATACTCTTTCACGAAACACACTGATCGGAAAAATTAGAATTTTCGATCGCGAATATATGCCAAGAAACGATCATCATTTGCTTGGAAACCGTTTGTCACCTCTCCTGATCATAAATCTTGTCATCCAAAATTGACAAAAGAGAAAACTGAGAATTGCTTTATTTCTACGTTGTCTTTGCTTATACAAAAACTTAAGAAGATCCTCAGACGTAGTAAAAGAAAGTCTCAAAAGGAAACTCTGTTAGTCAATATAAAGGATAAGAATACCAAGAAGAGTCGTACTAATAAAACTGGTCTTATGTGTGTTCAAGTCTCGTCGAAAAATCCTGAAACGGAGATAAGAGAGATAACTAAAGTATGTATGAATACTCTTGATTATGGTCCTGAGGAAATATATGATTGCTCTCTCAGTCTTTTTGCTGAAAATCATTTTCATGATTCCCTCATGACATGTCTGTCTGTGTTGGATCAGCAAACCTCTCCTGATTTTGTGTTGAACTGCAGGAGTTTCTCGGAAAAGATTCTACCAAATCACTTTGTTCAGTTGAGTTCACCTCAGGATCATCTTAGCACGTCAAATCAGAAGCAGTCCTTTCTGGCTAACCGTAGTATGCTGAAAACAAAAAGGAAGTCTACCTTTCATCAAAAGGTGTTTTCAAAAACGGTGCAGAATGTGCAAAGATCTGCAGTCAAGTTTTGTAAAACTCTGATCACAATGGATAAGAAAGTTCTTCATAACTCTCTTTTTCAAATGGATAAACAGAAACCTAGTGAAATGGATGGTTTCTCTCTTTGCAAAGATTATCCCAGTCCAACCTTGGATTGGAAGCCTTATGCTCAGTAATATTGTTGAAAAATGATTCTTGTGTTTTCTTCCTCTTATACAAGAATCATGATATACAAGGGGAATATAATATAATCTTGTTATTTTCTGTTTGTGCTTTTACCAGGTCTTGTTCGTGAACGGCTTCAGCTTTTTGGATAACCAACTTATGTTAGGATTTGGTAAAAAGGGTGTTTCTGGGAATTCTACACCTGTATTTCTTTTAAAAGGCCCTACCTCTTCAGCACTCTCATTTCATCTTCTCTATCATGTCCTCCTCTAGTATTTCAAGTAAATAAAGTGATGTATGGACAGTTCTATTTCCTTCAAAGAAGATTCGTTTCGATTCTTCTGACAATGAGATGTGCTATGACAAACATGTCTTCTTCTGATGAGAACCCTTCTGTCTCTCAGTTTGATAATCTCTCTTTAACCATGAATATCGTTTTGGAACAAGTTCGTGCTCTGAAAAATGAACTTGAAGGTTCTTCCAAAAGACTTGAGGACAAATTGGATAGTCTTGAATCAAGGATTGACCTAATCGAAGATGATCTTGAAGAATATAGGGAATACGAGAAGAATATTCAAGGTAAGTGAAATGGTTGTTAAGAAGTATAGATACCTAGTATGTCTTCCTTTTGGATTAGTCGGAAGAATAACTAGTGCTTTCAATAGCGACGATTGTGACTACACATAGCTATTTTTGTTTTCATCTTCTTATGTTATTTTTTTAGGTTTATTGGTTATTAAATTATAAAAATATTTGGAGGATGATGTTTATTGCAGTATTTTAATGGTTTATGATATTGCAATATTTTTATGGGATATGTATTGTTTGCGTCCGTGAAATTGAAGGTCCCATATTGCGGTCAAAGTAAAGTCGTTCATGAATCGGTATTCGTATTGATGAAAGGACGAATGGACTTTTGACATATACAAAAGTTATGCCTATGCAGTCATGTATTTGATGGAAAATAGGATAAAATCTTTTGTTCGACAAGGATAAAGTCTATTATGTCGTTATGATGGAAAATAGAATAGACCCTTGTATGTTATCCACGGTATTGATCTTCATTGATCCATTTTATTATGTTTTACCGTGAAGGATCCATTGTGTATCTTGTTGAGCACCTTACAACTAAGTCGATTTACCTTGGCTTTGTTGGTTGTTCCATGAGATGCTATATGTCGAGCATTAGGAACTAAATTAATCAACTAGTTTGGTTATTTAGTTAGTACTCCATAAGTTTTTCTTTTTTAGTTGTGTACATGTACGGTTAAGGTTTTCATGTTGTATGATGAACTTAGTCGGGGTTCCATAAGTTCTTTTATGTTGAGCTTAAATTAAATTGATTACTTCGGTGATTAGTTTAGTTATTTGTATTCCAATTAGATTAATTATAGGTTCTCTTTTAATTAATCTAGTTGAGTTTTCATATATTCCACAAGTTCTTGTGTTGAGTATATGAAAGGCTACACAATCATGTTCTTTGGTTAATGTAGTCATATATTCCGTAAGGTTATCCTTATGTTGAGTATTATTAAGACTTCCTAAGTAAAGGTCTTACTTTTCCTAAAGTAAATTTCTGTTTTTGTTCGACGAAATCGCAGGCGGTTTTTACACTTTCATGTAACAACCCATTGATCTCGCCTTATTATTTTTCGGCATTGTTGCCTCTTCATGTTTTATTTATCGCACAAATACGAAGAGCCTCATGATATTTGCGTCTTTGACACAATTCAGCTCCTTAATGGAGGGTGTCGTCCTTATATTCCCCCTGATTGCCCCTTCAAGGAAGCGTACCCCTACCAGGTTAGGGTGGGCTCCTCCCATCCGGTAATGCAACAATCAGTTGTTTTCATGGCCTCTTATCCCTCTGCCGATATGGCTTATGGTTATAAGATCGCATCCCAATTGGGGTTTCTTCAAACTGAGTGCATCGTAGTCAAGACTTGTCAAGAGCGGCCAGGTACGCTCTAGACGCCCCAGGCACTCTTGACTCAACCATGTACCTCGGCGCCTTGATCGAGTTTCTTCACTCCTTAGTAGAGAGATTCTTACCTTAGTATTTCAACTAAGGCACTCTACTGGATGGGTTTTTGTTTCACCCCAAATCACCGTGGCTCAGGCTCCAGGGTCGGTGTAGCTTTCACCTGAGCGTTTTCCCAATATGACGCGTGTTAGGTCTTATTATTGCCTCTTATTGTATGCGAACTAGGGTGCACGCAACTATTGTATACCTAGCCTCCCTAATTAGAGGTTTTTACTTCTGCATCCTTCTATTAAGGTCTTATCATTAGGTCTTATTTTTGCCTTTAAGTTGAGTTATATGAATCACACATAGAAGAACAAATTCTTTGATTTTGATTCATACTCTTTGATAATACACCCTTGTTGAATGTTAAGAAATTCGCATCTTCAATCGTGTTTACTCCGGTTCATTTTCATGCGACTCTATCTTTACTTATGCGAGTATCATCGCGTGACTTACGGATAATATTTCTTCAAATACAATCTGTTCCAAAGATGTTCAGGTTTACGACCTGTGCTTCTTCCTTCGGAGTCCATCAACTGATATGCTCCATTTCCAATTATTCTCTTTATTATGTATGGTCCATCCCATCTTTTCACTAACTTTCCATCTCCTCCTTTCTGATAAGGCGGTATCTCTCTCAACACTAGTTCCCTTGGATGAAAGTTTCTTTGTTTGACGCGCTTGTTATATTCTCGTCCTATATGATTTCCATCCCATCTAATTCATGTCAATTTCAACATCTTCATCAACAGTGCCTAAAGCACAATGATTTCTCCTCTCAAAAGTGCAAAATGTCTCCTAGCTCGTATCTTCTTTGGTATGTTGTCGTCCTTGTTTCCAGAGAATCATCCGACATTCTAACTGTTGTTCGGCGCTGGTAATATTATGATTTATGGATTCATTATTTTCTTCTTCTTTTTCTTTCCAAATCATTTGTCTATTCAATCATAAATTTGTTTTATTTGCTTTAGATTCTTTAAACTTGCATAATTAGTACGAAGTTATAGATATGGTATGCAATTAGATCTCATCTTATTGGTCATCTTATTCTGTAGGTTTTGCTCGGGATGTGTTTGATTCGAATAAGTAGTCTAGACTAGACTGCTAGTTTCAACACAAATCTTAGAAGCCTCCCAGGTGACAGATCAACTGCATCTTTTATAAAAAAACTCAAGTTTTGTGTGGGTACACGAAATAGGTTCGCCACGTGTCGGACATAAAAGGAAGAAGTATGGATAGAAAATCTCATTAAAGATCCCAATCAGGGACTTATCAATTCGAATGTCAGAATTACCTCGTCACCGATCAATTCCGCAAAGTACAAATGGGATGCATATAGAAGGGAGGAAACTTCCACGAAGAATCTAAGTTACGAAAGACCAAGCCAAGAGTGCCCGACAAGATATCAACGACGAAACCGAAAGGACGAAGTACGGTAACTTGGTTGAAAAGATAAATCGCGAAGTAAATATATTGGGGGGAAATAAAAGAGATATATGTCCCGACAAACCCATGTGAAGATAGCGAAACAAGGGGAAATACTTTATGGAAAATGGCATGGGCGAAGTATAAAGCGCTCCCGAGAGAACTTGGCGAAGTAAAATGAGTTGTACACCATTAGGGTTGATTGGCATATAAATAGAGGTCCTTGTACAAGGCATGAAGGATTGGATTTTGGAGAGAGGGGAGAGCTTAGCTTAGAGAGTGAGACTAGGGTTTCCTTGTATTCAAGAACTTGTATTTGTTTCTTTGATTAATTCATCAATAAATATTTTCTAGTTTATACTATTTAACATGTCCTAAATCTTGGTTACTTTCCTTTTGGGTGTACTACTGGATTTCCAGTAGTTACGCGTCCAGAAACAGGGAACTTATATTGGGCATTCATCCTCATCTAAGGAGTGGAGAGAAGCTGAAGTTGTGGGAGTGAGAGATCTTAGCGAGACGTCCCTTTTAAGATTAGGGTTTAAAGGATAATCAATATTGAAACTAGGATAAGTTGATGACCAGAACACCAGATCGAGCGACACACACGATAGCGACGAGGAGAACCAAGCGATTGGAGGCCAAAAGAGGAGGAAGAATGGAAGGAGGAGGAACATCGTCTGCAGGAGAAAGACAAGGCGTGAACCAGCAATGGACTGAGGAGGCCAATGAAGATAACTTTAGAGAGGGTTCTGTACACACTTCCGACACGGACACCATTGCAGGAGAAGCGATGACTCGTGGGGAAATGAAGGAGAATATCGGTGAAGAAGACATGACGTTGGATCAGCTGAGGGAAATGCTCCGCCTTGAAAGGGAAGGAGACAGGGATCTAGCACAGCAGCATGCCCAATTGACGAGGCGAAACGCCAGGTTGGTGCTGCAAAATCGCCAACTGAACGAGGAAGCTGCAGCTAACACCACTGATTCAGAGATGGACATGATATCATAAGGAGAAGAAGATTTATGACGAAGGACATACACCCGCGAGGACGACGGAGGATAGCGAAGAAGGAGGCGACGAAGAGAAAGCAGTGAAGAAAGAGAACTGAGATGGGCATCGGATATATCAAGTTGAGAAGATCGAAGACGAAGGTATGAAGAAGAACGAAGATGAGGAAAATGAGAGGAGGCAAGAAGGTGAAAGACAACGCGAATTCAACCTGAGAAATGAGGAAGAAAGGAGACATGGTTAAGGAAGGATCATCGTGATGATAGGTGGCTGTCGGGAAGAAAACGGAGGGAACCTGAACCAGGAAGTCTTAGATGAGCTGCGAGATATAAGGACGCTGATAAAAAATTCACGAAGAGGCGGTAAAGTGCAGCTGGCAGAGGCAATGTAATAGGCCGATAAATCTCCATTTACCTATGAGATAATGTACACGGACATCCTAGAGAAATGTGTGATGCCGACTCTCCCGAGCATATTCAACGAATCCGAAAGTGTTGTGCAGCATTTGAAACAATGATGGCCTGGGAAGCATTAGCTTGGTTTGACAGGCTACCAGAAGGATCGATTTCGTCGTTCAAATACTTACAGAGAATATTCCTGACCACTTACATAACTAACAACATGCTGAGGCCGGGGATTGAGACTCTATTCAATTTAAGAAGGATACCTACAGAAAGCCTGCGAGGATCGATAACGAGGTGGAGGACGGTATGCAGCGAGCTTGCAGGGAGAGTTGACGATAAAAATTTCATCTTAGATTTCGTAAACGCGTTAATCCCAACTGACCTGTTGTACACTAAAATATTCATTATTGGAAACTCTCTAATGATTAATGAATTAAGAGAGTACCAAGAGGAGTACATAGCGTTGGAAGAAAAGCAGAGGCAAGTCAGCGAAGCACCACCGATTCCAACGAAGTAAGGGAATTCAAGGCTATTACCAAGGGAAGTGATGTCGTGGAGAATGATCTGAAATATGAAAAAAGAGAGCCATAGACTCTAGTACCAGCGAAACTTGTAGCTGTATCAAGTGGAGATCAAGAATGGATCGATCAACAAAGATATGAAGAGTCAAGACGAAGGAATTATGAGCCACGAAGCTACAACACGGGATACCAACAAAGGAACAATCAAGGTCCCATATTTGGGGAGCGGAGACCAAATGCACCCGCTTTCGAAGACGTAAAGCTCCCTAAACTTAACACAACTGTGGAAAAGGTATGGGAGGCAATAGTATTGACAGAGGAGATCTCACCACCCCCCAATTTGGGAAGAGAGCCACCTCCGGGGACTAGGAGTCATGAGTTCTGCAGATATCATCGCTTTCATGGGAATCACACAAATGATTGTCGAAACATTCGACGAATTATACTTCGTCTGGTAGAGCAGGGAAAACTCGCACATTTCCTAGAAGATTATGCGCCACCACCGCCACCTCGTGATAATCATCCGATATACCTAATTGAAATAGATCGGGGAGCACAAAGGCCGAATTGTAATACGATAATACATGCAACAAAGAGCATCCAAAATTTCCAAGACAATATACTCAAGAGAATATATAAGAGGGACTTCGAAGGAAACGAAATATTCAGCGTCAATTCGAAGGAACCGTTAGAGGAATGGCAGAAAAGAGAAATAACATTCTCGGCGAAGGATGCACCCGAAGGAGGAAATTCGCATACAAACCCTTTGGTTATAACTCTGAATTTTGGGAAATACTCAAGGTGAGAAGAAAATCAAGACGAGAAGGGGAAAATCTGGGCAATTGAAAGGATCTTAGTGGATACGGGGAGCTCGGTCGACATACTCTTTTATCATACATTTAGAACCATGGGATACAAGGATTCGGATCTCGTGCCATCGACATACAACATATATGGGTTTAACGGAGTTGCATCTAAGCCGAAGGGAGAACTAGTTGTAAAGATTTTCACTGGCGAGCTGGAAATGAAAGTCACAGTCTGCGTGATAGATATAGATTCACCTTACAACGCTCTTATAGGAAGACCATGGATACACAGGATAAAAGGGATTGCGTCTACATATCATCAGGCCATATGGTTTTCTATGCCAAGTGCAACTGGCGAGATAAAAGGAGATCTCAAGGACGCGCAAGATTGTATTAAAAAGGATGTCCATAACAGTGAGGAGAAAATTAGGAAGAAAATAGAACAAAGAAAGAAGGCGTGTGAAGAAAAAAGAGCAGAGCAGAGCAGCTGATGGTATTCACGATTGGGATAAGTGAAGGGCTAGTTACAACACATAAAGATATAGAAGAGGCGGAAAATACGACGATTGATGGTGAGAAGGAACGCGAGATGACTCCGGAAAAGGGAAGCCAAGATGAAATAAAACAAAGAGGAAAGGCGAAGAAGGGAAAAATGGCTGAAGAATGTGAGGCAACGAGAAACGAGAAAGAAACCCCTGCCATCAAGGAAAAAAGAACCCTGCGAGGAGGAGCAAAGAAAAACACCTTTAAGCGCAAGAAAGTGTCGATACAAGAGGCTGAGGAAAGCGTTGAATTACATGATTTTTTACATAAGGGAGGAAAGGCTTGCGAAGAAGAAGATATGGAACGATTGAAGAAGGAACTCTATCAAGAAAGACGAAGGAAGGAAGACTTGGTGAGGGAGCGCATAAGGTTGGAAAAGCAAAATAAGAAGCTTGTAATCAAGAACAATCATCTGAATAGAAAACAAGCAGAGAGCAATGCACAAAGAGGAAAATATGCTCCGAAAAGGGCACTAGCAGCTGAAGGACGTCATGGATACCGGAGAGGAAACAAGGGGCGAAGGGAATAAAATAAACGGGAATACCTAAAAAGAGCCATAGAGAATAACATGAGGGAATTCAGAGAAAGTGAATATCTAATGAAGCAATCGATGATGGCCGGTGGAAAAAGGAATAATATCCCAGTGACAAAAAAGGCAACCGGATTGCATCCAGAAATAATGAACAAATGCGCAAAAAACGAACCATGCAAGCCAGAAATAGCGGCACTGTTCTCGTTAAAGCAAAGGGAAATGAAAGTTTGGGAAGTCTAGTAGCGAGATGGGATGCGATTTGTAGAGAACTTAAAGGAAGGATTTCGGAGGAATATTTAGTGCGCTCGTTCATTTATGCGTTGTCAACTAGGCAACCAATATTCGCAACTTTGTTCAAGATCAGGAACGAAGTGAAGATGAAGGAGTTAAAAAGATATCAATCTGAGCACATTCGAATGGAAGAAGAACACTGATAATCGAGGAAGGGTCGTAGGAACAAGATGAATGTACTTATTTAAATCCATTAATTGATAATGCATCAAATTTTCAAAAGGATAGCAATGAAATTTTGATGAGTCGTATCGTGAATATGAATTTTCAAACTTGCACGATAACCAAAGAAATTTAAGACCTCGCATTAGGAGGCAATTAAGATTCACGAAGTAAGCAGTTTCTAGGGAAACTTAAAACCTTCGCCTAGGAAGGCTGAGATCCACGGCATGTACCCTAGTTCGCATGAAAATGCAAGAGGCAAGACCTAACGCATGTCGTGAACAACTCTGCGAGTGAAAGCTAGGGTCAATTATAAGACCTTTCCGTCGAGGGTCCCTTTTATCATGGCCTTCGGTAAGGAGTGCAGAAATATGACCAAGGCGCCGACGTATTCGGTTGAGCTGCGGGTGTCTGGGACGCCTGGAGCGTTACCGTCCATGTACGTATGGAAAGTCTTGGCTACGATGCACTCGATCCCAAAGAAACCTCACTTAGGGTATGACTTCGTAACCCCAAAGCCATATCGGCGAAGGTGATAAGAAGTCACGAAAACAACTGAATGTCGTAATAACTGGATGGGAGGAGACCAACATGCATGTTAGGATTAACCTCCCTTCAGAGGGAATATAAAGGGATGGCTTTGGGGAGCTGTGTGACCAAAAAAGACGGCAATGTCACGGGACTAACATTCATGGGAATGGCTAAACCTGTCGCATTGTCGCGAGATGGGGTCAAAATAAATGTTAATGCGAGGTTGATGGATTATTATTCGACAGAGTAATAAGCGCCTGAGGCAAAATAAGACCTTAATTAGGAGGCGCACTAAGACCTTGTATAAATTAACACATAACAATTAGAAAGTGAACAAGAACTAAATACAACAAGACGTTTCATGGATTCCAAAAAGAAAAGAAGTCACATGAAAGATCTAGCGAGTTTCAAAGCTTATGGATCCGTAATGAAATGATAAAGGAAAATCTACCAAGGGAAAATGATAGTTTGACCTGTACGACCTCGTCTTGATATGCTAATGCCTAACAAGAACAAGAGGCAAGTATAAACTTTTATATTTTATGTTCTTCTTTAGCATTATCCTCGCAAGACTCAGCGTTTCACCAAAGCAAGACTCCTCGTCGAGAAAGGCAAAGGAAAGAGTAGGCGAAATAAGAAATTCGAAGATGGAGACAACGCGAGAAGCGCAGACGAAATTCATAATAAGGCGCGGCGAGATGCCCCGTGAACCCCAAGGGAAGGAAGGATCTCGCAAGGTTCAAAGCTTATAGAGGCACAGCCGGGGAGGTATTGATTAACTTTTCGCCCTACCTCGGAAATACACAAAAGAATAAGAGGCAAGTATATACTTTAAATTTCATTATTCTTTTGAGTATTTCCACGGTAAGTATATACTTGACGAAATAGAAAATTATAATATTGACATAAAATTCATTCAAATTATTACCCAAAGAAATCAAGATGTTTTTCCCCCCAAGCTTGGGAGCGCCCATAAAGATAAAATTGTTTCCCAAATAGTTAAGCATAAAACTAAAATATGAAATAAGAAAAGCTAAGGCTGTTGCTGAAGAGGGACGTCGTCAAAGATAACATCACCCGCTCCACCAAGACCAGCACCAGTACTAGCATAGGCACCCTTGGACTCTTCCTCCTCAACCTTCGCTTCGTTGATCTTCCGCTCCTCACCATCTTCACTAAGCCTCTCTTCTTCGCCAGAGATGATCCTATTGTCCTTTGGTTTCTCGTCATTGGAGAACACCTCCATAGGAAAAGAAGGATGAGGAAGGCCATGCTCTTCGCAGAAATTACCGAAAAGAGAAACTAGATAGTTCTGAGTGTTCTTGCGAGCTAACTTCGCTACCTTTGCATAAGTTTCAATCATCTCGTCCATATCAGCGTTCAAATCACTGACCTCATTTTTGAGGCGAGAAACCTCTGTGAGAAACACATCTCTTTCCTGAGAAAGGCGAAGGACTTGGTTCTTATGGCGCTCTTCGGATTCTGCAAAAAACAAAAAAAAGTTCATCAGGAACTAGAAGTTTGACATAATCAATAGTATTCGCACTGCACCTAAAGCTAACTTCCATTTGCAAGATAGTGGTATTCAAGGTTTCTTGGATGTCGGTATGCAAATGATCCAGCCGGGAGATTGCTAGATCCGACTCTTGAAGTTGGACACATAAATCGTGGTAGGCATTGTCCCAACCTATACCATGACCGGACTTCGAGGTATCATTGTCAGATTGATTGACAAGTGAAAAAGCGTGGGTCTAACAACACCACCCAATATTTCGCTTAGTAATCTGTATGGTCTAACTCCGAAATACGTTCTAGAGAATCAATTAGACAGTCAGACTCAATCTATGTAAAAGTATCTCAAGGAGTTAATATCTCTATCTTGATTTGATTTACTCAAGCTAATAGAAATCAGCGAGTCCTAATCAAATACAAGGAATAACTCGGATGATACGAAAGACCAATATCCGAGGATCAATCAATGACAATCAACAACCAAAGGTTGGATTACTCTAATTGATGATCTAACGCACAACCTGTATTATTTAAATTATAAAGATAAAACAATATAATGCGGAAATTGAAATAACACAGACACCAGAAATTTTGTTAACGAAGAAACCGCAAATGCAGAAAAACCCCGGGACCTAGTCCAGATTGAACACACACTGTATTAAGCCGTTACATACACTAGCCTACTCCAAATTAACTTCGGTCTGGACTGTAGTTGAAACCAAATCAATCTCACACTGATCCAAGGTACAGTTATGCTCCTACTCCTCTGATACTAGCAGGATACTGCGCACTTGATTCTCTTAGCTGATCTCACCCACAAATAAGAGTTGTTACGACCCAAAGTCGAAGACTTTAATAAACAAATCTGTATCACACAAAAAAGTCTATGATAATATATAAATCCGTCTCCCACGAATATACCTACGAGTTTTGTTCCGTCTTTTGATAAATCAAGGTGAACAGGAACCAATCAATAATACCAGACTTATATTCCCGAAGAACAGCTTAGTATTATCAATCACCTCACAATAATCTTAATCGACGCAGCGAAAAAGATATTGCGGAATCACAAACGATGAGACGAAGTTTGTTTATGATTAATTTTTATCTTTCCTATCGGAGATAGAAATCTCAAGCCAATTATTACAATTATACTCGTACGATAGAAAAAGCAAGATCAGATTACACAACTACGATAGAAGTAGTATCGGTCTAGCTTCACAATCCCAATGAAGTCGTTAACCTGGTTTAGAAAAAGAAACCAAAGGTTAAAGGTGAATCAACTCTAGCTTAGCACAACTAGTATCACACAGAATGTGTGGGGATTAGGTTTCACAGTTGGTAGAGTTCTCCCTTATATACACTTTCAAATCAGGGTTTGCAATCAATGTTAGCTTAGTAACAAAGCATTCAATATTCACCGTTAGATGAAAACCTAATTAGATTCAAGCTAATATTTCTCAACCTTTAGATCGAAAACTTAGCTTGTTATACACAAATGAAATGTCCAATTTTGGGTTTATGAACCGCACCCAAACATTAACATTTGTTGGTTCAACAACTCAACCAAAAGGTTAGCCATATGATTACTCTCATATCAACCTTATTCTTCTTCACCATAACTCACTACGGGAAAAACATACTTTGACAACACCACACAAGTGTCGCAATAGACATACGACGACACTTTTCGATGGGTTGTGGAAGGGGGGGTTGTAGAAGGTCCCCGATTTACTACGACTTCGAGCTAAGAGTTGTAAACGTAGTTGTGGTTCAAGTTTGGAATACCTTGTGGTTCAGTTGCGATTCTTTTTCGATTTTATTTTGGAAGCCTACCGCAACTCTTATTTATATTGTAAGACTTGATTTCACAACATCTAATCTGGGTAGTAAAACGCTATAACACAACTCCAATTTATATTGTAAGACTTGATTTCACAACATTTAATCTGTGTAGTAAAATTCTATAACACAACTTCTCTAATAATCGTGAATAGCACTATTACTACACAACTTCTCGAAAATACAACTTTTGTTTGGAGTTGTGTGCATAATACTATTTTGAAAAAAAAAAAATTAGGGCCGAAACCGAATTGCCGAAAATAATTCACATTCGCATTAACGTACCAGTGTAACACATTTACATTCATTCAAGTTAACCTGCTAGTCTTAAACACACATTCAAAAAATGGCAGTGATATAGATGTTTGTTACAAAAGTGGAGTTTCCAAAACACACTCTAAAAAGATTAAGATGTATATGAGAACATTCACCCTAGTATGCAACTGTGCTGATTCGAATTTGGAATCGTGTAACTGCTTACCATTGACTTGCTGGTATCAGTGATGAGAATCCCAGGAAAACACAAACCTTTCGTGCCCATCACCATCAAGAGGATATGCTTAGTTTACGGAAAAAACCATTTAAGCAACAGCAGCTGCTGCAAAATGTTGTGCACCAATAATCTTTCCGTTACAGAAGTTGTTACTTGTTGCTGCTGCACCACATCCTTGAGATTTTGTGAAAAGTCATGCACTATCAGTTGACATTCCGTAGACAAACTAAGAATATCTCGGCAAAGGCTCAACGACAGGCGGTGTCTGTATTGGAGCTGCATCTCTTGAACGCATAGGAGATTGTAAACCAGATCTCCAAGCCATGTTCATCCAGTTAAGATTATGGACTTTGAACTCGAGACCATGCCTTCTGGTGTTCTAAATCTCTAGCATGAATGGCATCCCTGCACAACCAGAAAAGGTCACACTCAAACAAACATATCACAGTTTTAAAACCCATATTTGCACTTCACCAACCATTAACAAAGAAACTGCAACAGGGTTAAGGCATGCAATAATAAAAAAGTGAAGGAAAGAAAAAATATTCCACCAAAACTTTGTAATGTCATTGTCTCACACAAGCCATAAGCGAGAGCTGAAGTTGAAACAAACTCGAGCTTAAGCTAATAAGCTCACTAGAGCTGAAAATGTAACAGTTCTGTGCAAGTACTGCAAGGTTAATGTTTATAATATTTAGCTACTCTACAATATTCAGACTTAAATCTTCTTCTGAAACAAACAAATTTATTAGCTTTATAGATGACACACAGATGTTCATAGTATTTAACAAACGGCAGGGTAGAAAAGAGCAACTACGCCTCAGTTAAAAAACAGGCAGTGCCTCTCTCAATAGTTAGCAGATGTCAATACCATAGGCTATAATTATGGATTGTTAGACTCAATCCATAGACAATCAATAAAAAACCCACATTCACTACTTAAGATCAAATGCACCTACAAAAAAATAAAACATGGAACTCCTGTATGTGTGTGAACGAAGAACATAGTACAACTATGAATGATGTGATATACGACATTTTAAAATGCTGAAAAAAATCAACTGCACTGCCAAAATCTAGTCAAAGAATAATACCAACTAACATAGCCAGTGAATACAAACAAAATAAGTATGCGGGCGAGCAACAAACCTTCTTGTGCATCGGTGCTCCACCATATGCAACAGCGACTTTAACACCAGTCTGATAAGAGAACTTTTTCGCTTCATCATGTATCTACAGGACCACCAATCGATAAATATGAAGCTCTTCGTGTGTGTTTTTGTTCTTTTTTTGTGCTTTCGATTTGTGTTTTTGTGCTTTCTTTTTTTGCTTTCGGTTTATTTCAACTAGGGTTAGCAAGATACATCATCGATTATGGTATAACGGCATAGAAACTATGAATCATGAAGTTCCGGGAGAGTTATGACTTCTAACGTAGCATGATATATCATCGAAATCGATAAATATGAAGCTCAAAGTCGATTCGAACTTCAAATATGGTATAACGACATAGAAACTATGAATCAAGAAGCTCTGGGAGGGTTCTGACTTCAGACTTAGCATGATACATCATCGAAATCGATAAATATAAAGCTCGATATCGATTTGAACTTCAAATATGGTATAACGACATAAAAACTATGAACCAAGAAGCTCTGGGAGGGTTATGACTTCAAACTTGGCATCATACATCATCGAAATCGATAATTATGAATCTCAGTGTCGATTCGAACTTCAAATGTGGCATAATGGCATACAAACAATGAATCATGAAGCTACAGGAGGGTTTTGACTTCAAACTTAGCATGATACATCATCGAAATCGATAAATATGAATCTCAATGTCGATTCGAACTTCAAATTCGGTATAACGACAAACAAACTATGAATCATGAAGCTTCAGGAGGGTTCTAACTTCAAACTTGGCATGATACATCATCGAAATCGATAAATATGAATCTCAGAGTCGATCCGAACTTCAAATATGGTATAACGACATATAAAATATGAATCATGAAGCTCTAGGAGAGTTCTGACTTCAAACTTAGCATGATACATCATTGAATCAATAAATTTGAAGCTCAATGTCGGTTTGAACTTCCTAAGAACGATGAATTCATTCATCTACAGCTAAGATTCCATCGGAATATTCTCTGAAACCTTAAACACACCACAAATTTGTTAACTTCGACATTGAACCTGGATACGAGCTCAAAACCTGGCCGCGAGTAGACTACAATAAGTCGGAAACTGCGTAAGAACGATGAATCCACCCATCTACAAGTAAGATTTCATCGGAATATTCTCCGAAACCTTAAACACACCACAAATTAGACACTGAACCAGGCTCTGAGCTCGATAGTTGGTCGCGAGTGGACTATTATAAGTCGAAAAATTTAGAAGAACGATGAATTCACCAATCTACAGATAAGATTCCATCAGAATATTCCCCAAAACCTAAAATACACCATAAATTCGTCAACTTCGATACTGGACCTGGATCCGAGATTGAACCTGGCTGCGAATGGAGTATTATAAGTTGGGAACTTCGTAAGAACTATGCATTCACCCATCTACAGGTAAGATTCTATCTGGATATTCCCCGAGACTTTATACACACCACAAATTCAACACTGAACCAGGCTCCGGCCTCGAAAGATGGCCGCAAATGGACTATTATAAGTCGGAAACTTCATAAGAACGATGAATTCACACATCTACGGATAAGATTCCATTAGAATATTCCCCCAAACCTAAAACACACCTCAAATTTATCAACTCCGACACTGGACTTGGATCCGAGATCGAAATATGGCCGCGAGTGGACTATTATAAGGCAAGAACTTGGTAAGAACGAAGAATTCACCCATCTACAGGTATGATTCCATCGGAATATCCCCCGAAACCTTAACCACAAATTCAACATTGAACCAGGCTCCGAGATCGAAACCTGGCCGCGAGTGGACCATTATAAGTCGGAAACTTCTGCATATTGTATGCATACCAGGCTCAAAGATCGAAACCTGGACCCGAGTTGACTACTATAAGTCAGAAACTTGGTAAGAACGACGAATTCATCCATTTACAGGTAAGATTCCTTCGAGATATTCTACGAAACATTAAAAAAATCATATTTCTACATATTGTATGCGTACCCAGATCCAAGATCGAAACCTGGCCGTCGAATCCCTCAAACCTCATTTTGTCCCACATTCTATATTTTAACTTCAACAACACTTATAAGTGTTGTTATACGTTTCTATTAAAAAAAAAAAACCTAAACTTGTGAACTGTAAGGATGGTTGATGAGCTAGACATCCATGCATTAGGTTCATGTTCGAATCTCCCCTCTAACGTATTTTTCATTATCATATTTTTGTGTTCTTCAACAACACTTGTGAGAATTGTGATAGGCTAAGTCACTACACTTACGAAACAAAGTTGTTATACCTAAATGTCGTCACAACAGTTTTGCTAAAGGAGTTGTCGTTTGTTTTCTTAGCGCAACCCCTTGTTCCTAAGGGTTGGTAGTGATGATATACGACAACTCTTCCTTTGAAACCAGTTGTAAAACATAGGACTTTCTACGATGTATAGCGAAGTGTTGTAAATCTCCAGTTGTAGATGTATATTTTTCCCGTAGTGACTAGTTCAACTGACTTAAATAAACTAGTTAGAGAGTTGTTCAATTTCAAGGAAATCTTATGTAACTACACAAGACACAATTGAAGAAAAATCGGTTTGATTCACTCGAATCCGTTCATGAACTTTATAGCCACGGTTTGAAAAAGAATTCCTTAGTTTATTTAAACATTAGTTTAAGAACAACCGACTTTAGATATAACCTTCTCAAGTTCGCGGACTGGGTTCGCGGACTTAAGCTCATGGAAGGAGTACACAAACTCCAGAAAAAAATCTCGGGCCGAGAAGTTCCGCAAGTTCGCGGACTTGGCTCACGCCACTTCCATTTCTCTTGATCAAAAAAGTTCACAAACTTTGGTTCAAGGAATAAGGACTTATGCATATATGTGTTTCCACAAAAATACTTATATCCTACCAATGGTTATGTAATTTAGACTCTCATTTCAATCATTGAAACAGTCTCAGAGGACGGATATGGCCGTTATTCACAGACCATTTTTTCGTCAGAGCGATTTTCAAAGTGATTGAAACATAACATGAATTTCGTCACTTGGTAAAGATGAATTCGGCTAAAGAGAAAGATAACCAACACACATTTCGTGAAATAGATAGGCGACATAAACTCGGCTCGAAATAGCAAATGTGTATAATGAAAGTTTATATATCAAAATGACTTTTGTATCAAAATTAGGAGATAAAGTAAATAGTCGATGAAGATCCACCAGTTCCTTGAGTAGTCCTTCGTCTTGTATGATGATTTCCATGGAGTCTTGAGCTCAACTACAATTTCTATCCTAATCCAAGACCTTAGCTCTAATAGGCTAGTAATCAAGACTTATAGTTTTGATCACTAATATTGACAAACATGCTTGAGATAGCAACGCATGCGATTTCGACCGAGAAATGCTCTAACAATCTCCCCCTTTGTCAATTTTAGTGGCAAAACTATTAATACATATGGAATACAAAAAATAAATAAATTAACTTTTGTAGCTCTTATTCCACATACCTAATCTTCAACATTACTCGAAATCTTCGTCACTTCCAAGTACTCCAATGATCTCAAAGGTTGTAAGTTTAGCATCATCGTTGTTGAAAATCCGTAGCTATAACAACAAGAAAACAATAGTTCTCAATCATTGTTATACAGTTTCATAGTATCATTACACAACGTCAAAGTTCAATTGTATCACAACTTCAACAACAATACTATGGTGATATGTATCACTCCCCCTTAGTCAATACTCCATCTCACATGGAAACCACTCCCCCTTACATAATGATCCGAAAACCATATGTATTTGTAGTGTGAACTACATATTAATTCTTTCCCTTTTTGTCAAAAAAATTGGCAAAGGTACAAGAACGGGATCCTAATGAAATTTCCAAAATAAACATTTCATGCCCAAAAGAAAGAACACACATCATCTAATTTAGATGCAATCATAAAGCCGAATCTAAATGCATTCATCAAGGAGGTTAAAGATACAAGATAACCCCTATAATATTCCACATCCGCACTCCCCACAAAGATTTGGCAATTAATCGCAAGTTCAAAAAGAACTCTCCCCCATAAAATGTCATTCCCAAGGGAACAACAAGAGCGACCTTAATTTCGAAAGAAAAGAAGGATTTCTTTGGACATAACAAATCACATACAAGTATGAATTTGAATCCAAAATATTAAATTATACACAAGAAGTTCATGATTAATTTAACCAAAAATGCTCAACACAAGTAAACTTATGGAGACTTAAGAGCGCTCAATTAGATTAATCACAAGTAAACCCATAATTAATCTAATCGAAATACACAATCAAACTAATCACAAAAGTAATAAATTTAATTGGTCATACTCACATAAGAGAGTCTATGGAGCAATGACTAAGTTAATCATGAAAACAATCAATCCAGTCATGAACGCTCAAACATAAGAAGACTTATGGAGTCATAACTAAATAACCAAACAAGATGATTAATTTAGTTCAAAATGCTCAACATAAAGTAACTTACGGAACAACAACAAGGCTAATCATAAAAATAATCAACTTGGTTGTTTCGTGCTCAACATAAGACACACTACAGAGTCACAAAGTAATACATAAAATATGGATCAGAGAAGATCAATTACTGCGGAATATACAAGGATTCATTCTATTTTTCATCACTATTTGAACAACTTTTAGAGCATAGATCGGTCAACCTCGCATGCTTTTCTATCTCAAGCATGTTTGTCAATGTTAGTGATCAAAACTATAAGTCTTGATTTCTAGCCTACATAGCTAAGTCTCGGACTAGGATAGAAAAGTGTAGTTGATCTCAAGGACTTCATGGAGATTCATCATACAACGAAGAAGATCTATACAAGGAACCGTGGAACTTCATTAACAAAAAGGTATTTGGAGACTTGAACTTATCTATCACTCAAAAGTATATCTCTTCTATCTCCTACTTCTTATGAGGCAAAAGTCGTATGCTATATAGACTAGATCATACACATTTAATATTTCGAGCCGAGTATATCTCGCCTATCTATATATCGAAATCATGTGTTGGTAAAGCGTTTCACATTGATCAAGTTTATCTTCACCTAGTGACTAAAGTTTTGAAAAGTTTCAATCACTTTGAGAATTGCTCTGATGCGAATCGGTTTGTGAATAACGGCTACATAACGTCCTATGAGAATGTCTCGGTGATTGAAATAAGAGTTTAGATTACATAACCATGTATTCCTTGAACCGAAGTCTTCGAACTTTGTTGATCAAGAGAAATCGGGAGGATTGTGGAATTGGCTTGCCAAGTCCGCGAACCCAGTCCGCAGACTCAGTCCGCGAACTGACAGAAGTTCTTGACCGAGAATTTCTGCTAGATTTTTCAAAACTCGTTTGTATGCTAAGTCCGCGAACTCAGTCCACGAACTGGCGGAAGTTCTCTTTCCGAGAATTTCTGCTGAGTTTGGAAAACTCAACCGATTAATTTAAGTCCGCGAGCTTGTTTGTGAACTTAAGAGGTTATGATCTAAAGATGTGCTCTGAACATGAAACTTAAATTACTAAGGAATGTTTTATACAAACCATGGCTATAAAGTTCATGAGCCGATTCAATCGAATCGAATCATCTTAGGTTCAATTGTGTCTTGTGTAGTTACATAAGATCTCATAGCAATTGAACAACTCTTTAACTAGTTCATTTGAGTCAATTGAACTAGTTATTATGGAGAAGAACAAGGTTAATATGAAATGCTCATATGGTTGACCTTTTTGGGTTACTATGTTGAACCAACATACACGTACACGTTTTGGCATGGTTTTCACGAATCCACTAAACGTTTACCAAAATGTGTGTGACAAGCTAGGGTTTTCGATCTAATAGTTGAGAAATATTAGCTTGAATCTAAATCAGGTTTTCATCGAACGGTGAATATGGATTGCTTTGTAACTAAGGCAAAACCCTGATTTGAAGGATATATAAAGGAGACATATAGCATTGTGCAAAACTAATCCCCACACGTCTGTGTGCTACTAGTGCGCCTGCTAGAGTCGACCTCCATTAAACTTTGATTTTCTTCTCTAAAATAAGGTTAACGACTTAAAGACTTCATTGGGATTGTGAAGCCAGACCGATACTACTTTATCGTAGTTGTGTGATCTTATCTCGCATCTTCTATTGTACGAGTACAATCGATTGATTGACTTGAGATTGTGAGAGTTCTCCGATAGGCAAGATAAAGAAGTCACAAACATCTTCGTCTCACTGTTTGTGATTCCTCTACAATCCGCTTGTGTAGTCAGGAAGGATTGTAGAGAGGTGATTGATTAATCTAGGTTGTTCTTCGGGAATATAAGACCAGATTATCAATTGGTTCCTGTTCACCTTGATTTATCAAAAGACGGAACAAAACTAGGGTTTATCTGTGGGAGGAAAATTTATCCTTTGATAGACTTTTCTGTGTGAGACAGATTTGTTTATTATCAAGTCTGCGATTTTGGGTTGCAGCAACTCTTAGTTGTGAGTGAGATCATCTAAGGGAATCAAGTACGCAGTATCCTGCTGAGATCAGAGGCGTAGGAGTACAACTGTACCTTGAATCGGTGGGAGACTGATTGGGGTTCAACTATAATCCAGTCCGAAGTTAGTTTGCACTAGGCTAGTGTTTGTAGCAGTTAATCCAGTGTGTATTCAATCTGGACTAGGTCCCGGGGTTTTTCTGCATTTGCGGTTTCCTCGTGAACAAAATTTCTGGTATATAATTGAAATAATACACGTTGTGCGTTCATGATCATCAGTTGGAAATCCAACCTTTGGTTGTTGATTGATATTGATTGATCCTTGGACATTGGTCTTTGGTACCGCCCAAGTATTCCTTGTATTTGATAAAGACCCGCTATTGTTTTTAGCTTGAGTAAAAATCAAATCAAGTGAGAGATATTAACCTTGAGATACTTTTATCTAGATTGAGTCTGACTGTCTAGTTGATTCTCTATCAAAGTATTTCGGAGTTAGTCCATACAGAATTCTAAGCGAAATATTGGATGGTGTTGTTAGACCCCCGCTTTTTCAATTGGTATCAGAGCAGGCAAACACGTTTAAGACCTCATCAGTCTGTGTTTGTAGCGATCTGACTCTATGGACAGAAGTTTTATCTCTGTTAACGTACCACCAGTCCTCGATGGCTCAAACTATCTATGGTGGAAAGTCGTTATGCGTACATTTTTTCAGTCGCGTAACTTCCAATCATGGATATGTGTTTTCAATGGCTATGAGACTCCCGTTGTTATGGAAATAGATGTTTTTGTACCAAAATATTTATGTATGTAAAATACTACCGAGTTAGTTGCTGCAAGGCAAAATTTCGACGGGTTTCCATCATGCATTCCATTACCCCAAATCTTAGACATCATGTGGCCTCATGCACTACGTCTAAAGAAGCTTCGGATACTTTAGAAAGCGTATTCGAAGGTAACCCCAGTGAAAAAGAAGCTAGGCTTCAAAACCTTAATTCCGAATGGGAAGACCTTTCTATGGCAGAAGAAGATTCGTTCAACGATTTTTATCACAAAATGTTAGAGCATAGCTCGAACAACCTCGCATGCGTTTCTATCTCAAGTATGTTTGTCAATGTTAGTGATCAAAACTATAAGTCTTGATTTCTAACCTACATAGCTAAGTCTCGGACTAGGAAGTGTAGTTGAGCTCAAGAACTTCATGGCGATTCATCATACAACGACGAAGATCTATACAAGGAACCATGGAACTTCATCAACAAAAAGGTATATGGAGACTTGAACTTATCTATCACTCAAAATTCTATCTCTTCTATCTCCTACTTCTTATAAGACAAAAGTCGTATGCTATATAGACTAGATCATACACAGTTGACATTTCGAGCTGAGCATTCATTGGTTATCTTTTATCTCGAAATCGTGTGTTGGTAAAGCGTTTCGCTTTGATCAAGTTTATCTTCACCTAGTGACGAAAGTCATGAAAAGTTTCAATCACTTTGAGAATTGCGCTGACGTGAATCAGTCTGTGAATAACGGCTACATAGCGTCCTCGGAGAATGTCTCAATGATTGAAATAAGAGTTTAGATTACATAACCATGTATTCCTTGAACCGAAGTTTTCGAACTTTATTGATCAAAAGAAATCGGGAGGATTGTGGAATTGGCTTTCCAAGTCCGCGAACCCAGGCCGCAGACCCAGTCAGCGAACTGTCGGAAGTTCTCGACCGAGAATTTCTGCTGGATTTTCCAAATTTCGTTTGTGTGCTACGTCTGCGAACTGGCGGAAGTTCTCTTTCCGAGAATTTCTGCTGAGTTTGGAAAATCAACCGATTAACTTAAGTCCGCGAACTTGTTTGTGAACTTAAGATGTTATGATCTAAACATGTGCTCTGAACATAAAAAATTAAATTACTAAGGAATGCTTTATGCAAACCGTGGCTATAAAGTTCATGATCCGATTCAATCAAATCGAATCATCTTTGTTTCAATTGTGTCTTGTGTAGTTACATAAGATCTCATAGCAATTGAACAACTCTTTAACTAATTCATTTGAGTCAATTGAATTAGTTATGGTGAAGAAGAACAAGGTTAATATTAAATGCTCATATGGTTAACCTTTTGGGTTACTATGTTGAACCAACATATACTTACACGTTTGGGCATGGTTTTAACGAACCCAGTAAACGTCTACCCAAGTGTGTGTGACAAGCTAAGTTTTCGATCTAACGGTTGAGAAATATTAGCTTGAATCTAAATAAGGTTTTCATCTAACGGTGAATAAGGATTGCTTTGTACCTAAGGAAAAACCCTGATTTGAAGGCTATATAAAGGAGACATCTAGCATTGTGCAAACCTAATCCCCACACATTTGTGTGCTACTAGTGCTCCCGCTAGAGTCGATCTCCATTAACCTTTGATTTTCTTCTCTAAAATCAGGTTAATGACTTAAAGACTTCATTGAGATTGTGAAGCCAGACCGATACTACTTTATCGTAGTTGTGTGATCTGATCTTGCATCTTCTATCGTACGAGTACAATCGATTGATTGACTTGAGATCATGAGAGTTCTCTGATAGGAAAGATAAAGAAGTCACAAATATCTTCGTCTCACTGTTTGTGATTCCTCGACAATCCGCTTGTGTAGTCAGGAAGGATTGTAGAGAGGTGATTGATTAATCTAGGATGTTCTTCGGGAATATAAGACCGGATTATCAATTGGTTCTTGTTCACCTTGATTTTATATCAAAATACGGAACAAAACCTAGGGTTTATCTGTGGGAGAAAGATTTATCCTTTGATAGACTTTTCTGTGTGAGACAGATTTGTTTATTATCAAGTCCGCGATTTTGGGTTGCAGCAACTCTTGGTTGTGAGTGAGATCGGCTAAGGAAATCAAGTGCGCAGTATCCTGCTGGGATCATAGGCGTAGGAGTACAACTGTACCTTTGATCGGTGGGAGACTGATTTGGGTTCAACTATAGTCCAGTCCGAAGTTAGTTTGCAGTAGGCTAGTGTCTGTAGAGACTTAATACAGTGTGTATTCAATATGGACTAGGTCCTGGGGTTTTTCTACATTTGCGGTTTCCTCGTTAACATTCATTGGTTATCTTTTATCTCGAAATCGTGTGTTGGTAAAGCGTTTCGCTTTGATCAAGTTTATCTTCACCTAGTGACGAAAGTCATGAAAAGTTTCAATCACTTTGAGAATTGCGCTGACGTGAATCAGTCTGTGAATAACGGCTACATAGCGTCCTCGGAGAATGTCTCAATGATTGAAATAAGAGTTTAGATTACATAACCATGTATTCCTTGAACCGAAGTTTTCGAACTTTATTGATCAAAAGAAATCGGGAGGATTGTGGAATTGGCTTTCCAAGTCCGCGAACCCAGGCCGCAAACCTAGTCAGCGAACTGTCGGAAGTTCTCGACCGAGAATTTCTGCTGGATTTTCCAAATTTCGTTTGTGTGCTACGTCTGCGAACTGGCGGAAGTTCTCTTTCCGAGAATTTCTGCTGAGTTTGGAAAATCAACCGATTAACTTAAGTCCGCGAACCTGTTTGTGAACTTAAGATGTTATGATCTAAACATGTGCTCTGAACATAAAAAATTAAATTACTAAGGAATGCTTTATGCAAACCGTGGCTATAAAGTTCATGAGCCGATTCAATCGAATCGAATCATCTTTGTTTCAATTGTGTCTTGTGTAGTTACATAAGATCTCATAGAAATTGAACAACTCTTTAACTAGTTCATTTGAGTCAATTGAATTAGTTATGGTGAAGAAGAACAAGGTTAATATTAAATGCTCATATGGTTAACCTTTTGGGTTACTACGTTGAACCAACATATACGTACACGTTTGGGCATGGTTTTCACAAACCCAGTAAACGTCTACCCAAGTGTGTGTGACAAGCTAAGTTTTCGATCTAACGGTTGAGAAATATTAGCTTGAATCTAAATAAGGTTTTCATCTAACGGTGAATAAGGATTGCTTTGTACCTAAGGAAAAACCCTGATTTGAAGGCTATATAAAGGAGACATCTAGCATTGTGCAAACCTAATCCCCACACATTTGTGTGCTACTAGTGCTCCCGCTAGAGTCGATCTCCATTAAACTTTGATTTTCTTCTGTAAAATCAGGTTAATGACTTAAAGACTTCATTGAGATTGTGAAGCCAGACCGATACTACTTTATCGTAGTTGTGTGATCTGATCTTGCATCTTCTATCGTACGAGTACAATCGATTGATTGACTTGAGATCATGAGAGTTCTCTGATAGGCAAGATAAAGAAGTCACAAATATCTTCGTCTCACTGTTTGTGATTCCTCGACAATCCGCTTGTGTAGTCAGGAAGGATTGTAGAGAGGTGATTGATTAATC